>NC_133618.1:282280028-282640028 GCF_048593235.1 Sminthopsis crassicaudata
ACAATTGAAAAGAATGTAAAGTACCTTATTGGAAAGAGAATAGACCTGGAAAACAGATCCAGGAGACAATTTGAGAATAATCAGACTCCCTGAAAAATATGAGGAAAAAAAGAGCCTGGACACTATTTTCCAGGAAATGATCAAAGAGAACTGCCCAGACGTTTTAGAAAAGGAAGGTTACATAAACATTGAAAAAAATTAATCAATCACCTACTGAAAAGGACCCTAAAATCAAAATGTCAAGAAATATAGTGGCCTAGTTCAAGAACCATCAGATGAAGGAAAAATATTGGAAGCTGCTAGAAAAAAGCAATTCAGATATGGAGGAGCCACAATAAGGATAACTCAGGATCTAGCAGCATCCACATTAAAAAAACAAAGGGCCTGGAATATGATATTCCAAAAGGCTAAGGAACTTGGTATGCAGACAAGAATAACTTACCCAGCAAAAATGAGCATCGTTTTCCAGGGAAGAATATGGACATTTAACAAAATAAATGAATTCCATCTATTCTTGTTGAAAAAACCAGATCTACGCAAAATGTTTGATCTTCAAATACAGTACTCAAGAGATTTCTAAAAAGGTACAAAGAAATCTTGAGAACTATGTTTCTCCCATAAAGATATGTAAAGAACACATGTATAATTTGTCTTAGAAACTAGAGGTGGAAAGGAAATTATATCATAAAAAGGGTAAAGTGGTGGTACTACACCCCTGAAGAGGCAAAGGCAACCTATTATATCTGAATGAAGGAAAGGAGGGGGATGAACATAGTGTGTATCAATACAAATATTCAATTTATGGTGAAACTTCTTCCACTTCATTGAAAAGTGAGAGGGAAGGAATAAGCTAAGGGGAAGGGAATACAGAAATTGTGAGAAAAAGGGGTAAAATAGGGAGAGGAACTTTAAGGTGGGGGAGGGATACTAAAAAGGGAGGGCTGTGAAAGGCAAGTGATGTTCACAAGTTTAATACTGGGTAGGGGGATAAGAGGGAAGGAAAGGAGAAAAGCATAAGCAGGGGTTAACAGGATGGCAAGCAATATAGAATTAGTCATTCTAACCATAAATGTGAATGGGGTAAACTGCTTCATAAAGAAGAAGCAGTTAGCAGACTGGATTAAAAGCCAGAATCCTACTATATGTTGTTTACAGGAAACATACCTGAAACAGGGTGATACATTCAGAATAAAAGTAAAAGGGTGCAGCAGAATCTACTATGCTTCAGAGGAAGCCAAAAAAGCAGGGGTAGCCATCCTCATCTCAGATCAAGCAAAAACAAAAATTGATCTAATTAAAAGGGATAAGGAAGGGCATTATATCCTGCTAATGGGTAGCATCAATAATGAAACAATATCAATATTAAACATATACACACCAAGTGGTGCAGCATCTAAATTCTTAAAAGAGAAATTAAGAAAGCTGCAAAAAGATATAGACAGAAAAACTATAATAGTGAGAGATCTCAACCTTGTACTCTCTGAATTAGACAAATCAAACCACAAAATAAACAAGGAAGAAGTCAATGAGGTAAATAGAATACTAGAAAAGTTTGATATGATAGATCTTTGGAGAAAGCTAAATGAAGACAGAAAGGAATATACTTTCTTCTCAGCAGTTCATGGAACCTATACAAAAATTGATCATATACTAGGACATAAAAACCTCAAAATCAAATGCAGTAAGGCAGAAATAGTAAATGCATCCTTTTCAGACCACAATGCAATGAAAATTACATTCAATAAAAAGCCAGGGGAAAATAGACCAAAAAATAATTGGAAACTAAATAATCTTATACTAAAGAATGATTGAGTAAAACAGCAAATCATAGACATAATTAATAACTTCACCCAAGAAAATGACAATAATGAGACATCATACCAAAATGTGTGGGATACAGCCAAAGTAGTAATAAGGGGAAGTTTTATATCTCTAGAGGCCTACTTGCATAAAATACAGAAATAGAAGTTCAACGAATTGGGCTTGCAACTAAAAATGCTAGAAAAGGAACAAATTAAAAACCCCCAGACAAACACAAAACTTGAAATTCAAAAAATAAAAGGTGAGATTAATAAAATTGAAAGTAAAAAAAAAAAAAAAAACTATTGAATTAATAAAATTAAGAGTTGGTTCTATGAAAAAACCAACAAAATAAACAAACCCTTAGTAAATTTGATTTTTAAAAAAGAGGAAAAGCAAATTGTTAGTCTTAAAAAATGAAAAGGGAGTACTCACCACTAATGAAGAGGAAATTAGAACAATAGTTAGGAGCTACTTTGCTCAACTTTATGCCAATAAATTGATAAATGAAATGGAAGAATACTTCAGAAATATAGTTTGCCCAGATTAACAGAGGAAGAAGTAAATAATCTAAATAGTCCCATTTTAGAAAAAGAAATAGAACAAGCTATTAACCAACTCCCTAAGAAAAAATCTCCAGGACCAGATGGATTTACATGTGAATTCTACTTTGATGATTTCCTATAAAATAGAATCTAGGCTCTTTTTTTGACCACAGTTTTCGGGAAGTCCAATGATCCTCCGATTATCTCTCCTAGATCTATTTTCCAGCCCTATAGATTTTCTCAGTAAGTATTTGACTTTATTCTCTAGCTTTTCATTTTTTTTTGTTTTGTTTGACTGATTCTTGGGTTCTCAATGAATCATTCATTTCTATTTGTTCCGTCCTGATTTTTAATGAGTTCTTTTCTTCATTCACATTTTTTAGTTCTTTTTGTATATGCCCAATTGAGTTTTTAAATGAATTATTTTGCTCTATTGAATTTTTTTCCATTTCTCTATTTTTTAGAGAATTATTTTCTTTTTCCAATTCAGAAATCCTACTTTCTTGAGAATTTTTTTATCTTTTCCAATTCAGAAATCCTACTTTCCTGTGATTTTTTAACCTTTTCTAATTCACAAATTTTGTTTCCCTTCATCTCCTGTGAATTCTTTATTTACATGTGAATTCTACCAAACATTTAAAGAACAATTAACTCCAATGCTATATAAACTATTTGAAAAAATAGGGATTGAAGGAGTCCTACTAAATTCCTTTTATGACACAGATATGGTACTGATACCTAAATCAGGTAGGCTGAAACAGAGAAAGAAAATTATAGAACAATCTCCCTAATGAATATTGATTCTAAAATCTTAAATAAAATATTAACAAAAAGACAACAGAAAGTCATCCCCAGGATAATACACTATGACCAAGTGGGATTTATACCAGGAATGCAGGGCTGGTTCAATATTAGGAAAACTATTAGCATAATCGACTATATCAATAACCAAATTAACAAAAAACATATGATCATATCAATAGATGCAGAAAAAACATTTGATAAAATCCAACATCCATTCCTACTAAAAACACTTGAGAGTATAGGAATAAATGGACTATTCCTTAAAATAATAAGGACCATATATTCAAAACTGTCAGTAAACATCATATGTAATGGCGATAAATTGGAACCTTTCCCAGTAAGATCAGGAGTGAAACAAGGTTGCCCATTATCACCCTTACTATTCAATATTGTACTAGAAATGCTAGCCTTGGCAATAAGAGCTGAGAAAGAGATTCAAGGAATTAGAGTAGGTAATGAGTAAATCAAAGTGTCACTCTTTGCAGATGACATGATGGTATACTTAGAGAACCCCAAAGACTCTGCTAAAAAGCTATTAGAAATAATTCAGAACTTTAGCAAAGTTGCAGGATACAAAATAAATCCACATATATTTTTATACATTACCAACACAATCCATCAGCAAGAGATACAAAGAGAAATTCCATTCAAAAAAACTGTCAATAGTATAAAATATATGGGAATATATCTACCAAAGGAAAGTCAGGAATTATATGAGCAAAATTACAAAACACTTGCCACAAAAATAAAGTCAGATTTAAATAATTGGAAAGACATTAATTGCTCTTGGATAGGCCGAGCGAATATAATCAAGATGACAATATTCCCTAAACTAATCTATTTATTTAGTGCTATACCAATCAGACTCCCAAGAAACTATTTTAATGATCTAGAAAAATTAACAACAAAATTCATATGGAAGAACAAAAGATCGAGAATTTCAAGGGAAGTAATGAAAAAAAAAATCAAATGAAGGTGGCTTAACTGTACCTGATCTAGAACTATATTATAAACCACAGTCACCAAAACCATTTGGTATTGGCTAAGAAATAGACTAGTTGATCAATGGAATAGGTTAGGTTCACAGGACAAGATAGTGAATAAAAATAGCAATCTAGTGTTTGACAAACCCAAAGATCACAACTTTTGGGATAAGAATTCATTATTTGACAAAAACTGCTGGGAAAACTGGAAATTAGTATGGCAGAAACTAAGCATGGACCCACATTTAACATCACATAGTAACATAAGACCAAAATGGCTCCATGATTTAGGCATAAAGAACAAGATCATAAATAAATTAGAGGAACATAGGATAGTTTACCTCTCAGACTTGTAGAGGAGGAAGGAATTTGTGACCAAAGGAGAACTAGAGATCATTATTGATCACAAAATAGAAAATTTTGATTGCATCAAATTACAAAGCTTTTGTACAAATAAAACTAATGCAAACAAGATTAGAAGGGAAGTAATAAATTGGGAAAACATTTTTACAGTTAAGGGTTTTGATAAAGGCCTCATCTCCAAAATATACAGAGAATTGACTCTATAAGAAATCAAGCATTCTCCAATTGATAAATGGTCAAAGGATATGAACAGACAATTTTCAGATGATAAAACTGAAACTATTTCCACTCATATGAAAGTGTTCCAAATCACTATTGATCAAAGAAATGCAAATTAAGACAACTCTGAGATATCACTACACACCTGTTATATTGGCTACAATGACAGGAACAAATAATGATGAATGTTGGAGGGGATGTGAAAAAACTGGGACACTGATGCATTGTTGGTGAAGATGTGAAAGAATCCAACCATTCTGGAGAGAAATCTGGAATTATACCCAAAAAGTTATCAAACTGTGCATACCCTTTGATCCAACAGTACTACTATTGGGCTTATATCCCAAGGAAATACTAAAGAAGGGAAAGGGACCTCTATGTGCCAAAATGTTTGTGGCAGCCCTTTTTGTAGTGGCTAGAAACTGGAAAATGAACGGATGCCCATCAATTGGAAAATGGTTGGGTAAATTATGGTGTATGAATGTTGTGGAAGATTATTGTTCTATAAGAAATAACCAACAGGATGAATACAGAGAAGCTTGGAAAGACTTACATCGACTGATGCTGAGTGAAATGAGCACAACTAGGAGATAATTATACACTTCAACAGCAATACTGTATGAGGATGTATGCTGATGGAAGTGGATATCTTCAACATAGAGAAGAGCTAATCCAATTCCAATTGAACAATGATGGACAGAATCAACTACACCCAGAAAAGGAACACTGGGAAATGAGTGTAAACTGTTAGCATTTTTTGTTTTTCTTCCCAGATTATTTTTACCTTCGGAATCCAATTCTTCTTTTGCAACAACAACAACAAAATTCGGTTCTGCACATATATATTGTACCTAGGATTTATTATAGCATATTTTATATGTATGGGAATGCCTGCCATCTAGGGGAGGGGGTGAAGGGAAGGAGGGGAAAAATTCAGAACAGAAGGAGTATAAGGGATAATGTTGTAAAAAAATTACCTATGCATCTGTACTGTCAAAAATGTTATAATTATAAAGTTAATAAAAATATATATAAAATAAAATATGAGACTACAAAAGAAATCAATTATAGAAATATAGTTATGAAAAAATTTAAATTCAAGTCCATGGATCACAGGTTAACAATCCCTTTATTAGAGTTGGGAAGAATCCCAGAGACTATTAAGGAATAGTCCAATCTCCTAACAATCTCCTAATTTAATATTTTTGGGATTTGAAAAAAGTATATATTTTAAAATATTACTTAAAAATAATGTCAGGTATGAAAGTGTGGCTTCAGGTGGTTGTATCTTACTTACACCAGAGGTTCCCATCTTTCTAATGCTAATTCTGTGACTCCAGAGCTAAGAATCTTTCTATTGTATTGTGGTGGTGACTTTTGTGTATTTTTTTTTTCTTGATGTTGCACTTATTGTCATGGTTTCATCTACTGTCTTGTCTTTTTGCTATTAAATAATCAATAGTTATTTTATTAAGCTCCTAAAATGAACCAGATACTAGGCACTGGGGAATGCAAAGAGTAGAATGAAACAATACCTCATATTTTGTAGGAAGAGCCTTTTGATAGTCTAAACTGATGTAACCTTTTTTTTTTTCTTTGCTCATAACTTGGAATATCTATTTTGCAATATTAGGAAAATCCTCAGGGCAACTGGGTGAATTTCTGAGTTCCAGGCCTGTAGTCAGGAAGACTCATCATCCTGAGTTCAAATTTGGCCATAGACACTTTTTAGCTGTGTGATTCTGGGTGAGTCATTTCACCCTATTTGCCTCAGCATCTGTAAAATCTGTAAACATGCAAAATGAGTTGGAGAAGGTATCACTTCAGTATCGTTGTCAAGATAATCTCAAGTGGGATAATGAAGAGTCAGACATGACTGAAATGAATAAACAAAGGATCATTTTCTTTTTGAACTACAGCTTAGACTTTTCTTTGCTTCTATATCTATATCTATACATACATATATATTATATATTAATACATATACATATATCTATATACACACACACACACACACACACACACATAAATATATATATATATATATCCCTCACAGAAGTTCTGGTTTGTTTGTTTTCTGGAAATGTTTTACTCTCTAAATGGACATGGTTCCTATTTTTCCCTTTATGGAATGATTATAGAAGCTAATAGTTCTCACTGTTAGGAAGGGGAAGTTAATAATAAGGCTAAGGCAAACTAGACAGAGGTAAAGTTTTGCTTTGAACTCTTTCTTCAATCCTTCTAGTTGTCTAGCTGAATCAATCAGATGGGGATAATTATGTTCAGCTACTTTTTTAATATGAAGGTTTGGATTTGCTAAATTTAAAGCCTTTTTTTCAGCATTAGTATCCTGTGATTCAAAATGTCTCCTAGATGAATTCCTCCCACTCTGCTGTTTATACTTTTCAAGTATTTATAGGTTACTGGAATATCCCATTTGAGTTTTCATTTAACCAACAGAGACTCCTTATATATTTTCTTTTAATTGGTTATATTTTTCTTTTTCACATTACCTTTGAGTTGTCTTCCTTTGGGCCCTAATCTAATCTTGATTTTGATGCTGAAATGCCTGGGATGAGGGGGAAGAGGGAGAAGTGACATCTTACTACATATATATATATATATATATATATATATATATATATATATATATATATATATATATATACACATACATATAATGTGATTGTTACATCACACATGTGATATATCTTTTGACTTAGGTGGGGAGATACTTCACTCGAAACCAGGGTTCTAAATTAAAAATCTATAAACTTGAAAATATTGATAATTGTATTCTAATGTATTTGTTTCCTTTTGTAATCTTATATATTTTGCTTTATGTATTTAAAAACAGTATTCTGAGGAGGATTTCACAGGCTTTACTGGATTTCCAAAACAGTCTATGATGATAAAATAGTTAACAATTCTGCTTTTGGACAAAAGTTGATATTTTCTCAAAAAGGACTTTTCTAGATAAAGGTAAAATTAGAAATTTTTTTCCTGGGTAGATTCATTTTGGGGAGACAGCACAGACAGTGCTAGTTCAGAAGACAGCATGGTGATTGCTGAAAATGGAAATGCTTCATTCCCAAAGACACTTTATCCATTCCTTAGAAGGACTGGGAGGAACAGTAAAAAGGATGGATACAGCAACAAGGCTGTGAGTGTAGTGACCCAGAAATAGTGGTCATTGAAGACAGAATGAATGCTTCTCAGAATGTTGTGACCTGGATCAAAGACCTGACCACCTCATCCCAGTTATGACTGTAATTAGCAATTAAGTGGGGAAGGTAAAATAAAAAACTTGCTGGCCATCAAATTGCCATCTTACACATTATGGCAATTTTATCTTGGATATCACTAATTTAGTATTCAATTTTTCCACATACTATATAGCATTTGTTACTTTACCCTCCTATCATTTTAGCCAATCTGGTAGGTATAAAATGATACTTCAAAGTTATTTTAATCTTCATTTCTCTAGTCAATAATGATTTAGAACCTTTTAATGTAATGATAAATTGTTTTTAATTCCATACTGGAAAATTGTGTGTTCAAATCCTTTCACCATTTATCAACTGGGAAATGACTAGTATTCTTATAGAGCTGACAAAGTTCTTTATTTTTAATATGTGAATTTTATCTAACACAATTTTATCTAATAAACTGTCAATGGAAAAATTTCCCCAATTTTCTGCTCTCCTTTTAAACAGAGATATATTTGTTATATATTTGAAAGAAATAGCAAATTGTACATAAAGGATTTGTGGCTTCGTGTATGATCATGTTTTTATTGTACTATGTTATGGAAATACTCCTTTTATTCCATAAATGGAAAATAAAATTTAAAAAATTACATCATAAATTTAATCATTGTTGACTACTAGCATAGCTCTCGGGATGTTAGCCATGTAACACTATCTAAATGTGAAGAAATTTGCTTTGAAAAGGATCTAAATGATTGTTGCTGCTAGTATAAGACACCTTTATTGTCTGTTTAAAAGTTTCCATCCTGATACCGTCCACCAACTATAGATTGCTAAGTTGAACTTGATCATGGATATTTTAGGGTAATAAATCCATATTTTAATAGATATTTAGATTTATACTCTGTAAACTTTGTTGAGTTTTACTTCCATAACTTCTAAATCAGGATATTTGGGCATTCATGGTAACCTTGATGTCAGGCTAAGATAGGTAACACTGATAAAAAGAGAGATATTGACATTACAAAAGTGCTAGAAGTTAGGCTTTTTGGGAAGGAGTGAAAAATCTAGTATAATAGAAATCAGTCAATAAATCAATCAATCAGTAAATGAGAATTTACCAAGAATTGATGATATTTCAGGTACTATGCTGGATACTGAACATACAATGAAAAATTCTGAAATTTTATCAAAGAATTCACATATTATTGGGAAGAAAGGGTCATGGTTTTAGAGGCAAAAGACAAAATTTCAACTCTATTCCTTGTTTGCCACTTGTGTGGCCACAGACATGTCATTTAATCTTCCTCTTTTCTTCATCTGTAAAATGAGGCCAGGTCATCCCCAAGTCTGTTTAAATCATATGATTGTCTAGAGTCCTCTTGTGAATTATGGCTCCCATTCTGCCTGGGCTGTTGTTTGTTTTGTTTTTGTAATATGTCCAACTTATCCAAGCATTCAGTTTTACTCTCTTCAACCTTTTTCCCTATTCACTTGTTAGGAAGCAAGAATTATTTCCACACATCCATCTGGATGCCTTTCTGTATGCAGTTCTAAATAGCTTTAAATTTTGGGGCATGATATCTCACTGTAAACTCATATAATAATAATGAATATTTATCTAGAACTCTGTTTTCAATTTTACATTTGCATTTTACAATTTTTGATCAGTCATTTCACCTAATGTCTAAGAGATGTAAGTCTGAATGGATCTGGACAATACTAATTTTATTGATGAGGAAACTAAATGACAGAGACATTACCACGCGCTTAAGCTATCAGCTGCTCTCTGGCAAGGAATAAGGTAAAATGTCAAGTGTTACCCTAATCTCATTAACTCAGTTCTTTACTAGATGAATGTATTGCCCTTTCTACTGCAGCTATGTATATATTTTTCAGTTTATTTTATTTAACTATCTTAATTTCTATTTTCATAAATTAAAACTTATTAAGCATTCCCCTGTTATTTATTCATTCAATTTTATTGCCTTCTATAAATATTCTTGTGTTAAAATCATTATTTCATTTCAGTTTCCAAACATTTATTAAGCCTATTATGTGTCAGTCATTGTGCAAAGTAATGGGGATACAAAGAAAAGCAAAAGACAGTCTCTACTCTCAAGGAGCTCATGATCTTGTAAAAGAGACAACATGGAAACATTTATGTTCAAACATACATTATGCAGGATAAATTAGCAATATTCAACAGAAGAGAGAACTTGAATTAAGAGGTTTCAGGAAAGACTTCCTATAGAAAGTGGGATTTTTAGATGAAATTAGAAGGAAGCCAAGAAGACTAGATGAAAAGGGGGAATGTTTAATGTGTAGAGACATCAAGTGAAAAACTCGGAATTGGGAGATGAAGTATTTTATTCCTGGAACAGTAAGAAATGCAGGATCACAGAATACCTGAGGGGGGGGAGAGGTAAAAAGTATAAAAAGATTGTAAAGGTGCAGGGAGTGAGGGACAGGCTGTGAAGGACCCTGAATACCAACATTTGATCATGGAGGTGATATGGAACCACAAAATTCAACAATTTAAGAATCATTTATTTAGCATACATTAGATGATAGCTACCATTCTAGGTGGTGGGGAGTCTGTTACAAAAATCATGATAATTCCTGCCTCAAGGATTTTGTGCTCTACTGGAGAAGAAACAACACCTAAGCAAATGAGTGAATGAAAAATAAGTACAGAGTAATTCCTGCTGGGATCCAGGAAAAGCTAGCAACAATGGCTCCCCCAGGAAAGGCCTTATATAGGAAGTGAATTTTAAGCTAAATCATGAAGAAAGTTAGTGATTCTAAGTAGTAGAAGTGAGATATGTGCCATCTCATTAATCTGGTTACTTGTAATTTGTATTATGCAATTCAAAGGATGGTCTATTCTTATGTTAACATCCTCCCCAAATAGTAAAAGTGACTGGAGCAGTCTAGTACATCCCAAGAATGATGGAATTTTGTTGATTACAAAGAACCACATTATCAAAGAGTAATAATTGACTTCAATCTACAATCAACATTTATTTATTAAGTACTTTCTAATACTCAGACATTGTGCCTAAGTGCTGAGGATACAAACTGAAAAATAAATAGCAAAAACTTCCTTTGCCTCAAGAAGCTCACATTTTAATGATAGAGGATACATGCATTTAAGTTGATACATACAAGATCTTTCCTTCTTCCCTTAGTTCCTTCCTTCCTTTCTTCCTTTTTGCCCTCCTCCTTCCCTTCTTCTCTCCTCTCTTCCTTTTCCCTTCCCCTCCCCTCACCCTTTCCCCTTCCCTTTCCCCTTTTCTCTCTCTCTCTCCCTCTTCCCCTTCCTCTTTCTCTCCCCTCCCTTCCCCTTTCCCTATTCCCTCCCCCTCCTTCCCCTCCCCCTCCCCCTCTCCCTCTCCCTCTCATCTATCTATCTATCTATCTATCTATCTATCTATCTATCTATCTATAGAGAACAGATGGAAGTTAATATATGAAAATATCAATATAGACAAGCCATTCATGAATACAAATCCACTCAACTTTATCATACCTAAATTAAGATTCTTTGCTGTCATGGAAAGAAGAAAACATTGAATTTCAAGTAAGTAGCTTAGACTTTAAAATGTTTCCCAATCTAGAATGCCATGTATAAGAGTACCCACAAGTGGTTATCCAGCTTTAGTTTAAGGACCTTTCATGAATAGAATACAATATTAGATCCAAATTTACTTTTGAACTCCTCCAAATTTAATAGTTTTATGTACATCAGTTAATAAGTGCATATCTTATTTTGGATACCAGAATATTTTCTATGGGCATTTATATCAGAATGGGTGCAATGTATGAATAATTTTCTTAACATATTGCCTAAATCTCATTGAACAGTAGTAATGCAACAACCAAAAAATCTCAGATTGCCTATTTAGCATCCAAAAGAGGAAGCTATTGCTACCTCCAATTCTTCTATGTCTTTATAAAGGCAAAGGCAATATTATTTGATTAATTTTTTTCCATTTGTAATCAAAGCTTCTACTAAAGTTTGGAAGGTTGAATTGTGGTATGACCAAAGCTGTTGAAAATTCCATAGTTCTGGAGAACTTATATATGCTGATATGTCTGGAGTGTGTTTAAGCAAAGGAAACTACTGGAAACAATCATTCTGAAGCAGCCAGTAACATTGTAGAGTAAAAGCAATGAATTGTCATAGAATTGCTGCTATCAAAAGAATACAATTCAGCACTGCTGATGGTCAATGCTTTTATAAAAATAGTCATTTTTGTCTGGTACCCTGCTTTCAAGATGACTGGTTTTTCTCATGTAAAACTTTTACATTTATTTCCTCCTTTTGCAAGTCAAGTGAGATTGGGCCCCTCAATTTGCATCATGGTTTTAATCTCCTCTGTTGCCTATTACTCCCAATGTTATATTTAGTTAGAGTAAGCAATTGATTTCACCTATCGTCCATTGTAGAGTTGTGTTATAAAGACTTGATTTGGTCCTCCATGTTGAACACTCTTCAAACTCATACTATGTTTTTGCTTTTTATTCTTTCCTTTATTATGGTGCCAGTTATAGTACTTTGGAGCACTGGAGATTGAGAAAAACTTACATTACCTTTTAATCATATCCAGAATATCCTAAAAGATGCAGGAAGATAATGATAAATCCCAAGCAAAGTTTCTACAAGTACGAGATCAGGTTTTATTGACTAAATGAATCCACTAGATTAATAATGGCAGAGAAAAGGCCCCTAGTTGTGCTTTATATTCCACCTGAGTAATTTTCTTGTCATACAGCCTAACTGCCACTGTAACGCTGGACCATTGAGTGTTATTTACTTCCCTTTGCATACTTTGAAAATGAAGACTATGACTATGGATGTCAATACTCAATAGCACTGGATCTATGATCCTAAATTAGGTACCATCTTGATTGGTATATGAGTAAAATTGTCTGTTAAATATCCCAGCCATGTTTCACATTCCAACTCAGACATCTTGCCATCAAGAATGCCACCAACTGTGCATATCCCTATCCTCACACCTATGATTTCCTGCTCTGCAGCTATAATAAATATAATACTGCCTATCATACTAGAAAGATAATGTGAATCAACTTGCCTTTATTTGCACTCACTATTCCAAGACTTTTTAACTCAAAGTATTCTTTCTTGGCCACCACTTACTTCTATTTTGTTTCCCTTGATGAAAATATAAGCAACCAAAAGTTAAAGCCTTTACTGCTTGTGCATTTTAATCCTTAACACTTAACCTAGTCCTTGGGCACATACTATATATACATGCTTAAGATACTTAACAAGTGGTTTTTATTCATTCAACTCATTCATTTATTTATTAATTTATTCACTGATATCAAGTGATATTGCCCTTCTCCATCATTCATTTTATAAGCCTGTTGGCTCACATGCTACTCCCCCACTTCTCCATGAATTTTCCTCTTGTATTCTATAAATACCTGTCCCATCATGCACACATTGACCTAGACCTATACTCACTGGAACCATATTCATATTCAATTTTCCTACAGAGCAAAACAAACTCTTAGTGAAGGAAATTGCAGGCAAATATAATCAAGACTTTTTCAAGTAAGTGGTAGAGTGGAAAGAGAGAGAGAGGAACTAATGTTCATCTTCTTTAAAATCTAGATTTACCAAAACCATTTTTTACATTAAACATTGGCTTTGCCTCCAAATAATTCTAATTTTACATCAGATGATGAAATTCCGGGTTTAACCTTCTTACATTGACTTCCCTTTAGGATCATTTTTAGCTCATAAATCTGTCTGCTTAAATTCTGATATCAGCTTATTGTATCATGCTGCTAACCTACACCTGCACTAAGAATTCTCTGATTTTCTGCTCCCAGATCTTTAAGAAGGGAGGCCATCCATTAGCTCTATCAGATGCCAAATTTCCTAGAACAAAATAGAACACTATACTTTGTAACTCTAACATTTTATCATTATCCAAGTCACTAAAGACCATTTTCAATTCCACAAAAAAATGCTTGTGCAATAATTGCTCAGAAGATGATATATGACTGCCAGATAATTTTTTAATGGAACAAGTAGCTCAGTAAATACTTAATGATTGAATTCCTAGAGGCTAAATTGAATTTATACTTAATCCCAGGTTTTTTTTTTTTTAGCATAATCCCAGTATGATTCAGAGAAAGGCAAATCAGGAGATATTCTGAACATGAATTAAGCATTCAGCTCTTAATTTCTGATTCACTAGATATACAATCTCTCTAGAACACTTGACATCCTAAGACTCAGGAAATATAATGGAACTTCTAAGGATTTCTCATAACTGTCCTCAAATATTCACTAGTTTTAGACTATTCTATAGTTTTGGATGGTTTCTATATAGCACATTGCTTTGAAGGTTTGGTAGCTTGAATTTTAATGATTTCATGGATTGCTGTAAACAAATAAAGAATAAGTGATATAGAAATGTTTTTTTAAAAGGTCAGCTTGTCAGGACCAGAAGATTGTTGTATACTTCAACAACAGTACTATATGATAATCAATTCTGATGGATGTGGCCATTTTCAACAATGAGATGAACCAAATCAGTTCCAATAGAGCAGTAATGAACTGAACCAGCTACATCCAGCAAAAGAACTCTGGGAGATGACTATGAACCACTACATAGAATTCCCAATTCCTCTAATTTTGTCCGCCTGCATTTTGGATTCCCTTCACAGGCTAATTGTACATTATTTCAAAGTCCAATTCTTTTTGTGCAGCAAAACAACTGTTTGGACATGTATACATATATTGCATTTAATTTATATTTTAACATATTTGACATATGTTGGTCATCTGGGGGGGGGAAAGGAGGGAAAAAATTGGAATGGAAGGTTTGGCAATTGTCAATGTTGTGAAATTACCCATGCATATATCTGGTAAATAAAAAAATATTAAAATAAAAACATTTTTAAAAGGCCAGCTCATGCACTAATGCCTCATTAAAGATACAGGGATTTTATTACTTATAATTTCATTCATTTCCAACCCACAAAATATAACTAGATGGAAAATGTTGTGTGCACATGTTTAATGCTGGAAATTTTGAAAATAAGGGCTGTGTTTCTTTGGAATTGATAGAGTTGATTTTATTTTGTGGCCAAAGGTAAAAAGAAACTATTTTAGGGGCAATTGAGTTATGTCACTTTTTAATAATTATGATGAATATTAATGAATAGACAATCATGGAGATAATTGTTTCTTAGACCCTAACATCTATTTAAAAAGATGAGAATTTCTATAAATGTTTTAAGATATTCTTCCAAATAAAATCATTATATATCTGATGCTTTTGATGCTGAACAAAATGTTAGAAAGCATGGTTTATGCCCAAGAAATGAAAAAAAATTAATTCAAGAGCCTGTAAATTATTCAGAAGTTTCAAACTTTTATATCATGAATATTTTCTTCAAGAAGTGAGTTAGAAAACCCTGGATATGGCAAGCATTGATTGAACAATATCACATACACATATAATGAAATTGATTCAAGAGATAGAAATAATTAGTTAGTAATGGGGGAGTCATTTCATTATCTGTTATTTATGTGTAGTCAGATCATCTACTAATTTTAAAAAAGGTCAAAATCAATATCAAATTAGAAGAAAGGGTAAATATGAGACTACATTGTGTGCAACAAAAGCAGCTTCAAATCAATCTGTTTAAACAAGCTGTGGTTCTTGAAAATTTGGAAATGAAGAAAGTTGAAAAAGATTAATACTTATTTCTCTTCCTTCATTTGCTTTTTATTGTATGCAGACTGATCTTCAGTTTTTTTCCAAATATATGACATTCTATTTCCAACTTCTGTCCTTTTGTATGTGTTCTCCCATGTTAGGAAAGTACAAAACCTAGTAATCTAGTGCAGAAACATGCTAATATCCTTCAAAGTCTGCCTGATCCCTCAGTTATTAGTATTTTCTCCTTTTCAATTATGCTTTTAAGTACTTCATATATGTTTTGACTCTACTTATGTACCTCCTATTTCATTTTATGTGTATAAATATGCATATGTGTATATATTTATACACATACACACATACAATTTCAAGATATAAAGGATTATATGCAAAGGTACAGTGGATGGACATGGAATATCATCTACTACATCTATGTATGTTTGTCTCTATGTATTGTATTTATTTGTAGATTGCAAATTCTTTGAAAAAAGGGATGATTTTATTTTTATTTTTGTGTTCTTAATACCGTGGATAGTATCTAGTATATTATAAATGCTTAATTAATTTGTGTTCTATTTAAATTTTTAAAGATATTTAAATAATGCAAAATGATAGTTACAACAAAGAGGCAAAAAGAACTCAGAAACTTCATTTATCAGGAAATAAAAAATAAAAACCCTGATCTCCTTGTCTAACACCTATTTAGATGGTCAAGAACAGGTTTCATAGGAAATTTCCTGGGAACCTTCACCTCTCCAAATACAGTATATTCAATAAGTGACCAGTTTGCTTCAGAGTCTTGACACTCATATACTGAGTGAGAATAAATCACAGCACTGTTATACTCTAACCTTCAGAACTAATACTGTCTTCCTAATAGTTGTTCCCAAGATTAACATCACTTGAATGAGCAGTGTGTCATCAACTACAATAATTACAAGATGGAGGACCACAGAGCGCTATCATTTTCCTTACTATTTTTTTCTAATCAGGACTTTTCCACCTTCCCTTCAGCTGAGTCCTCTTGTGTGTTGTTTTTACCCAATTAGATTGGGAGCTCTTTGAGAACATAAACTATCTTGCTTTTCTATCTGCATAATACTTAGCACATTGAGAGGTGCTTAATAAATACTATCCTATTTCATTCTATTGTAATTTAATTTGCAAAATACAATGGAGCCAGATAATAGTAGATTCCAGGTAATGTTAGCTCAAAAACAGTGAAAACACTGTTTAGGGGCAAACAAACCTCATAGATATTGGTTTAAAGCCCCTCTAACCCAAAGTATTCTGACCATATTTCTAGATGAAACTGAATGGAAATAGGCATGAAACAAATGAAAATAAAATGGATCAAATGAACTGGTATTTCTACAGCATTTTATTCTAACTAGTAATATTTGTGGAACTAAAATATATGTATATATATCATATTTATGTAATATTACTTTAGTTCCATATGAATAAATACTTAAGAAAAAGAGGATAAAAAGAGCAGCTAGTCCAGACAAAAAATATATGTAAGAAATCTGTAGTCCAATGAGCATGATTTTTTAAAGCATGTGGGTTTCACTTTTTAAGACATATTAATAGGAGCTCAAAAACAAACAAACAACCTCCATTATGTTACCTGCAAATAGGAACATCCAGAGAACCTTACAATCCACTGACATTCCCTTTTCATCCTAATTTCTAAGCTTTCTAAGTTTCTAAGTTTCCTCCATCATAGTAGCAAATATAACTGGTGAGAGGTGCCCATTTCTCTGTTTTCTTTTATAAAATGTTTATAAATGATATTTATTATAAGAGGATCACTGACAAAGGGTGCTTTTGTTATTATATGAAAATGAACATCATTTTCAAAAACTACTATAACACATTTTTTCCCCTTAAGCACTAGTCATTACATTGAAATTCTAACTTCAAAATCCCAAATGTGATTAGTAAGGGAAAAAAATGGGAAAATAGTTGAATTGCATCATGCTGGAGATGGATGATATAATTATTAGGCATTGAGGACTAACTTACAAGCTAAATGGAAGGGAAGATAACAAATGAATGGGAAAGAAATCTCAATTATATATAATGTTCTTGTTGGTTTTCTGGAAGTCTTGAAGCAGCCTTCATTTCAGTAGAGTAATCACCACAAGAATAGCCAGGTGTTAAAGTCCAAATCCTTTATTATCTCCTTCACAGTCTAGTTTCCTTGCCTGGAGCTCGGGCTAGCTTTCTTAGAGGCCTTCTGGAGTCTTGGTTTCAGTGGAGAAGAGAAGGAGGAGAGCCTGCCACCACAGTGGTGTGAGATGAAGTGAATCTGGCTCTGAGTCTCCAGGTCTGTGCTTCAGCCTCCAACTACCACAAAAGTGAAAGATTGAATGAACCTGCCTCTCCTTGGCTCCAAGAGCTTGAGCTCCTACCTCCAGTCCACTTGTCTTCTCTGGCTCTGACTCTGGCTGAATTTATCCCAGCTTATATGCTCTCTTATAGTTATTTTATCATAGGTGTGAATCTTGTAGAACTATATTAAGTACTAAATACTGAACTAAAGATCTATTAAGCAACATGCTAAACTAAATAACTATTGTCTCATTGGCCCATAACAAATATCCTTTCAAAAGTAATCAAAATAACATTAATAGATCCAGACTTCTACTCAACTTTCCCTACAAAATATTCATGAGAGTCATGAACTAAGTGAAATATATGATCTTTAATAAAAAAGATTATATATTTGCCAATTGACAATTAATTGAAAGTTATCAATATACCATAATATCTTTTTTAAAGATGAAACTAAAGAGTGAGAGAAGCATGTAGTGGGAAAAAGGGAAAGGGAGAAGTGCAATGATGCAAATTATTTGCATAAAAAAGAAGCAAGAAAAAAATTTACAGTGGAGGGGAAGAGGGCGAACAGAGTGTGAGTAAATGAATCTTTCTCTCATCAGAATGGACTCAAATAGGAAATAACATACATAATAAAGTATATATAATATAACAGGGTATTTAATCTATAAGAAGTATATAGAAACCTATCTTATCCTGCAGGAAAATAAGAAGGAAATAGGATATGGGAAGGTGAGAAGATAATAAAAGAGGGCACATATTGGGTGATGGAGTGGTTAGTATCAGAATAGTTTTGAGAAGGGACAAAGTGAAGGAGAAAGAGAATAAATGGAGGGAAATAAAATTAGCAATATTAATTATAAAAATTTTTGAAGTATGTTTCTCTGATAAGGTCTCATTTCTCAAACATAGATTCAAATTTATAAAAAAAATAAGAGCCATGTCCCAATTGATAAATGATCAAAAGATATGATCTGTGCACAAAGGGCTATAAATTTATGCATATCCTTTAACCTAACAATAACACTATTAGGCATGAATAGCAAAAGCAAAAAAAATAGCAAAATTTGTTTCTAAAAAACAAATTAAAAAGGAAAATTACTTATATTTACAAATATATTCATATGAGCTCTCTTCTCAGGGCAAAGATATTGGAAATTGAGGGCATATCCATCAACTGGGGAGTGGCTCAATAAACTAGTATGTGTTTTCAATGGAATATTGTCATTCTCTGGGAAATGATGAGTAGGATGTTCCCAGAATGAAACAAATAAAGAAACCTGGAAATTCTTCCATGAGCAAAGTGAAATGTACTGTATACAAAGTAATAGTAATATTCTGAGATGACCAACTGTAAATGACTTTGTTATTCTCAATAGTATAATCACCTGTGACTAATGTGAAGGATTTATGAAAAATTCTATCCATACCCAGAGAGGAACTAATTGTGTCTGAATAAAGATTGAAACATTCTCTCTTTGTCTTTCTCTTTCTTTGTAAAAATTTTTCTTAAGAAATTTTATTTTCATTAGGGTGGGATAGCTATGTTTTCTTTCACAACTTGAATTTTATAGAAATGTTTTACATAACTTCACAAGTGATTTCTTAATTGTATGTGGGAATAAGGGAGTGAACCTAGAACTCAAAAATCTTAAAAACAAATGCAAACTATTTTTGTTTTCAATATAACTGGGGGAAAATATTAAATAAATAAAAAACAGAAAAAATGTTTCAAAAAGGAATATAATGTCCCAGCATGCTCACTTTTCATTGGTTATCAAAACATATTTAATTAAGTAGATCAAAATGGCTCTTTACATATTCTTATAAAAATCAGCTATCTTCCATCCTATTAATAATTAACAACAACAATAATAAAGCTAACATTTATATAATGCTTACTATGCTTCAGACATCTGCTAAGGACTTTATGACCACTATCTCATTTGGTTATTAAAATAAATCTGGGAGAAAACTCCTAGTTTTATGCTCATTCTATAAATGAAGAAGCTGAAGAAAGGAGATAAAGTGACTTGCACAGGGTCACAAAGTTGTTAGGTGAGTGAATCCAGATTTGAACTAAGATCTTCCAGACTTCAGGATTTGTATTCTATCAATACTTGCTGTACTGGCTATGCATCCCTTTGTCCCTATGATTTCATATTTTCTTGCTGTACTGGCTATGCATTCCTTTGTCCCTATGATTTCATATTTTCAAAAATTTTTGGAAAATATCTGTGTCAGTCTTTTCCTCAAAACATTGAATTACTCCTTATTGCCGTGTTGATGAAATGCAAACTTTTCAGTTTGGTGTGTATAGCCCTTCATAATCTTGATACAAATTATCTTTCTAGAATGTTTTCATATTATTGTCATCTGTGTATTCTTTTTTTAAATCCCAAATGTTTGCTTGCTATTTCTTATCTACTTTAATTCATCTCTCATCTTAAGTAAAAAATATCAAATTAAATTTCAAAAATAAGAGATTTTTTTTCTTTTATCCATGTTATTCCTGGAATACTTTTCTTCCTTCTTTTGTCTTCTTGGAATCCATACCTCACTTGGAAGCTTAGCTGAAATGCTTTCTTCTACATTGGACCTTTCTAGTTTTCATATAGTATCTAGTACCTCATTCTTGATGCATTTGCATTATATTTGTACTGGTACATATTTTCATTGTTGGTTTCTTCCAAATGAATATAAGCTCCTTGAGTCTGAGGACTAATTTATTTTTTCTGTGTTTCTTCAATGCCTAGAAGAATGTTTGGTCCATAATAGATGTTTAATAAAGACTTATTACGTTCTGATAGTCTAATAATTCTTCGATTTTTTCTCTTGGATCTATTTTTCTGGGTCAATTGCTTTTCCAACAAGATATTTTACCTTTTTTTTCAAAATTTTGTATGACAGATTCTTGATTTGTCTAGTCATTTACTTCTATTTGTCTAATTCCAATTTTAGTGAATTATTTTATTTGGTTAGCATTTTTGCCTCCTTTTGCATTTGGCCTACTTTAAAAGGAATTGTTTTGTTCAGTGGATATTTTTTCCCATTTTACAAATTCTATTTTTAAGGAGTTGTTTTCTTTGGTCAATTTCTGTGTTTGTGTTTCCAAGATGTTGGCTTCTAGCCCCAACTTTCATAACTCTCCCGCAACACTCTCATTTCTTTTTCTCATTTTTCTTCTATCTCTGTTTTAAGATTTTTTGAACTCTTCCAAAAGAACCTTTTGAACTGGAGACCAGTTCACATCCCTCTTTGAGGCCTCATATGAAAGCATGTTGCTTTTGTTGTCTTGGTTTGTCTTCTGGTGTTCCCTACCTCCACAGCAGTTTGCATGATCAGAGCTCTCTTTTCTTTTTTTGCTCATTTTTAAATATGAATTTGCTCTTAGGACATAAGGGGGATTGTCCTCAGCTTTCTCTGCAGGGAGACAGGGACTTATCACTGACTATGCTGGAGCTAGTGCTGCAGGTTTTCTCACCACATTGAGTTCCAAGTCCTACTTGTTACGTTGGGTTTCAGGGGTTCACAATTTGCCTTCTGTGGTTGTGTTGGATATATCACATCTAGTCTGATGATCTTGCCTTCTTGTGTCAGGACAGGGTAACCAACACTATTATATGTTGACTAAGAGTCAAAATGCACCAGACCTCTCCATGCTATGCCTGCACTTGGCCACATTTTCCCCTGCTCAATTGAGACAGACCTTTCCTGAGATCCTTCAACAATATCTTAAGCTGGAAATATTATTACACTCTGGATATTTATGGGTTCTGTCAATTCAAAATCCATTCAGAAGCTTGATCCAGTGTTGATGCTGAGGAAAACTGTGGAGAATTCAGGCAATG
This sequence comes from Sminthopsis crassicaudata, assembly GCF_048593235.1. Taxonomy (NCBI): domain Eukaryota; kingdom Metazoa; phylum Chordata; class Mammalia; order Dasyuromorphia; family Dasyuridae; genus Sminthopsis; species Sminthopsis crassicaudata. The sequence continues at coordinate 282,301,858 of NC_133618.1, forward strand.
TCCTCTTTACTCTCTGCCATCTTGGATACACACAGGCTTGTTGAATTCAATTAATTTTTATGTTGTTTCTATTTATATAATATGATCTTTATTGTTTCTACAATGCTTTTAATGAACCCAATGTTTATCTCCAAAACTATTTAGATAGATAGATAGATATAGATATAGATATAGATATATCAGTGATAATTACATGAGTCTGAGAGTCTTGAAACATTATAATGTCTGAAGAATTGAAGTTGAGATCCACCTAAAAGTCAAAAAGTCAATACAGAATTTCAGGATGAGCCTGCAATTCTTTACTTATGAAGAACTGCATTAGTAGATTAACTTAATTGACTGTCTCTCAACCTGTATGCCATAAACCTAGTCAAAAGACATTTTTGTCTATTTCTTTTTTATGTATTAATTGTCTACTGAATTACTTGAGAAGTCATTATTTAATTGAAGAGGTTCTAAAATATTCTGCATGTGATTTTTTTTCATGTGTTTTATAGTTTTCGGTATATGCTTGGTTTATATGTACAATCAGTAATAGCTGCAAAGAGAGGACCTATGGGATCATAAACCTCAATATCTATAGGGAATACTATTTCATGTGAATTATGCAGAGGACAGCATCTTGACAGAGACAATATCTTTGGAAAGTATGCTTCTCTTCTATGACTTTGATAAAGATAGTTTTCTTGAAAAATTATGTTTTATTGTATCTGAAAGAATCTTTTATGATCCAAAAAGATGGGAAGAAACATTTTTGATTGTTAGGCATTGTTTTTCTCTATTAGGTCAAGTTCTTTTTCATAATAGGGAAAAAATAAGCACAGTTAGATCTTGTATTTTCTGTACCTTCCAGTCAATTGTGATTGTGAAAATGTGGGATACTGTAGAAAACTGTTAGCAAAAGCCTACTAGTTTTGCTCTCAAATTTTCATGACAGGTATCTGCATCATTTTAGGAACATTTTTATATAGATTGTATAGAGAAGAGAAAGAATGCATATGGGTGGATAGTTATTGATATCATAGTTTTTTTTTTTAATGTCTTCAACTTTTTTTTAGTCATTTGGTATTTTCCTTTCTCTAAGATAACTTGAAAATCAGTTTCTAGATATTTAAAAAATTCTGTAAGGATGTATTTTCCTCCTTAAAAACAGTTTTATAAATTCATTTTTTTGTCTTTATATTATAATCATTTTAAGACAGAGAAAAGAATTCCTGGAATCCCTCCTTTTGACAAAGAACAAAGAGTTAAGCACATCTGGCAATGCATGGAACATTCTATTCTCATAATCCCTTGTCTAACTTCCATAAGGGGAATGATAAACCTATCATTACCTATTTTCTAGAGTCAAAGATTATGGATGTAGCTTCCTGTTAGAACTGAAATTCTATAAATTCCTTAACTCTACCCTATTTCTGTTTTTAACCCCTATCAGTTATCACAACTTTATGTTTAAGAATTAAGAAAACTTTTTATTCAAACTGGATTTCTTTTTGGGAAAAGGAACCCTAAAATCAATAATATCTTTTGTAATCTAAGTGATTAGGTATTTTCAGGGAAAGTTATTGATTATCTTTTAGATTATTGTTACAAATTCAATTCTTACTATATGTGAGTCTTTTTATGTGTTGTTGTGTTTCTATGGAGATTGAACCTTATTTTCTTGTGTGATTTTTTTCATGTGTTTGATAGTTTTCAGTATATGCTTGATTTATATGTTCTTTATTAAATTAATGATTTTCTCTGGAAGTCTGTGGACCTGATTGTTGTTGTTTGCTCTTCTTTCTCCAAGAGGACCGTGATATCAGGAATGTCATATGATGATAGGCAAGTGAATTGGATTTAAATAAAGGAGGATTGTGCAAGGTCTCCTACCTCTGTAATGTTCAGGCTAGCTTTCTGGAGGACCTCAGGACCAACCTTGATCTTAGTGCAGGAGGCAGGAGAGCCACTAGGAGGATGGTCAAAAATAGAATGTCTCATTTCTAGTCCTTCTCAGCTCTTAAATGTCCTATTAAAATTATATCATTACAGCATTATGATTATGTGTGAACTAGAGAACCATTACATCACCATGGTAAGTACTAAGTATTTATGTGAACTATAGAACAATCATCTCATCAATTCCACTGAATTAATATCAATGTTTCAAGTATACTTCATCAAAGTTCAAGCCTGTTTTCTTTTGTTTTAGAACACAGGTGATCACACCCTCCCTGACTTCTCAGAAAGGGAGGTGAAAACACCAAAAAAACCCAAGTGATCATGCCCTCCCTGACTTCTCAGGGAGGTGAGAACACCAAACCAGATATTGTTAGCAGGTTTCCTCTGGGCTGAAGGGTCTTACTTGAAACAGGTATACATAAATCCATCAGTATGGGAGGTATTACACAAGCACATAGTAATATAACACAGGCTAGTAGTGATGTAACAAACAATACCAATCAACATGAGAAATTATACATGTCCATAAGTGCTAGAAGAAGGGTATATAGATAATTCTAAATCAATTTATTGTCCATTACTTCATCTGTCAGGGAATCCAATGATTCCTGCAAGTTTGGAAGTCCTGTAGCAGTCTAATTTACAACTTTTGTTATTCATTGGCATATGTAGTTAGAGATGGAATCATCTGATGTTTCTTGAGTCTTTTCCTTTTCTCTCTGATGGACAAGGCAAATATGTTTGCTCGTTGGCACCCATCTGATCTGTTCTCCATCTGTATAGATACAAGCAAACCCTCTCCCCCAAGCAGTTAACCTATTTGGTCCCTTCCATTCACCACTTTCTGGATCTCTCCACATCACCTGGCAATTATCTAAAGATAGTAGAGCTGCTTGCATTAGACACTGCCTTTCCAAGGGGTTATAAAACCTGCCTGCTGGAGCCAGTGTATCTTTATCAAAAATAATAATAATAATAACAGTATAGAGAGCTAAATTTAGAAGTTCTCTAGGGTTACCTGTGACTCCCCCTTTCTTTTGTTTTTGGAGGAGTGTCTTGATGAGGAGAGACATCTTGATGTCTCGTTTCTCCTCTCTACTATTGCCTGTCCTTGAGGATTAAAAGATATGCCGTGATGTGTAAAATCCTATACTGTGCATAAAAGTGTGTAAAATGTTTAGTAGTATATGCAAGTCCATTATCTGTTTTTATTTCTTGTGGCACACCCATAATTGCAAATGCTTGTATAAGGAATTCAATGACCACTCTTTTGTTTCTGGTATTGCAAAAGTGAATCCTGAAAAGGTGTCTACCACAACATGGATAAAAGACAGACAACCAAAACATTTATAATGGTTCACATCCATTTGCCAAATTTCATTGTGTCTCAAACCATGAGGGTTCTTCCCTGTAAGAATCTGGAAAGGAAGGCAAACTGTATAGGCTTTTACAATGCTCCTAGCTTCCTCTACAATTTTTATTTGGGCTGTAGCAATTCTTTGTACCATACCTACTGAATAGGTCGAATCAGATATTATACTTACATGTCCTGGATAATAAGTAAGAACTAGCATGATTGCATACAATTCATTGTGCTGAGTGGAGTGAAAAGGAGTTCTGACTACTCTCTTTATAGTTGTCATGAGAGTATATAGCATAAATGTTATGTTTGGATGCATCTGTAAAAATAATTTGTCCCTTAAGATGAACCTTAGAAACCTTTTTTTCAAAAATCTATTGCCAATTATGTAATAGCGGGGTTATCTTTAATGGATACACATGTGTAAAATTTGGAGCTGTGGCCAGTAAAATTTGCCACTCTGGATGCCACACCTCTCTCAAAGCCTCTTGAGCTTCTTTTGTAATCTGGCATGGTGAGTTTAAAGCAGTGTCTCCCCTTAAAATGTCATATAATGGTTGCAACTGATAGGTAGTTGAACCTAAGACTGGACCCATCAATTGGATATATCTTATGAATTTCTGAAAGTCAATTAAGGTGGTCAACTTCACTGTTCTTAAAGAAAGCTTTTGTACTATAAGTATCTTAGGATATACTTCATATCCTAAATATTGAGAAGGAGCATGTTTTTGGATTTTTTTCTGGAGCTCTATGCAATTTGTAGTTCTTTAGTGTTTCTATAGTCTTTTGTAGACATGCTTCTAACATTTGTTCCTCAGGTGCACACCCCAATATATCATCCATGTAATGTAATAATTCATTCCCTGTAGCAAAATTATCTATTAATATCTTCTTTAAGGTTTGGCTAAATTAGCTCTGGGCACTGAAAAAGAAAATCTTTTTACCTCTTCCTTATCTAGAGGGATATAATTGAAACAATCCTTAATGTCTATAACCCAAAAAAAACTATTCTCTAAGCAATTGAGTAGGAGTGGAAGTCCAGGCTGAAGAGTTCCCATAGTTTCCATCTGTTCATTTACTTCTTTCAAATCAGTCAACATGCTCCATTTTCCAGATTTCTTTTTTACAACAAATACAGGGAAATTCCAAGAACTTAGAGAAGATTATAAGTATCCTTGGTTAAGTTGCTCCTGTACTATAACTAATAAGGCCTGAATTTTTTCATTTGCTAAGGGCCACTGTTCTACCCACACTGGTATATCAGTTTTCCTTTGAATGAGAACTTCAACAGAAGCCCTACTTAAAAAGCTGAAGGACTCAATTGTAATCCTAACTATTTTAAGATGTCTCTTCCCCTAGGGATTTTTTCAAGTATAAAAGGAATAAAAGCTTTTGATTCACCTTCAAATATCCATCTCAAAGGGGTAGCAGTAACAAGCTGCTATTGATCTTCCTATGCCAGACATAATTATCTGCCTTAATCTTTGGCCAATGACAGGGCCAATTAGCACCGCTAATGACTGTACAATCTGCACCTGTGTCTACCAACCCTTTCAGTGGTATGCCATTTACATAGATAGTGAGCATGGGATGGTCAGCTGTAACAGTTGCAGTCCAGAATATTCCTGGATTCTGTTGTTGGGAGTCAAAATCTGGGCAAATGTCACAAAATTGCCTATAAGGAATATATATCAGTAAACCTAATGTTACTACTTCTCCTGGTTGATAAGTCACATATTGTCTTCCTGTATTAGTGACTGGGATATTATCTACACATTCCCCAGTTTCCCACATCAGCGTATGGATGAACACTGTTTTGTAAGCACTCTCAGGAAGTAAAATGATCAAGCCTACTGTGCCTGGAGGCAAAGGATCCACAGGCCAGACAGGGACGGATTTAACTTCTCCAGGGGATATCTCAGTAGTCTGCATACAACTCTATTCTCCCTAATTGTAATCTCTTTCCTCCATCAGGTCCCTTCTTAGCTGATTGATCATGTTGTGTACTGAACTTCTAAAGACTTTCTGGATGTAACATTGGCTGCCATCATGCTCCAAGTGTTTTTTTTTCCCTTGGAACTGGGTCTTGCTGCCTGTTTCCCTAAGTCATTCTACATTCTGATGCCCAACAGAAGCCTCTGTTGCATTTTTGACATAGGGTTTTGGGTCTTGTTCACCCACCTTGTCTTCTCTGCCAACATTGCATTTTCAGATGCCTTATTTTACCACATTGAGATTATTGATGAGTCTGCATCATAGCCTGGGTATAAAAGGTATTTGTACCTACTATGGCACAGCTTCTTATGATCTCATCTAAAGGACCATCTCTGTGTAGTCTTAGTATATTTCTTCTACAAACCTTTCTTTAGCATTTTCTTTAGCAAGTTCTCTTATCATAATTTCTGTTGCTACATTTTCACCAATAATTCATATGTCTGCTGTCTGCAGATGGCCCATGAAATCAGCAAAGGATTCATTTGAACCTTGTGCTATTTTTGTGAAGGCTTCCCTTCTATCTTGTCTTGAGGGTGTCCCATGCTTTGATAGCAGCAGCAGCAGTTTACTCATATTCTGCTATAGGGTAATTAATCTGTGCTAAAGTATCTGTATAAAGACCTAAACCTATTAGTTGACCAAAGGTGACTGTTATATTAACTCCAGGTTGCCTATTTCATTGGGCTTGTTTGTAGTCTCCAAAGTTCATTATACTCACAAAGTCATAACAAGTTTTGTCCAGGTTCTAAAAATGTCTTTGCTATACATTTCCAATCATTAGAAGTTCAAATTTCAAAAGCCAAATTATCTAATAACATTTTTAAATTTTTTTTATTAATTTTATAATTATAACATTTTTTGACATTACATATGCATAGGTAATTTTTTACAACATTATCTCTTGTACTCCCTTCTGTTCCGAATTTTCCCTTCCTTCCCTCCATGCCCTTACTCCCTCCCCTAGATGGCAGGCATTCCCATACATACTAAATATGTTATAGTATTACTTTTTGGTAATTATTTTTTGATCTGTTTACCCCTAGCTTTTTGTGAATGTAACTTTTATTGCATCGTGACCTAAAAATAATGCATTTACTATTTCTGACTTTCTGCATTTTATTTTGAGGTCTTTATGTCCTAATAGATGGTTAATTTTTGTATAGATTCCATGAACTGTGAGAAGAATGTGTACTCCTTTCTGTCTCCATTCAGTTTTCTCCAAAGATCTATCATACCTAACTTTTTTAATATTCTATTTACCACTTTATATTCTTTGTTACTTGTTTTTTGGTTTGATTTATCTAATTCTAAGAGTGGAGAGTTGAGATCTCCCATTATCATAATTTTACTGGCTATTTCTTCTTGCAACTCTCTTCATTTCTCCTTTAGTAAGTTAAATGCTATACCACTTGGTGCATATATGTTTAGTATTGATATTGCTTCATTGTTCATGCTACCTCTAAGAAAGATATAGTTTCCTTCCTTATTTCTTATTAGATCAATTTTTACTTTTGCTTGATGTGAGATAAGGATGGCTACCCCTGCTTTTTTGATTTCACCTGAAGTATAGTAGATTCTGCTCCAGCCTTTTACCATTACTCTGTATGTATCAGCCTGCTTTAAATGTATTTCCTGTAAACAACATATTGTAAAATTCTGGCTTTTGATACAGTATACTATCTGCCTCTGCTTTATGGGAGAGTTCATCCCATTCACATTTACTGATAAAACTAGGTAATTCTGTATTTCTGCCATCTTATTATTCCTGTATTATGCTTTTATTTTTCTTTCACCTCTTACCCTTCTCCTCAGTATTAAACTTATGGGTACCTCTTGCCTCATGCAACTCTCCCTCTTTAGAATCTCTCCCACCCCCTTTGAGTCCCTTTCCCCTTTTTATACCTTTCCCTTATTACTCTTTTCCTCTCTCACTTTTTAATAAGGTGAGAGAAGTTTCTCTGTAAATCAAGTATGTGTAATATTTTCTCTTTGAGCCAAATCTGATGAGAGTAAGATTCACACAATGTTCCTCCCCCTCCCTAAATTCCCTCAGATATGATAGGTTTTCTTTGCCTCTTAGTGAGATGTAATTTGCCTCTTTTTCTCTCCTCTTTTCTGTTTTTCTGATACTATCCCCTTTCCACTTCAACTTCCCTGTTTTTTGTATTATAACTATAAAATCAAATTATTCACGTGGTCTTTATGTATGCCATAGCAGAAATACAGTTCTCAAGAGTTCTATTTATCTTTTATGCTGCTCTTGAGTCATATATTTGGAGGTCAAATTTTTTGTTTAGCTCTGTTTTTTTTTTCCCAATTAGGAATAAATGGAATTCACCTGTTTCATTGAATGTCTATCTTCTTCCCTGGAAGAAAATGGTCAGCTTAGCTGGGTAGTTTATTCTTGATTGCATTTCAAGTTCTTTTGCTTTTCAGAATATCAGACTCCAGGCCCTTCAACCCTTTAATGTGGAAGCAGCTACATCCTGAGTGATCCTTATTGTAGATGAATTCTTTCAATACCTCTTTGACCTTCTGATTCTATTATATCTGGGCAGTTCTCTTTGATGATTTAATGCAGTGTCTAGGCTCTGTTTTCATCATAATTTTCAGGAAGTCCAATAATCCTCAGATTATCTCTCCTAGATCTATTTTCCAGGTTTGTTGTTTTTCCAAGTAGATATTTAACACTTTTTGCATTTTTCTTGATTGATTCTTGATGTCTCAATGAATCATTCATTTCTATTTGTTCAGTTCTGATTTTTAATGAGTTATTTTCTTCATTAGCTTTTTTTAAACTTCTTTTTGTATATGTCCAATTGAGTTTTTAAGTGAGTTGTTTTGCTCTATGGAATTTTTTTTCCATTTCACAAAAAAAATTTTTTTTTACTGAGTTATTTTCTTTTTTCGATTCACAAATTCTTTTTCTTTGGGAGTTCTTTATCTTTTCCAATTCACAAATTATTTTTCCCTGGGAGTTCTTTATCTTTTCCAATTTACATTTCAGGAAGTTGTTTTCTTTTTCCATTTTATCAAATTTTTCTTTTAATGAGTTATATGCCTTTTCCATACTCTCTTTCAGAGCTTCTCTTTACTTCCCCCATTTTTCTTCTACCTCTCTTTTAAGATCTTTTATAATTTCTTCTAGGAGAGCCTTGTGTGAAGGGGATCAGTCTATATCCCCCTTTGGGGTTTTGTCTGGAGAGTGTCTGCTATTCGTCTCCTTGGGGTTGGAAACTTGTTCTCTTTCTGTATAGAAGCTATCTATAATGAGAATTTTCTTGGCTTTTTTACTTATTTTTAAAAGCCTTTAGGGTCTGCATTCAGGGCAAGGAGGTTACCAGCCTCATCTACAGAAAAGGGATAGCTAGATGGACAGTAGCTGTCCTGTAAATGCACTGCAAAAATCTGCCTAGCTGCAGAAGTGTAACTGCCCTGTGCAGAGCCCTGCATAGGAAATACTCTGCCCAGAGTTCCCCTCCCCCCACCCCCTTCCACTGTGCAAAAGTGTGACTGCCCCATGCAGAGCCCCACACTGCAGAATGCAGCTTTGCAGCTGCACCATGATCTGTGCTGAGTCACTCCTGGTACTGAGGGATTGTGGCCAGATCCTATTAAATTGTGCCATTTTGGGGGTACACTTTACCTTTGGTGTTAGTGTAACTTCTCTATTGATCTACTGCTTTGAAACCAAAGCAGAGCAGCCAAGCTGTGGTAGAGTCCTCCCTGCAAATTCTCCACCCTTAAAGACTGCCCCGGTCTCCCACCCCCAGTCTGCACAGTGCTAGCCTCCATGTTCTACCACCCTGCTTGCCCTGGCCTCCTCCTGCCTGATCAGGACAAACCTTTTCTGGTGATCATCCAGATTGTCTTTAGCTGGTAATTTGTTGTATTCCCAATATTTGTGGATTCTACCAGTCAAGTACTATTTCAGAGGCTGAATTTGGTAATTATTAGTGAGGATAGAAGAGGAGTTTAGAATGCAGTGTGTGTCCTCTGCCATCTTGGCTCCATCTCCTGTAAATAAAATTTTAACATTTAAAAAAAAAATTTTGAGTTAAAAAAAATCTCTCTCTCCCTCTTCCTCTCAATTTTGAAAAGGCAAGAAATTTGATATAGATTATGCATATACAGCCATTAAAAACACTTACATACTAGCCTTGTGGCAAAAAAAGGCCAAAAACACCAGTCCAAGAATAATAAAGAAAATATATTTTCAAAAGTGTGCTTCAATTTGTATTCCAACTCTACCAATTCTTTCTCTGGAAATGGATAGTATTTTTAACATAAGCCCTTTAAAACTCTTTTGGATTGTTTTCTTGAGAATTGATAAATCAAATGTCTCATTTCTAAACATATATATAGAGAGAATTGACTTAAATTTATAATAATCTGACTTCCAGCCAAGATGTCGGCATGGAGGCAGACAGCTGCTTGAGCTCCGTGTTTTCTCTCAGAACTTACTTCATGACAAGCCTTGGAATTAATGCTTGACCAGAAAAGAAACCCACAAATAATCACCAAGAGACGACATCCTTGAAATTCGCCAGAGAAGGTCTGTGTTTGCTCGGGGGAGGGTGGCACAGACGGGGCACAGACTGGGGGCAGGCAAGCCAGAGCAAGACAGGCAGCTCACAAAGCTCAGACCAGAGGGGGGAGGGGTAAAATCTCCGCCATTTCTGCAAAAAGAATTTTACCCCAGTGTGGATATTTTGTCTTGGCAGCAAGCCAGGAGCAGCAGAGAGGGTGTAAACACCAGAGGTGAAGATTAAAACCCCAGAAAGCTAGCATCTCTCGGAACCAGCCACCCCCAACCCCCCTCTAGAGTGACTCCAAATTCTCAGAGCCTCAGAGCACAGACTCAGTGCAACCATCACTGTCCTGATAGTGGCTCTCTGCTGCCCTACCCCCAGTCTGTAGAGGAAGTCCATTAACATCATCCAGCCCCATCCCCCCCAAAACAGACCAATTGTTTCTCTTGTCAATTTGTTTTCTTTGATTTCCGCTCTTGACAAAATGAACAAAAAATTCAAAAGGGCTCTAACCATTGACAGCTTCTGTATGGAGAGAGAGTAGACTTCAAATACTGAGGAGACTAAAAACAGACTCTCCCCAGAGAAATCCCTTAAGGGGGATATGAGCTGCTCCTCAATACAAAAGAATCTCATAGAGGAAATCAAAAAGGCTCTCACAAAAGAGCTAGAAGAAAAATTGGAAAAGGAAAGGGAAGCTTGGAAAGAGAGCCTGGAGAAGTTATCCAGAGTGGATAAAGAGGCGAAATCATTGAGAAACAAAATTAGTGATTTGGAAAAAGTAAACAACTCCAAGGATTAGATAACAGGATTAGTGAATTAGAAAAGGTAAACAACTCCAAAGAAAACAGGATTAGTAAGCTGGAAAAGGTAAACAACTCCAAGGAAAACAGGATTAGTGAGCTGGATAAAGAAATCAGCTCCCTAAAAAATAAAATGGATAAAATGGAAAAAAATTCCATAGAAGAAAAAAACTCACTTAAAAACACAATTAGACAATTACGAAAAGATATAAAAAAGTGAGTGAAGAAAATACATCATTGAAAATTAGACTCGAACAAGTAGAAATGAATGACTCAAGGAGAAACCAAGAAGTAGTCAAACAAAACCAGAGAAATGAAACAATTGAAAAGAATGTCAAGTACCTTATTAGAAAGACAACAGACCTGGAAAACAGATCCAGGAGAGACAATTTGAGAATAATTAGACTCCCTGAAAAATGTGAGGAAAAAAAGAGCTTGGACACTATTTTTTTGGAAATTATCAAAGGGAAGTGCCCAGACATTTCAGAAACAGAGGGTAAAATAGACATTGAAAAAATTCATCAATCACCTACTGAAAGGGACCCTAAAATCAAAACGCCAAGAAATATAGTGGCCAAGTTCAAGAACCATCAGACAAAGGAAAAAATATTGGAAGCTGCTAGAAAAAAAGCAATTCAGATATGGAGGAGCCACAATAAGGATAACCCAGGATCTAGCAGCGTCCACATTAAAAGAACGAAGGACCTGGAACATGATATTCTGAAAGGCTAAGTAAGGAACTTGGTATGCAGACAAGAATAACTTACCCAGCACAAATGAGCATTGTTTTCCAGGGAAGAAGATGGACATTTAAATAAATAAATGAATTCCATCTATTCTTGATGAAAAAACCAGATCTATACAAAATGTTTGATCTTCAAATACAGTACTCAAGAGATTTCTAAAAAGGTACAAAGAAATCTTGAGAACTATATTTCTGCCATAAAGATATGTAAAGAACATATGAATAATTTGTCCTAGAAACTAGAGGTGGAAAGGAAATTATATCATAAAAAAGTGTAAAGTAGGTGGTACTACATCTCATGACAGAGGCAAAGGTAACCTATTATATCTGAGAGAAAGAAAGGAGGGGGTATGAACATAGTGTGTATCAATAGACATATTTAGGAGCTACTTTGCTCAACTTTATGCCAATAAATTCGATAACTTAAATGAAATGGAAGAATACCTTCAAAAATATAGCTTGCCCAGATTAACAGAGGAAGAAGTAGGTAGTCTAAATAGTCCCATCTCAGAAAAAGATATAGAACAAGCTATTAACCAACTTCCTAAGAAAAAGTCCCCAGGACCAGATGGATTTACATGTGAATTCTACCAAACATTTAAAGAACAACTAACTCCAATGCTATGTAAATTATTTGAAAAAATAGGGATTGAAGGAGTTCTACCAAATTCCTTTTATGACACAGACATGGTACTGATATCTAAACCAGGTAGATCTAAAACTGAGAAAGAAAACTATAGACCAATTTCCGTAATGACTATTGATACTAAAATCTTAAATAAGACTTCAGAAAATCATCTCCAGGATAATACACTATAACCAACTGTGATTTATACCAGGAATGCAGGGCTGGTTTAATATTAGGAAAACTATTAGTATGATTGACCATATTAATAATCAATTTAATAAAAACTATACGATCATCTCAATAGATGCAGAAAAAGCATTTGATAAAATCCAACATCCATTCCTACTAAAAACGCTTGAGAGTATAGGAATAAATGGACTATTCCTTAAAATAATAACAAGCATATATTTAAAACCTTCAGTAAACATCATATGTAATGGCGATAAACTGGAACCTTTCCCAGTAAGATCAGGAGTGAAACAAGGTTGCCCACTATCACCATTACTATTCAATATTGTACTGGAAACGCTAGCCTTGGCAAAAAGAGCTGACAAAAAGATTCAAGGATTTAGAATAGGTAATGAGGAAATCAAACTATCACTGTTTGCAGATGACATGATGGTATACTTAGAGAACCCCAAAGACTCTGCTAAAAAGCTATTAGAAATAATTCAGAACTTTAGCAAAGTTGCAGGATACAAAATAAATCCACATAAATCCTCAGAATTTTTATACATTACCTACACAATCCAACAGCAAGAGATACAAAGAGAAATTCCATTCAAAATAACGGTTGATAGTATATAATATTTGGGAATATATCTACCAAAGGAGAGTCAGGAATTATATGAGCAAAATTACAGAACACTTGCCACAAAAATAAAGTCAGATTTAAATAATTGGAAAAACATTCAATGCTCTTGGATAGGCCGAGCGAATATAATTAAGATGACAATACTCCCTAAACTAATCTATTTATTTAGTGCTATACCAATCAGACTCCCAAGAAACTATTTTAATGACCTAGAAAAAAATAACAACAGAATTCATATGGAACAACAAAAGGCCGAGAATTTCAAGGGAAGTAATGAAAAAAAATTAAGTAAAGGTAGTCTAGCTGTACATGACATAGAACTGTATTATAAAGCAACAGTCACCAAAACCATTTGGTATTGGCTAAGAAATAGACTAGTTGATCAGTGGCATAGGTTCACAGGGCAAGATAGTGAATAAAAATAGCAATCTAGTGTTTGACAAGCCCAAAGTTCCCACATTTTGGGATAAGAATTCATTATTTGACAAAAACTGCTGGGAAAACTGGAAATTGGTTTGGCAGAAACTAGGCATGGACCCACATTTAACACCACATACTAAGATAAGATCAAAGTGGGTCCAAGATTTAGGCATAAAGAACGAAATCATAAATAAATTGGAGGAATATGGGATGGTTTACCTCTCAGACTTGTGGAGGAGGAAGGAGTTTGTGTCCAAGGGAGAACTAGAGACCATTATTGATCACAAAATAGAACATTTTGATAACACCAAATTAAAAAGTTTCTGCACAAACAAAACTAATGCAAACTAGATTAGAAGGGAAGTAACAAATTGGGAAAACATTTTTACAGTTAAAGGTTCTGATAAAGGCTTCATCTCCAAAATATAGAGAGAATTGACTTTAATTTATAAGAAATCAAGCCATTCTCCAATTGATAAATGGTCAAAGGATATGAACAGACAATTTTCAGATGATGAAATTAAAACTATTTCCACTCATATGAAAGAGTGTTCCAAATCACTATTGATCAGAGAAATGCAAATTAAGACAACTCTGAGATATCATTACACACCTGTCAGATTGGCTAAGATGACAGGAACAAATAACGATGAATGTTGGAGAGGCTGTGGGAAAACTGGGATACTGATGCATTGTTGGTGGAGTTGTGAAAGAATCCAACCTTTCTGGAGTGCAATCTGGAATTATGCCCAAAAAGTTATCAAAATGTGTATACCCTTTGATCCAGCAGTGCTACAACTGAGCTTATATCCCAAGGAAACACTAAAGAAGGGAAAGGGACCTGTATGTGCCAAAATGTTTGTGGCAGCCCTTTTCATAGTTGCTAGAAGCTGGAAAATGAATGGATATCCATCAATTGGAGAATGGTTGGGTAAATTATGGTATATGAATGTTATGGAATATTATTGTTCTGTAAGAAATGACCAACAGGAGGAATACAGAGAGGCTTGGAAAGACTTACATGAACTGATGCTGAGTAAAACGAGCAGAACTAGGGGATCATTATACACTTCAACAATGACACTGTATGAGGATGTATTCTGATGGAAGTGGATATCTTCAACATAGAGAAGAGCTAATCGAATTCCAATTGATCAATGATGGACAAAATCAGCTACATTCAGAAAAGGAACACTGGGAAATGAGTGGAAACTGTGAGCATTGTTTTGTTTTTTGGTTTTTTTGTTTGTTTGTTTGTTTTTGTTTTTGTTTTTGTTTTTGTTTTTGTTTTGTTTCTCTTCCCAGATTATTTTTACCTTGTGAATACAATCCTTCCTTTGCAACAACAACATCAACAAAATTCGGTTCTGCACATATATATTGTACTTAAGATATATTATAAGATATTTAATATATATAGGAATGCAGGGGAAAAACTCAGAACAGAAGGGAGTACAAGGGATAATGTTGTAAAAAAATTACCTATGAATATGTACTGTCAAAGAAAATGTTATAATTATAGAAATTATTTTAAAAAAAAGAAAAAAATAAATTTATAATAATCCAATCCATTCTCCAACTGAGAAACATGAACAGATAATTTTATATGAAGAAATTAAAACCATTTATAGTAACAAGAAAAAAAAATTGATCAGAGAAATGCAAATTAAAACAACTCTGAGGCACCACTACATAACTTTCAGATTGGCTCTTAGCTGGAAAAAAGATTATGATAAATGTTGGAGAGGATGTGGGAAAACACAGATACTAATACATTGTTGGTGGAGTTGTGAACTTATCCAATCATTCTGGAAAGTAATTTGGAACTATTCCCAAAGGACTATGCATGCCTTTTTATCCAGCAGTGTCTTGATCATAAAAATGGGAAAAAGGGCCCACATATGCAAAAATGTTTGTAGAACCCTTTTTTGTAATGGAAAGAAAATGTAAACTGGATGGATGCCTATCCATTGGTGAATATCTGAATAAATTATGGTATATGAATGTTATGGAATATTAATGTTCTATAAGAAATGGTCAGCAAGATGATTCATAGAGGCCTTGAGAGACTTACATGAACTGATGCTAAGTGAAGAAAGTAGAACTAGGAGAACATATTATAGAGCAACAACAAGATTATAGGATTATCAATTCTGACAGATGTGGCTCTTTTTAACAGTGAGGTGATTCAGTCTAGTTCCAATGGTTTTGTGGTGAAGCATGCCATCTACACCCAGAGAATGAATTGTTTGATTGCATTTTGTTTACTTTCTCTTTTTTCCCTTTTTGATATGTTTCTCATGCAGAAAGATAATTGTGGAATATGTATAGAAGAATTTCACATGTTTAACATATATTAGATTATTAGCTGCCTAGGGGAGAAGATGGATGGAAGGGATGGAATAATTGGAGCACATGATTTTGAAAGAGTGAATTTTAAAAATTATATATCCATATGTTTTGAAAATAAAAAAGCTTTGGGGCAGCTAGGTGGCGAAGTGGATAGAGCACCAGCCCTGAATTCAGAAGGACCCGAGTTCAAATCTGGTCTCAGACACTTAACACTTCCTAGCTGTGTGACCCTGGGCAAGTCACTTAACCCCAGCCTGGGGGCGGGGGAGAAAGAAAATAAAAAGCTTTAATTAAAAAAAGGAAAAAAAATTCAAAGGTGGTCCACCAAAATAGAACAAAACAAAAAAGAGAGAATAGCTAAATTATTCACAGTTGATCCTTGTACAATATTGTTCTTATTAACTTTTTACTGTGAATAATGTTCTGTTAGTTCTGTTAATTTTCCTTTGCATCAATTCATGTAAATCTTTACAGATTTTTCTGAAAATATCCTGTTTATAATTTCTTATAACATAATCATATATCATGACAATCACATACCATTGTTCAGTCTTTCTCCCTTGATGGGGATTCCCCAAATTTCCAATTCTTTGTTATCACAGAAATGACCTGCTATAAATGTTATTTATGTATATATGTACAGATCCATTTCCTTTTAAAAAATCTTTGCTGTATATAAACTACTGAGTCAAAGGGCCTATACAGTTTTAGAGTCTTTTGGATATAATTCCAAATTACTCTCCAGAATAGCAGGATCAGTTCTCCAATCTATCAAGAGTGACTTAGTGTTCCTATTTTTCCTACAAACCCTCTAACATTTGAGCCAGTTTCAGATAGGGGTCATTACTATAAGTGGAAATTGAGAGAGCATGACACCTTATTCACTCTGTCTTTCCATATTAAGTCTTCTGCAAATTTCTATCTCTGTGCATGTGCCTACTCAGCTACAAATTTCTTTAATGTCATGGTGCCCAATCCTTAATTTCTGTGTAAAATTACCTTTGTAGACCAAGGAGTGGCATAAGAATGAAGGCAAGAGAGTACAGTTTCTCTTGTCTGCAGTCTCCCCTCTCTTTTATGCTTGGGGGTAGGCTAAAAGAGAAACTTGTTTCTGGACCAGGGACTAGACAGCTCTGAAATCTAATAAGACAAAAACAATACCATTTTGTGGAGAGACTTGAGAACCTTTTGGATTGTTCTTTGCTACTCAATGGCAACTATTTCCTATTTAACTCTTAGACTACTTTATTTCCCTCTGACAGAAAGAGAGAGAGAGAGAGAGAGAGAGAGAGAGAGAGAGAGAGAGAGAGAGAGAGACAGAGAGAGAGAGACAGAGAGACAGAGAGACAGAGAGAGAGACAGAGAGAGAAAGCACAAAACATGGATAAGGAAGATTAAAGTACTACTGCCTATAATTGAAAATGTGCTTGTAGAGGGCCACAAATAGTAGGGGAACCCTGGGTTAGGTATAAGACCCTTCAGATGCTAACAATGTCTAGTTCAGCTCCCCAACTCCCCTAAGGACTTTCGGCCTTCCTGAGAAGTTAGGGGGTTGTGACAACCTGTATTGTAATTGAAGTAGAATGATATCAGGTTGCAATCTACATACAATAAGAAGTTGTTTATGTGGTCCCACATGTGCAGTATATACTTGACACATGCCCAGTGTTGTTTTGGTTATATAAGGGTATTAGGGTATAAAAAGAGTAAAGAACTAGGAATAAATGGACTACATATTTCCACCATTCTTGGGAGTCCTGCTTCATCACTTCTCCACTAAGACAGTATGTTTTAACCACCTCAGTGTGAGGGCTCTAAAAAGCATGCTATGTTTTGTCAGCCCAACTTGGGTCCCTAGAAAGCAGAACACAACAGTGCTTATTTGAATTTTTACTTCAGTTAAATCCGCTAATTATACCATAATTTACTTTATTATAATTGTCCATATCGGTCTCTTGAGTGTGAAATTCAAGAGTGAGAAACGGTAATATCCTTTTCATATCTAATGAGAGAATGAATGAATGACTATATGGATGGGAAAACAAATACAAAACATTTATTATTTATTATAACTACTACTTTGTTGTGGTGGATCAATATCCTAACTCTATGCAGGTTAAACTAGATAGTATTAACAAAAATTGGTTGACTTGAGATTCAGAATGTTGACATTTCCTTATCATGTCAGGAAAAAAGAGCCTTCCTTGAATGTTGACTTTTGGATGCTTGACTGATGGATGGAGATAAAAGGTGTGACTAACTAAGTCAATTCAAGGGGTTTTTTAGTATTTCTCTTTGCATGTCTTTCTCTTTTTATAGTTACATAAATTCCCTTTTCTTAAATATTTAATTATTTATAAGCATATCATTTTGTTCCATTTTCAAACCTTAAATAATCCAGGACAGAACATACATGTCCTAGCACAGTGCTAAATTATATGAATTCAAATACAAAAATTAAGTCAGCTCATGCTACTGAAGAGCTTATATACTAATGGAGGAAACATAAAGAAGAGTGATATTTAAGAGGAATTTTGGTCTGGAAAAATTCAGGGATGGTGAGAGTTGGAACTTTAGATGATTAGAATAATGCACCCTATACAGGAAAAATACAGAGGCAACTTGTCCTTTGTTCATAATTTAGAACTGTGGAGAAGGATATAGAAGGCTGAGAGAGAGGCAAATGGAGACAGATGAGTAAAGTAAAATATAGCTTCTGAAAAAGTGGTCTTGGAAAAGCTGTCATCTATCAGGGGAACTAGACTCTGGGCAAGGAAGTCTCTTCTGGATATGATATCTGGTATGGTCAGAAACATCATAATTATTACTATTTTGGATAATTATCCATAATGCATATACCAAAATAGAAGTTTATTTATGAATACCTCTGGACCCTTCTTTTATTTTTGAAAATAGTGAGCAAAAAATAAAATCAATAAGGAAAACATGTTCAATCAAATCCCATGTGTAATGGTAGTTCAGCTTTTGCCTGAGGGTACTGAGTTGTCAGGGGCTTGCAGCTGTATCTCCTGCTGCTACTAGACTTGAGGTTTGTTGAGGTCTCCTGGAACACCAAGTGATCCCATTTCTCATCAATCCCACCTATTCTACCAGGCACTGAACCAGAGAGGAGTGCATTATATATTCATTCAATAAGTATTTAATTAGTATTTGCTATTCCAGGTACTGAGGTAGGATCTAGGGATAAAAAGGGAATCATACAAAACATTCAGAGATTCCCTTTCTTCTTTCTGGCTAACCACATGTGTAGAACAATGTTTAGGGATACAGCACTTTGAAATGACAAAGCAAACATCTTATTGGTCATTGAATTAGAAAAAAAAAAACATTCTAGAGTTTCTCTCTAGGACATTCTGCCCTGGGAATCCTTGGAACTGGTGTGATAGTAATAATGTTGAAAATTATCAATGTATTTTGAAAATAAACAGCTTTAATTGAAAAAAATATTTGCCAAATTATCTTGAAAAAAGGTCTCACTGTAAGTAACTGACAGAAGTATCCATCTTTAATTTTTATAGATTACTATTCCAAGACAGTTTATTGTAAATATCAATTTGTAAATGCTATAGTATTCTCACTCTTTTTTGCTGTTGTTTGCTTGCATTTTCTTTTTTCTTTTTCTTTTTTTTTTTAAACTGGTTTGATTTGATTTTTTGTGGCATGATAATTGTATAAATATGTGTGCATATATTGGATTTAATGTATATTTTTACCATGTTTAATAAAAATTGCACTACTTGCCATCTAGGGGAGGGTGTGGGAGAAGAGGGGTAATTGGAACAAAAGGTTTTGGAAGGGCTGTTGTTGAAGAATTGTCCACATATATGTTTTGAAAAATAAAAAAGCTTTAATAAAAAAAATGATTCAGTGGCAATGATTTTCTTCTCTAGTATATATTGCTATTGTATCTCAAATCCTTTTCTATTTTAAATATATAATTCCAGTGGAATGCAAGTTCTTGTATTTGTATCCTACCAAATCACAGAATCTTGAATATAGTAAGAGTTCAATAAATATTTATCAAACTGGGAAAATGTGTTTTTCCAGAGCACTTAAATGGTATAGGGCTCTCTCTATGTAGTAAGATATATATATATATATATATTATACATATATAATATATGTAAACTATATCTATCCATGTGTATGTATATATACAAAAATATGTATGTATATATATGTATATATATACATACAGACATACATTTAGGTAAATATATAAACACATAAACATATACACATAGATAGATGTGTCTTCATAATGCATATATATGTGTCTCTATGTGTGTGTATAATTGTTGTTTGGTTACTAAAGAGAATGTTCTTTTATCTAGCAGGTAATATGGTATAGAAAGTAGAATATTTTATTTGGAGTCTAGTAGATATAATTTCAAATCCTGAAATATGGTGACTATATGATTCTGACTTCCCTGAATTCTCAGTTTCATCATCTATAAAATGTGGGAGTTGGATTGGGTGACTTCTAAGGTCCTTTCTATATCTAAATATATGACCCTATAATTATACCTGAATGTCATATAGCTTATATTATCATAAAAAATGCTATATTTCACTCTTCTTGCTTAAGTATTCTGATCAGTACTTAAGAAAACTATCTACACAGTGGATAGAGCATTGGTCAGTCAGACCTCAGTTCAAACCTGTTCTTAGATACTTATTAGGTATGTAATTCTGGTAAATTTTTTCATTTCTATTAGTTTTTTTTTCATTTGGAAAATGAGAATAATAATGAAACCTATCTTCCCAGAATATTATGAGGATCAAGTGACATAATATTTATTATGTATTGTATCATCTACTACTACTACTACTACTACTACTACTACTACTACTACTACTACTACTATTATTATTAGTGAAGGCTGAAATAGTTTTCATTATAATGAACACTGAATTAAGATAACAAGTCTCAGGAATTACAACTGGAGGATAAATTGTTGATGAAGACTTTGAAAATAATAATTGTGAGAATTACAGTGAGGGAAATTCCTCAGCAAATAATAATGGCTAATATCCATACTATAGTACTATAGTTTAACTACCTCTGAATTAGGCAATGGTAATAATATTATTTCTATTTTCTAGGAACATGAATTTGTAAATGATTAGATGGCATATATAAAAAGTTAAAATCAAAACAGCAACAATAAAAAACTCCACAACTTTTAAATGCCAAGTCAGGGCTCAAATCAATATCTTCATGCCAAATTCAATATATTTGCCTGATTTCCTTCAAAAACCAACTCAAATGATAGCTTGTATAGGAGACCTTTCTAGGACTACTATCCACCAGCTGTTAGAATCTTCCCCTATAAGTTTCCTTTCCATGTATTTTTGTATGTTATAAGTATCTATATATTTTCATTTTTTTCCCATTAGAAAGCAGCCTATTTGAGGTCAGGGGCTATTTTTGTCTTTCTTTGTATAACTAGTACTTAGTATAATGCTCAGCACATTATATAAATGCTTAATAAATACTTCTTGAGTCAAATTCCTTTTGATCCAATTGATCTGATCAAATTTTTATCAAAAGAATTGACCAAAATCCTTTGATTTGCTTCATTCCATTGTAATTTGCTTTATTAATATTATAGCTCATAGTTCATTTTTTCCAAAAGGTCATTCTTTGTCAATATCAATTATCTAGATTCAAGCTAAAAACTAGACAGAAAGTGGGGGTGACAGCAACAACAACAAGAAGTCTATTAGATATTAAAGTTCGTTGACCAAAACCTTTGGGGCATCAGATGAACTCTTGATGGGATATTTCATGAGAGTCAAATTATGGCTAAAATGATTGTTGCATTGAGCTGAGTATAATCTGAGTTTTTAATTAAAGCAAGATCCATATGCTTTAGATATCAGATATGTGGGAGGCAGAACTGACATTCTTTCATGAAAGTTAAGGAGTTTGACTAGCATTCTCACCCAGATGGCAGGCCAGCCCACTTCTTCATGGAGGTGGGAGGCAAGGGTGCCTGGGGAATGGGCCAAACTTTTTCTTAGAAAGGAACTTTGAATCTGCTCAAGCACTTGGACAAGTACTTAGCTGAGACCCTAGAATTTTCTACTGTAAAGCATGAATAGTGTTTTCTTGTCTTTAAAAAGATTCAGGAGTAGATGCCATAAATCAGTCATCCCAATCAGAAAAATAATTATAAGTTGATTCCTGCAGAATAAATAAATTTGAATATAGGAATATTCTAATAGGTCCATCAGCCTGTGTTAGCTCAAATATAAATAAAATTTAATTATCTTCTAACTTCTTGCTCAATTATTCAGTTGTGTGTGATTCTTTATGATTCCATTTTTTTGGTAAATATACAGGAATAGTTTGCCATTTCCTTCTCAAGTTCATTCTATAGTTGAAGAACTGGGAGCAAACAGGGTTAAGTGGCTTGCTCAGTATCATATAGTGAATCTCTGAGGCCAGATTTGAACCATGGAGAACCTGGGATTATGCACTATGCCTCCTAGCTGCCTCATAGACTATCTACAAGAAGATTAATGGATTAACCTTTTGAATGGAGATTTTTGATTGCCAGGTGAAGTACTGATAGTCTTTTACATTAACTATTTTGTGGATCATTGCACAAATGTGCAAAATAGCAAGGGCAGCTAGGTGGCACTGTGTAAAGAACTCTGTGCTTTGAATCAGGAAGGGTCATATTTCTTACTTCAACTCTAGTCTCAGACATTTACCCAGCTTAGGAGCTGAGCAAGTCACTTAACCCTGTTTATCTCAGATCCTTATTTGCAAAATGAACTGGAAAAGAAAATGGCAAATCACTTTAGTGTCTTTACCAAAAAATCCAAATATAAGTTCACAAAGAGACAAACATTACTGAAATGACTTAGCAGCAACAAAAAAACCCAACAAAACAGATGTTTATAGCATTATAAAATATTATAATGTGAGATTATCCTCTTTAACATCATTGAAATGATTTTAGGACAACTTCTATAATTGCTAGGACTATGGGAATTATGTTACAGGGGGATAATGTGTATCTCATTCTATTCACATATGGTTTTGGTTTCTTCCACTCTGTCTATATTATGAAAATATTTCATTCCATACAATTGGACAGATTATGATTATTTGAATCTCTAGTAAAAATGTTCTTACACCTTTTTATGGATCAGTGTGATTATGTCCATGTGACCATGAGATAAAAATTCTTTTGGTAATAAAATTTCAGTTTTATTCTTTGAATTCAGAAGGATATTACTAGGTGCTTATTTGTAGTATGGTGGTTTGTCATTTATTAACTTATAAAAGATTATAAGCTTCTTTTGTATAAACACAAATTATCTACCCTGAACTTCATTTCTGCATTACCAATTGCCCACTGGACATTTCAAACTGGTTGTCATAGAGGAAACTCAAACTTATTATGCTTAAAACAAAACTCATGTTTCTCCCCTAACCCACCCCTGTTCTTAACTTTCATTTTTCAATCAAAGGTATCACCAATTCTTTCAGTCTCTGAGGTTTGTAATCTAACTTTTCACTCTTCCTTTTCATATGTATTTACTCAGTTAGCAAATCTAGATATTTCTACCTCTAGAACACCTCTCATATCTAACCTCTTTCTTTTATTATAGCTATAACCTTACTTCATATCCTTACCACTTTCACCTAGATTATTACAACAAATTACCAATCATCCTTTCTGTCTCTAGTTGTTTCCCACTTTTGTCCAGCCTTCACACACCTGCTAAAGTGATTTTCTTAAGTACAGATGTAACAATCATTTTCCTATAAAATATATTCTAATAGCTTTCCATTGCTCTTAGAATCATATATGAACTCTTCTGTTTAGATTTTAAAGCCTTTCACAAACTGGCTCAATCTGTCTTTCCAAACTATAAGTTATTTCCCTTTCTGCTTTCTGAGATCTAGTCAAACTTTCCATTTCTCTTTTCCTCACAGTGGATACTCTTATCTGTCATTTCATGCTTTTGTGTGTTTATTTTCTTCAATGCTTGGTAGGCTCTCCCTCCTTAAGTCTGGATCCAAGAAGTTCTATCTTCTTTCAAGATATAGCTCAATCACTACCTTCTACATCAAGCCATTCTTCTACTAGTTCCTTCCCTCTCAAACTACCTGATATTTGATCATACACACACACACACACACACACACACACACATACACACACACACACACATGTATATACATACATTTGCATTTTTTATGTTCTGAATATATATGTTGTTGTTGTCATTTCATGGGGTCACAGAGACCCCATTTTGGGTTTTCTTGGTGAAAATAATAGAGTGGATTGCTATTTCCTTTTCTAACCCCTTTTCTTCTTTTTTTTAATTAAAGCTTTTTAATTACAAAATGTATGCATGGCAATTTTTCAACATTGTCCCTTGCAAAGCTTTCTGTTTCAAATTATCCCTTCTTTTCCTCCACTCCCTCCCCTAGATGGCAGGTAGTCTCATACATGTTAAATATATTAAAATATATGTTAAATCTAATATATATATATATATATATATATATATATATATATACATATTTATACAGTTATCTTGCTACACAATAAAAATCAGATCAAGAAGTAAGAAGAAAAAAACTGGAAAAGAAAACAAAATACAAGCAAAAAGCAGAAAGAGTGAGAACGCTATGTTGTGGTCTGCTGGAACTCTGTCTTCCCAGAAATTGGCTGGAGTCAGGATCACTAAACGATTTTATTCTTGATCTTTTATGGTCAAGGTCAGGGGCTTAGGCCTAGCAACCTCACACACACCTTCCTCCCTTAAACACCCGGAGAGCCTGACTCAGCTTCTGTGTCTCAATTCCTCTTCCTCCTCCTACTCCTCCCACACAAGTCACTTCCCCCTCTTTGTCCCACCAATCAAGCCAGCACAGAACAGCTGGGGAGGGTCAAGTTAATAGGGAACTGTCCAATTGGCAATTAGTCTCACGTGCTTCATTATCCAAGTGCATTGCTCAGTTCTAGCCCTTTACAGTGATCCACACTCAATTCCCATAGTCTTCTCTCTGGGTGTAGATGTCTCTCTTAATTGAACAATTGGAATTGATTCCAATCATCAAATTGTTGAAGAGAGCCATATCCATTATAATTGATCATCTTATAGTTTTGTTGTTGCTGTATATAATGATCTCCTTGGTTCTGCTCATTTCACTTAACATCACTTCATGTAAGTCTCTTCAGGACTCTTAAATCATCTTTTTGGTCCTTTTCTAGAGAACAATAATATTCCATAACATTTATATGCCATAATTTATTCAGCCATTCTCCAATTGATGGGCATCCATTTAGTTTCTAGTTTCTTATCATTACAAAAAGGGCTGCTACAAACATTTTTACACATGTGAATCCCTATCCCTTCTTTAGGATACCTTTTGGCTATAATTTCAGTAGAAACACTGCTGGGCCAAAGAGTACACACAGTTTGATAACTTTTTGGGCATAGTTCCAAATTGCTTTCCAGAATATTTGGATTTGTTCACAGTTCTACTAACAATGTATTAGTGACCCAGTTTTCCCACACCCCTTCCAACATTTGTCATTAATTTTTCCTGCCATCTCAGCCAGTCTGAGAGATGTGTAGTGGTATCTCAGAGTTGTCTTGATTTTCATTTCTCTGATCAATAGTGATTTGGAGCATCTTTCATATGACTACAAATAGTTTCAATTTCTTCATTTGAAAATTGTCTATTCATATCCTTTGGCTACTTATCAATTGGAGAATGCCTTGAACTCTTATAAATTTGAGTTAATTCTCAATATATTTTAGAAATGAGGCCTTTATCAAAACCTTTGAATGTAAAAAGGTTTTCACAGTTTGTTGCTTCCCTTCTAATCTTGTCTGCATTAGTTTTGTTTGTACAAAAACTTAATCTAATCAAAGTTATCTATTTGCTGTTCAATTATGAATTCCACTTCTTTGCACACAAATTCCTTCCTTCTCCACAGATCTGAGAAGTAAACTATGCTATGTTCTTTTAATTTGTTTATAATATCATTTTTATTAGATCATGAATCCATTTCAATTTTATCTTGCTATACAGTGTTATGTGTGGGTCAATGCCTGGTTTCTGCCATACTAGTTTCCAATTTTCCCAGCAGTTTTTGTCAAATAGTGACTTTTTATCCCCAAAGCTGGGGTTTTTAGGTTTGTCAAACACTATATTGCTATAAACAATGACTATTTTGTTCTGTGAACCTAACTTATTCAAATGATCAACTTCTCTATTTCTTAGCCAGTTCCAAATGGTATTGATGATTGCTGCTTTAAAATATAGTTTTAGATCTGGTACAACTAGGCCACCTTCATTTGCTTTTTTTTTCATGAATTCTCTTGAAATTCTTGACTTTTGTTCTTCCAGATGAATTTTGTTATGTTTGCTAGGTCAGTAAAATAGTTTCTTGGGAGTCTGATTGATATAGAATTAAATAAATAAATTAGTTTAGGTAGTATTGTCATATTTATTATATTTGCTTGACCTATTGAAGAGTACTTGATATTTTTCAGTTGTTTAGATTTGATGTTATTTATGTGGAAAATGTTTTGTAGTTTTGCTCATATAGTTTCTGATTTTCCCTTGGCAGATGGAATCCCAAATATTTTATACTATCGACAGTTATTTTAAATGGAATTTCTTTTTGTATCTCTTGCTGTTGGATCTTGTTAGTGATGTATAAAAATGATGATGATTTATGTGGAGTTAATTTGTATCCTGCAACTTAGCTAAAGTTATGGATTATTTCTAATAGTTTTTTAGTTGATTCTCTAGGGTTCTTTATGTATACCATCATATCATCTGCAAAGAGTGATAATTTGGTTTCTTCATTGCTTACTATAATTTCTTTAATCACTTTTTCTTCTCTTTTTGCTAAAGCTAGTAATATTGAATAGTAATGGTGATAGTGGATAACCTTGTTTATCCCACGATCTTATTGGGTGGGAATGGTGGCTGATAGTTGCTGATGATTTTAACTAGATGCTACTGGCTATTTTAAGGTAAAGTCCATTTATTCCTATACTTTCTAGTGTTTTTAATAGGAATGGTTGTTGGATTTTATCAAATGCTTTTTTCTGCAAATATTGAGATAATTATAGGTTTTTGTTAATTTTGTTATTGATAGTATTATCAATTATGCTAATAGTTTTCCTAATATTGAACTAGCCCTGCATTCCTGGTATAAATTCTACTTGATCATGGTATATTATCCTGGGGATCATTTTCTGCAATCTAACTGCTAATATTTTGTTTAAGATTTTTGCATCAATATTAATTAGGGAGATTGGTCTATAATTTTCTTTCTCTGTTTTTGTCCTACCTGGTTTAGGCATCAGTACAATGTCTGTGTAATAAAAGGAATTAGGTAGAAGTCCTTCATTCCATAATTTTTCAAATAGTTTATGTAATATTGGAGTTAATTATTCTTTAAATGTTTGGTAGAATTCACATGTAAATCCATCTGGTCCTGGGGATTTTTTTCTTATGGAGATTAATAGCTTTTCCTATTTTTTTTTTCTAAAATGGAACTGTTTTAAGTAATTTATTTCCTCTACTGCTAATCTTGACAATCTATACTTTTGTAGATATTCTTCCATTTCACTTTGATTATCAAATTTATTGGCATAAAATTGGGCAAAATAACTCATAATTATTGCTCTAAATTCTTCTTCATTCTACTTCATTCAAAGTTCTTCCTTTTCATTTTTGATATTGACAATTTAATTTTCCTTTTTCCTTTTTCTAATCAATTTAACTAAAGATTTAAATATTTTGTTGTTTTTTCATAAATCCAACTCTTAATTTTATTTATTAATTTAATAGTTTTTTTTTTTTACTTTTAATTTTATTAATCTCTCCTTTTATTGTTATACCACTTGGTGGATATATTTTAAATAATGATATTGCTTTGTTATCTATGGTACTTTTTTTTTTTTTTTTTTAGCAAGATATACTTTCCTTCCTTTTCTGTTTTAATTAAATCAATTTTTGCTTTTGCTTGATTTGAGATCAGGATGGCTACCCCTGCTTCTTTTTTTTTTTCATCTGAAGCTTAATAAATTCTGCTCCAGCCTTTTACCTTTACTCCGTATGTATCACTCTGTTTTAAATGTGTTTCTTGTAAACAACATATTGTAGGATTCTGGATTTTAATCCAGTCTGCTATCCACTTAAGCTTTATGGAAGATTTCAACACATTCATCATTATAGTTAAAACTACTAATTCTGTATTTCTTGCCATTTTATCAACCCCAAATTATACTTTTCTCTCTCCTTTTCCCCTTTTCCTCCTCCTCAGTATTTTACTTATGAGCCCTATTTGCCTCAAGCAGCCCTCCCCCTTTAAAGTCTCTTTCGTTTTCTTATACTTTTCCCCTACTTTTCTATACGGTGAGAGAAGTTTCTCTATGAAACCAAATATTACTAATATTCCTTCTCTGAGCCATATATGATGAGAGTAACATTCACATAATGTTCATCCTTCTCCTTTTTCCCCCTCAATTATAATAGTTTTTCTTTGCCTCTTCCTGTGATGTAATTTCCCTCATTTTATCTCCATTTTCCCTCTTTTCCAGTACAATCCCCTTTCCACCTTTAGTTTCTTTTTTATATTATAATAATAAAATAAAAATATACATGCACTCTCTATGTACACCCATAATAGAAATACAGTTCTCAAGAGTTCTTTTCTTTTTACCTTTTTATGCTTCTCTTGAGTTCTATATTTGTAGGTCAAATGTTTTGTTTAGCTCTGGTCTTTTCATCAGAAATAAATGGAAATCACCTGTTTCAATGAATATCCATTTTCTTCCCTGAAAGAAAATGCTCAGTTTAGCAGGGTAATTTATTCTTGGCTGCATTCCAAGTTCCTTTGTTTTTCAGAATATCAGATTCCAGGCCCTTTGATCCTTTAAGATTGAAGCTGCTAAATGTTGAGTAATCCTTATAATGGCTCTTCAGTATTTGAATTGTTTCTTTCTGACTGCTTGCAAAAATTTTCCTTGGTCCAGTAGTTCTGAAATTTAACCATGATATTTCTTGGGGTTTTAATTTTGGTGTCTCTTTCAGGAGGTGTTCAGTGAATTCTTTCAATCACTATTTTACCTTATGATTCTATTATATCAGGAAAGTTTACTTTAATGATTTCCTAAAAATAGTGTCTAAGCTGTTTTATTCATCATCGTTTTCATGGAGTCCAGTACTTTTTAGATTGTCTCTCTTAGATCTGTTTTCCAGGTCACTTGTTTCTCCAATTAGGTGTTTGTTTTTTTTTTTTTTTTTTTTTTTTCTTTTTATTTTCTTTTCTTTTTTTCATTTTGCTTGACTGATTCTTGTTATTTCATGGAGTCATTCATTTCCATTTGTTCAGTTCTGAATTTTAGTGAATTATTTTCTTCATTTACTTTTTAAACTTCTTTTTGTAATTGTCCAATTAAAATTTTAAATGAGTAGTTTTGTTCTATGGAATTTTTTTCCATTTAACAAATTCTGTTTTTCTGGGAGTTGATTTCTTTTTCCATTTTATCAAGTCTCTCTTTTAATGCCTTTTCCAAACCCTCTTGAAAAGTTTTCATTTCCTTTTCCCATTTTTTTGCTCTCTTTTAATTTCTTCTTGGAAAACCTTGTGTAATAGGGACCAGTTTATATCACCTTTTGGGGGTTCATCTGCAGACAATCTGCTTTTAATCTCTTCAGGGTTTGAAATATGTTCCTCTCTTTCAACATAAAAACTAACTATGGTTAGAGTGCTTTTTTATTCTTTAAAAACAAGCAAACAAACAAACAAAAAACTTGAGTTCCATCTTTTAGGGCAAGGCAGTTTGTCCAAGCTTCTTCTACAAGCAACAGCAGCTACACTGAATTCATGCTGACTTACTCCATGTGGTGGGTGGGCTTAACCAGGTCATGTGAATTTCTAGTGTCCAGGGTTTATTATTTACTTTTTGTGTTTTGATGGCTGTTTTATAACTTCTCTGCTAAAGTTTTGGCTTGCAAGCAGGGCAGAGTAGCCAACACTGCTGTAGATTCCTCCCTGTAGATTCTCTGCTTCCCTGAGTCTGGGCTGTTTGCAATGGCATCTGTGTTTGGCTTGCTTGTGCTTGTCCCACCTCCCTCCTTGCCTGATTGAAACAGACCTTTTCTGGCAATCTTCAAAATTATCTTCTACTAGTGATTTGTTGCACTTCCAATATTTGTAGATTCTGCCAGTCAAGAACTAATTCAGAGGTTGTTTCTGCTAATTAGTCTGAGAATTGTAGGAGAAGGTCAGAAAGAAATGTATGTCCTCTCTGCCATCTTGGCTCTGCCCTTTCCAACTCCTTTTGCAAATGAGGAACTGAGATAAACAGGGTTAAGTGACATACCCAGCAAGCTTATAAGTGTCTGAGGCTGGATTTGAACTCATGGAAATGAGTCTTCCTGATTCTAAGCCCAGTGTTCTATACATTGTGCTACTTAACTGCCTAAAATAAATAAGTAAGTAAGTAAGTAAGTAAGTAAGTAAGTAAGTAAGTAAGTAAATAAGTAAGTAAATAAATAAATAAATAAATAACAATACAATTCCCCAGAATGTAAGTTCCTAGTGAGTAGGGATTTTTTTTTCATCATCAATAACATTTATTAAGTATCTACTGTATGCCAGCTACTGTGCTAAACACTAGGGATATAAAAAAGAGGCAAAAAGTTATTTCCTGCTTTCAAGGAGCTCACAATTTAATGGGATTTCATTTAATGTCATTGGAACCCCAGAAAATAGTACCTGGAACATTAGGAGGTATTTAATAAACATTTGTCCATTGATTAATAGCCACTTGCTAATGTCCTGATAACGATTCAGGTAAATGTGTTTTTGCAAATTGAGGTGATGTTGCACAATTTCTACTATTTTCTTTTAATATCTACATTAATCAACAAATTCAGTATGATATTTACATCACCTCTTTTTGCAAAGATTTAGAAATTGAAGGGATACTAATCAATTTGGCAATGACTGAACAAATTATGTTATATGATTGTTATGGAATGCTATTGTGGCATAAGAAACAATGAGCAAGATAGTTTCATAAAAGTCTGAGAATATTTATATCAAGTGATACAAAGTGAATTGAGCAGAATCAGGAGAACATTGTATACATTAATGGAATTATTCTAATGATGATCAACTACGAAAGACTTGGCTACCTTGACTAATATAGTGATCCAAGATAATTCAAAAGGAGCTATGATTAAAAATGCCATTTATAACTAATGAAAGATAAATGAATTCTGAGTTCAGATTAAAGTATACTTTTTTCACTTTATAATTTTTACTTTCCTTTTTTGCAATACAACTAATTTAGAAATATATTTTGCATGATTTGAAATATATAATTGATATGTTGCTTACCTTCTAATTAGGTAGATGAGAAATGGGATGAAAGGAAAGGATTTGAAACTCAAAATTTTATAGAATGAAAAATAAAAATAATTATAAAAATAAAGAATATTTCATATATAATTTCTACAATTACTTGGTCTTTAATTGTTACCATAGATCATTTGCTCTCTATAAAAAATTCATTCAAATAAGCTGCTTGTTTGATAATTCTTTGTTGACATGGTATTGGTTGAGTACACATGGATATTTCCTTTCAATTCTACTGCTGGATCACATTGTTTTCTAGGCTCTAATTAGAAGTATATCTGCTGTTTAAAATAGAAAAATCCAATTTAAATATACTCACTGTAAGATTATCACTTGATGAAATGATGTCTACTTCTCCTAAATAAAGTGTTTCTTTCCATTTTAAACTTTTCATTATGCACTCTGAAAATGTTTGTTGATTTATTTATTTTTCTTTTTGACAAGAGCATATTTATCTTTTTTAGGGGGATTAGCTCTATGTTGCATTATCATTATATAGGTTTTCTTAACAATAATTTCCACATGTTATTGTGTTTTTTACAATTCTGATAATTTATGCTAAAAACAACATTGCTTAGGTTTTAATTGCTTGAAAAGTTTTCTTTCTATTGAGTTTTGACTTCAGGATGCCATTAAATCTCTTGTTATACAAAGATATAGCTTTTTCCTTGATACCATGCTTGATGAGTCTTGTCTGAAGTACAATAAGTTTGTATATATGTACATCATACATCCTATGTTGTGTGTATATAACACAAAATCCTTCAGATTTATAATTTTGTTAGATTCGCTTTTTCAGTATGTCTAAAATTTTTTCCATATTTGACTGCTTCCCTTATCACTGGTGAGTTAATTTTGTTTTGCAGAAGGTTTTCAATTTTATGTAAAAAAGTTATAAATTTTATCTTTTTTAATTATTTCTGCCTCTTGTTTGTTTAAAAACATATTTCACACTCATAATTATAAATACTATATAAATTCTCTTCTAATTTTTTGAAATATGGGTTTTACTATTAAATTTGCATATCTTTTTAGAATGTATTGTGAAATATGATGTAAGATTTTAAGTCTAATTGCTGTCTGATTGCTTTTAAGATTTCCTATAAATTGTTATCAAATAAGGAGATTTTTCCCTACATATTTTATGCTTTTCTCCATTCATTACTTTAATCAATTCTTTTAACTAATTAATATTCCATCAGATTTATTATATACAATTTAGTTAGCTATTCCCCAGTAGATGGAACAGCTGCTTTCTTTCTTTCTTTCTTTCTTTCTTTCTTTCTTCCTTCCTTCCTTTCTTTCTTCCTTCCTTCCTTCCTTCCTTCCTTCCTTCCTTCCTTCCTTCCTTCCTTCCTTCCTTCCTTTCTTTCTTTCTTTCTTTCTTTCTTTCTTTCTTTCTTTCTTTCTTTCTTTCTTTCTTTCTTTCTTTCTTTCTTTCTTTCTTTCTTTCTTTCTTTCTTTCTTTCTTTCTTTCTTTCTTTCTTTCTTTCTTTCCTGAGGCTGGGGTTAAGTGACTTGCCCAGGGTCACACAGCTAGGAAGTATTTAGTGTCTGAGACCAGATTTGAACTCGGGGTCCTCCTGAATTCAAGGCTGGTGCTCTATCCACTGTGCCACCTAGCTGCCCCCTTCATCTGCTTTATTTCTTATTCTTTGACCTCACACAAAATATGCTTCCATGAATTTTTGCTATTCAGTCATTTCAACTGTGCCCAATTTGCTCATCTGAAAAAAATAAAATTTTAGTGAGGTATTATCTAAACTCTCTTCTAAATTTAAAACTCTGACTCTATTCAGATCACATACTTAATCAATTAGATTGTGAACTCTTCCTACTTAAAAAAGTGACAAAAATCTATTAAATATTTTTTTAAAAATTGCCAACCCATAAGCTTTTTTTCCCCAATGGGTGTGAATTTCCTATCAATTACATCATCAAGAAGAAACTGAGGAATATCTTAAAGTTGTATAACAACATCAGTTATTCCAATTACTTCAATGGTCCATTGTATACTGTACTGTTGAACCAATTAAGCACTTATAGGAGGCCAGGTCTCATGTAAAGGGACTAGATTGGAAACCAGGAGGCCTGAGTTCAGATCATAAATGTTATATCAGAGCTATCAAGTTGACCCAGTAGAGTTATGGATCTGGAATAAGGAAGATGATAGTTCAAATCCAATCTCAGATATTTGCTATTTGTGTGACAACAGCTGGGAAAATTCATCCCTGCATGCCTCGTTTCCTCATCTGGCACATGGAAATATTATAATAGCACCTTCTTCCTGAGACCATTTTGATGATAAGATGAAATGAAATTTGTAAAGCTTTTTGCAAACCATAACATCATATATAAATGTTGTCAATATCATTATCATTGTCATAGTCATGTTATCATCATCATCATCATCATCATCATCACATGTGTTATTGATATCTAGCAAGTGACTTTATTTTTTCTGGGCCTTACTTCCCTAATCTGTAAAATAAGAAGACTGGATTATCAGTCAGAAGAGTTCAAAATTGGTTCCTTATCTCAGAGAAGTATTTTGATCAATGAACAAACTGTGGCCTCTCTTGATTCATCATGAAAGCAAAAGGTACTTTTAAAGAGGAAAGAAACCATTTTTATAAACAAGTGATTTAGACAGATGACCTGTTTTGGTTAGGAGAATTACTTTAATGGAACAGTGAAGTACAAAACTTTAAAAATGTTTTTTAAAGAAGCTGTAAAATTGAAATGATTATACTATAATCTCCTGCCCCCAAAATGGGGCAATGAAAAGTAGAGAAATAAATTAGAATTTATAGAAGACTTTTTGTGTTTTTCAAATTTGTAGAGTCCTTAAACATACTAGAAAGTCAAGAATAGAAACAATATAGATAAAGAAATCTCTAATATCAAAAGGAACATTATGTAGATTGATGTATGCACTATAATTCAATTTAGCAAGTTTTTTTTTTAATATTAAAGGATTATTTCACTAATTGCTGATTTGAGGAAGATTATACCATGCTTTGTGGGGAAATTTTCAACATCAGTACAATTAGTTTTCCTAGTATCTTGCCTCTTCCTTTTTCCAGAGAACAGTCCCATGTAACAAATGATGGTTTTGAAAAGAAAATATTTTTTAAAGAAAAGGAAAGTAAAATTAGCGTAACTGATCAAAACATTAAAAAAGACTATACATATGTGTAATCCTTGGCAA
The DNA here is from genome assembly GCF_048593235.1 of Sminthopsis crassicaudata. Taxonomy (NCBI): domain Eukaryota; kingdom Metazoa; phylum Chordata; class Mammalia; order Dasyuromorphia; family Dasyuridae; genus Sminthopsis; species Sminthopsis crassicaudata. Next base: position 282,336,111 of record NC_133618.1, read on the forward strand.
AAGTGTATGTATGTGGTATGAGTGTCTACTGATATTTCTTCTTTCAAGTTATGTTATTTCTTTATGATTTTGCAATTTTGAGGTTATTTCCCTTCACATTGTTAGGTTAATTATAAATATTGTCCTCTTTTATCTGTTAACTTCACTTTCCATCAGTTCATGTAAATCTTTAATATTGTTTTCACATTAATCATTTCTTAGCATCTTGAAACCTTCTTTCATTGGGTTGTTAATAACTAGCTTTTCTTTGCAGAAAGTTTTATTCATCTGATCACTTATAGATTAGGAATGGCTTTTAATCACACATATCTGTTTTTGTTTATGTGTTTTGGGTACCAAACTCATACAATTTAATATGAAAATGTTTTCCCAATCAAATGTTTCCCTTCTTATCCTTTGTACATTGATTTTTCTAGAAGCTTTTCAGGAACATGAAGTCACAGTTGACCATTTTATCTGTAATTACTTCTGTTTCTTGTTTGGTGAAACTATATCTTTCTTATTCCCAGTTGGGAGAGGCAAAATAGCTGCTTCTAGGTTTTTTAAAAAATAATATTAACAACAATATTAAAGTCATTTATCTCTTTAGGATGTATTGCAGAACACAGTATAGAATATTGAGCTAAGTCTAAATTCTGACAATTTGCCTTTCAATTTTCTTAAAAGTTTTTATCAGTGAACAAATTATTTCCTAAACAAATTAAAGTTTATGATTTGTTGAGCACTGAATTTGTCAATTCTGTTTTTTCTATCTGATTTGCTATTTCTAGTCTATCCCAATATTTTTGGTCAATATTTTTGATAATTACTGTTTTATAATATAGTTTGAGGTATGAAAGTACTATTTATTCTTCATTCCTCTCCCTCTTTGCAAGTTACTTTATAAAAAATATCAGGGAGGATTTTGGATAGGTGAAGGAGTAAGTCAGAACATTCCACAAACGAGACAAAATGGCTCTTAAGAGTGAATATATAGTAAATAAGAGTTGTGGCAGAACAAGGGTCCACCTGAAATAATTAGAAAGAACATATCAGACATGGAAGTTTGGTCCAAGTGAAGTGTAAATACATCTAAACTATCTTCACTGAAACAACAAGTACCTGACCCTGGGGCTTTCTGGATTGGGAGGTACCTTCAGCCCCAAACACATGAATTTTCATTTCCTGGACAGTGTGGGGAGTTCTGTGAGTGGTGGGTGATTGAAGGAACTTTTGCTGATAAGAGATGCCAAGCCCAGCAGTGCTGCAGAGATGAGGCCCTGGGTGACAAGGTACCAGGACATGTCTGACAAATAGACAAGCAGTAGGGCAGGGATGCTGATGGATATGGACACTTATAGAAGAGCAGAATTTGGGGTTTCTTTTCCAGCCAAAGGGGACAACTCAAGGAGAACCTGAGGCCAGAGATACCATTCCCCATCACAGGACCAGAAGTGATTACATTAACAAGCTCCTATTTTTAACAAAGGAGCAGGCAAAGGAGAAAGAACTTAACCATAGCAAGTTATTATGGTAATAGATTTCAGGGTTCTACTTCAGAGGAGGATACTGAAGGAGACAATTTATTTATCCTTTTCCAGAAAGTAATATCAACTGGTCATCTATTCAAATAAGAATTTATAGAACAACTGGAAAAAAAAGATTTTAAGTATCAAATCAAAGAGATTTCAGAAAAATAAAAAATACGAACAATCCAAGAAAACCAAGAAGATTCTAAAAAGAAAGTCAACCATTTGGAAAAGAAGATCCAGAATTTTAAGGAAAAAAATGATGCTGTAAAATTAAAGTGGGCAAGGGAAAGCCAGCAAAGTTATGAGGTCAGGAAAAAAATAAAACAAAATATAAAGAATGAAAAAATAGAAGAGAATGTAAAATATCTCATAAGGAAAAAAACTGATCTGGAAAACAGATCAAGAAGAGAAAACATAAGAATAATGGTACTACCTGAAAGCTATGATTATATAAAAAAAGAGTTTTGAAACAATATTAAAAGAAATAATCAAAGAAAAATTTCCCTAAGTGTTAGAACAAGAGAGGAAAGTAGAAATTGAAAAAAAAATCACTGATTACCATCTGAAAGAGATTCTACAAAGAAAATCTATATGGTTTGCTAAATGTCAAAACCCAAGATCAAGGAGAAAATATTACAAGCAATGAGAAAAAAATGATTCAAATATAACAGATTTGCAATTGGAATTACACATGATCTACCAATGGTTACATTAACAGACTTCAGGACTTGGAATACTATATATATATATATATATATATATATATATATATATATATATATATATATATATATATATATATATATATATATATATATATATATATATATATATATATATATATATATATATAAAAGCAAAAAAAAAATCTCTGGACTTACCCCTAAAAATATCACATTCAGAAAAGGTAAGCATGATCCTGAATAAAAAAAGAAAAAAAAAAGATATTCGATATTCGATGAATTGCCAGATTTCAAGATTTTGTTGCAAAATGATCTGAACTTTAGAGAAAATTTGACATATCCAAGAGAAATATAAGATAAACATCAAAGAATAATTACAAAGTACTCAGTGTGGACAAACATTATTTCCTATTTGTGGAAATATAAGTGGTATATTATTAATAATTGGATAATTCAAAGGAAAAACTGGTATAGTGCTGAGTATGATATGATTCTACAAAGCAAAACTGTATAGGAAAAAGTAAAAAGAGTAATTATCTTATGAAAAAGAGGTGTGAGAAGAAGTGACAGAGAAATTATATAAAGGAAGAGAACTGGTAGTTCTGGAATCCTACATACACACATATGCATGTATATACACACATACACATATACATATACATATATATATATGTGTCTATATGTGTATGTATGTATGTATGTATGGAAGGAAGGCTATGAAAGTCTTCTAAATTCTGATAGAAACAAAAGGGCAAGGGAAAGAGTGGGAAAAGAGGATAAGAGAGGGATTCTTGGAGGGGGAGTAGGTTAAGTAATAGTAGGGTAAGGGGTAGAAGTAAAGCAGAGGAATCAGGATGGATAGGATGTAAAAGACACACACAAAAGTAAAGATCAGGAATGGAATTTATTATGTAAAAAAGCACAGGTAGTAATCAAGATCTCAGGTAAAATTAAAGCTAAAATAAATTTAATCAAAAGAGAGATATAGGAAAATTATAGTATGCCAGCCATATTAATCAGTATTGTTTTGGACTTTAAAATAACCAGACAGTATAAGGTTGGAATATTGCTATGTGTACAGGAAATGATGAGTTGGTGAAGTTAGAAAAATATGGGAAAAGTTGGACATATGAAAGAAGATGTTATCCTCTTTCAGAGAAAGAGGATAAACAAGCACAGTAATCTTACAGATATGCATATGAATGTATATATGTATATTTGTTTATTTTATATATATATATATATGTATAAGTAAGTGCATGTATTTGTATATATATAGTAGTGAAGTAGTTATGTTGGTATTATTGATCCTTATTTATGATGTCAAACTGCTAAACAACTCATCAGGATATCTTGTCAAAAAGCTGATCAGAAAGATTATCATCCATTAATGCCCATCATCCATTAATATTATAGCATACTGTCTAGAATCTGAAATCATTAAAATACAATATAGGCACACATCTTATGGCTGCTATTCAGCTGTCAATGAAGAAGACTGAAGTGGCCCAGATGGTGAAAAAGAAAAGTCTAAAAAACACCATCCCTAAATTTAAAACACTGAAATATAAATCCACTGCACATTGCTCCTTTCAAGTGAATCTCATTTTTTGCATAATTTCAGGCTGCTTGATTTATTATACTCATCACTAAAAAGTAATATATGAGTATTCATATGGCATTAAAAGGGTGAAAAGACTACTAGCTCCAGCATTGTAGGGACTGGGTTCAATTCTTAGTTCAGACAGTTCCTTTCTATTAGACTTGGAAATGTCATTTAACCTCTTGGTGCCTCCATTCCTTTTTCTGCAAAATAAGAGAATTACACTAGGTAACCTGGCTCTCTTGATCTAAATATGTTATTTTATAGATTCAAAATTAAATTACCTAATTGAAATGATAATTTTGGGTCAAAACCAATGGGCATATCCATTCCTAACAAAAGCTTTTAATAGATCTTAAAATGGATAGATCAAGTTTTGCCTTATATATAGTCTAGAGTCTTGTTCCATTTTTTCAAAACATCTTCTAATCTTAAAGGGTCAGTAAAACATATGTCTGTTTTCTTTTCAGTTAATCTTTATGAAAAGTTGCAAAGAGCATCATCTTGTAGCTCTTAAGATATTAAAAAATGGGCCAAGATTGTTTATAGCCGTCCGTTCTCAAAGATCCTTTTAATGAATATTTTAAGGAACTTAGCTACTTATTCCTTGACATTTATTATTTGTATATTAGTTTTTGGTGATTCATATGCCTTGCTTGAAAGACTAAAGATACCCCTAAATTCCCTCATAGAATTATTTTCTGAAAATAAAATTATAACAAATCTTTCTTTTCAAAGAAAATAATATTCATTTCCTTAATTTCAAACATTTGAAAAGAAAGTACACAGTAAAATGGGGTGGGGTGGGAAGGACTGTTAATGAAAAGTATTATTTTAAAATGATAAATCTAAAGATCAAAATAAAATGATTATTCATTGCACTATCCAAATAGCCCATCTTTGTACAAAAAAAAGAAAGAAAAAAAGCAAAAGAAAACCCTTTCATCTTCACAACTAAATTGACTAAAAGGCATGGTTTCCTAGCAACATTCATTGTGTTTATGACCTTTCCTCCAATCTCAGCACACAGATGTGGTTTTGAAGCTAATAAACATACATCATCCAACCTAGTCTGTTCCAGTTCCCCTAAAACAAGTTGTGAGAAATATCTTTCCTCAAAAAATTGAGCTTTGAAAATAAAAATATATTCAAAACAGGTCTGAGAATTAGTATCCTAAGGACTTTATGGTATGAGGCTAATAGAAAGAATAGAAATTCCTATTTCTCTGAGACATTCTGACTTTTACATAGGGCATGGTATCTTTTGTAGAACAAGTTATATATCTAATAGAGAGATTTTTCTTCATCTGGAGAAATATATATATAGCTGCTCTGTGCCTGAATTTAACCAGGCATAAAATGGGATGTTCAACATTTTCTAATTTTTCAAAGGACCATTCAATATCCTCTCTTTGTTTAGGTTTAGAAATAACTAGAAGAAATAATACACAATTTTGTCAAAGTTCAAAGATAATCATAATAAAAATCATTGTTCTGTTCTAACTTTAAAGTCAATTCTTAAGTTTGGCATAGCACTATTTTTTTTCTTTTTTGAATAACAAGGAATACTAGGGCAGCTATGAAAATTATGTCTTTGTAAGTTTGTTGCAGTGTTAATTTCAATATGCTAAATGCACTGGCAACATTCCAGGGGAAAAATTGTGAAGACTACATTTTCAGAGGGAGCTCTTTTGAATTCATTTAAAAAACAGAAAAAAAAATTGTCCTTCTGGTTAATCTGTCAAAGGGTAAAACAGCTCAAGGGCTTGGAGCCTCGCTCTGTTTTCTTCAGCACCATCTAATGAATTCCTTCAAACATATATGTTTTGTGCATCACCACCACAGATGCAGGGTTTACTGAGTCTTGCTTATTCAAAATGAAAATAATTACAGGGAAGCTTTTAAGCCAGATGTTGAAAATCGCTAGAGAAGCGTTTGGGTCGGCATGTTTGACAGAGTTTACAGAAGTGGCTACTCTAACTGGCAACTGAATACTTGGTGAACAATTAGCAATTGATCTTCCTTGTTTGCTAAGTATATATTTCTTTCATTTTAAATAATTGTGTCTGAGGTTAAGATGGCAATAAGAAGGATACATTTTCTGTCCTAAACTTTTTTTAGTAAGGCCCACATATATGGCTTTGGCAAAACAGTAACTCCCTTACAAAATCCACTGTATTTATTCTCTCATCAATATCCAATTTCCTTTGTTTACATAGTCAAATGGATTTTTAAAAAAATTACTGGATCTTTGTTCTCATACTTAAAAGGCCAGCTATGCCTTTTTTGGGTCTTTTTAGTGTTATCAATAATGAATATTCACTATATGCCAAGGGAAAGTTAGGACCTATATAAACACAACTACAAAACACTTTCCATACAAATAAAGTTCAGACCTACTGAGTTGGAAGAATAATAAGTGCTCATAGGTAGGCCAAGTGAATATAATAAAAATGACAATACTAACTAAATTCATCTACTTATCTAGTGTCATATTAATCAAACTCCTAAGAAATTATTTTATAGATCTAGAAAAAATAGTAACAAAGTTCATCTGGAAGAACAAAAGATCAAGAATTTAAAGGGAATTAATGAAAAATGGTAATGAAGGTAGTCTAGCTGTGCCTGACTTAAAATTATATTATAAAGCAGCAGTATTTAAAACCATTTGGTACTGGTTAAGAAACAGAGTAGTCAATCAGTGGAATAAGTTAGGATCATAGGACAAAATAGGCAATAACTATAGCAATCTAGTCTTTGACAAACCCAAAGACCCCAGTTTTTGGATTAAGAACTCAGTATTTGACAAAAACTGCTAGGGAAATTGGAAACGAATATGGAAGAAATTAGGGCTCTATCCACACCTAATACCATATATCAAGATAAAATCTAAATGGGTTCAAGATTTAGACATAGAGAGTGGTATAATAAGCAAAGTAGAGGAACATAGCATAATTTACCTCTCAGATTTATGGAGAAGGAAAGAATTTGTGTCCAAAGAAGAATTGGAACTCATAACTGAACATCAGATAAATAATTTTGATTATATTAAGTAAAAAAGTTTTTGAACAAACAAAGCTAATGCAGATAAGATCAGAAGGGAAGCAATGCATTGGGAAATTATTTTTACATTTAAGGGTTCTTATAAAGGCCTCATTTCTAAAATAGAGAATTGACTCAAATTTATAGGAATCCAAGCCATTCTACAATTCATAAAATGACAGAGGATATGAACAGACAATTTTCAGATGGAGTAATTAAAACTAGTTCTAGTCACATGTGAAGGTGCTCTAAAGCACTATTGATTAGAGAAATGGAAATTAAGAAAACTCTGAGATACTATCACACAGCCCTCAGATTGGCTAAAATGACAAGAAAAAGACAAAGATGAATGTTGGAGGGAATGGGGGGAAAGTAGGATATTCATACATTGTTAGTGGAGTTGTGAATGGATATAGACATTCTGGAGAGCAATTTGGAACTATGTTCAAAAAGTTATCAAACTATGCATACACTTTGACCCAACACTATTTCTATTGAGTCTATATCCCAAAAAGGAAAGAAAGGGACCATGTTTGTGGCAGTCCTTTTAGTAGTGACAAGAAACTGGAAATTAAATGGATGTCCATCAATTGCAGAATGGTTGAATAAGTTATGTTATATGAATGTTATAGAATATTATTATTCTATAACAAATTATCATGAGGATGATTTTAGAAAGCCCTGGAGAGACTTAAATGAACTGATGCTAAGTGAAATGAGGAGAAGCAAGAGATCATTGTACACAACAACATCAGTATTATACAAGTCAATTCTGAAGAACATGACTCTTTCCAACAAAGAGATGATTGATGCCAGTTCCAATGATCTTGTGATGAAGAGAATCATCTACACCCAAAGAAAAGACTGTAGGAGCTGAATGTGGATCACAACACAACATTGTCACTTTTTCTGTTGTTGTTTGCTTGCATTTTGTTTTCTTACTCATTTACTTTCTTTTTTATCTGATTTCTCTTGTGCAGCAAGAGAATTGTGTGAATTTAACATATGTTTTAACATGTTTTACATATATTGAATCACTTGCCATCTAGAAAAGGGGATGGAGGGAATAAGGAGAAAATCTGAAGCACAGGAGAATGCAAGGGTCAATGTCAAATTATCCATACATATATTTTGAAAATATATAATTAAGGGATTAAAAAATCCCAGCAATTAGAATTACTTAGAAAGAATTTAAGAAATAATTTTCTTCAGTGCTTTCCTTTTAATAGTTCAACAATAGTTCAGTAATTTGTAATGATAGTCAAAGGCATTAGTGTTAAATAATATCTTATGCAATAAATAATACCCTAATAATGTTTGTTAATGTTAATAAGAATTAATTTTCTTCTATGACAACATTCATATACACATTTTTGATTGATTCAAAAACATCATGATTATATGCTCAATGATTTTGGTTTTCACATCATTCTATATTACATTCTTGACTTGGGATAACATATTCTTGCACTTTCTCAATCTGTTATCAAATTGTTTCCAAATTAGGTGTTAGTTGAATACAAACCAATTCCCAAATTAATGGTCAGCCACATACACTAATTCTTATTTATACTTTGTACATTGCAACAGAGGAACTCTTTCCCTTTGTTGCCTTTTAACTATACTTTATTATCTGTATAATTATGTGATTAAGATGTTAAAAACCTTTGCTTCTACATATATAATGCTATTTGAAAACTGGATCTCTAGCAGTAATTATTAAAACTCTTTTGTAATGGCTAAAAAATAGAGCTATAAGTAAGGTGAATAAATAAGGGACACAATACATTGTTTGTAAATGACCAAAATAATCCAGTGTTTGATAAATCCAAAGATTCAAGCTTTTTAGTGTAAGAACTTGTCATTTGACAAAAGTTGATGGGAAAATTGCAGAACACTTTTGCAGAAATTACGCATAATCAATACTGCACATTGTATACCAAGATAAGGTCAAAATGGACAAATTATTTAGACTTAATTGGAAATGTCATAGATTAATTTGAGGAGTATAGAAAAACATTTTTATCAGATATATGAATAAAAGAAGAGTTTATGACAAAATGAGAGAGAGAGAGAGAGAGAGAGAGAGAGAGAGAGAGAGAGAGAGAGAGAGAGAGAGTGTCTGGAGAGAGGGCATGGAAAATAAAATAAATAATATTGATTATATAAAAATAAAAAAGTGTTCGAAGACAAAATTATCAGGAAAATTTGAAACTTGGGATGGGGTATGTAGACAGGAATTATAGAAACTTACTTTGATAAATTCCTCATTTTTCAAGATATGAAACTAAGCCAAATTTATAAAAATAAGAACCATTCTCTAATTGACAAATAGTCAAATAAACTGGCACTTTTCAGAAGAAATCAAAATTATAAATAATTACACTGAAATAATGCTCTAAATTACTGTTGATTAAAGAAATACAAATTAAAACAATTCTAAAATACTACCTCACACATGACAAATTGACTTACAGGACAGAAAAGGAAATGACTCATTGTGAAAATGTGGAAAATAAGTCCACTAGTGTATTGTAAATAGAATTGTGAGCTAATCCAATTACTATGGAGAACAATTTCAGACTTTGTCCAAATAAAATCATGCACACTCTTTGACCTAGCAATATCACTAACTGAACTGTATCCCAAAGAAATCAAAGAAAAAGGAATAAGACCTATAAGTAAAAAATATATATATTTATAGCAATTTCTAACTTTTCTTCTTTTTTCATTTCTTTTTTTTTCCTTTGGTAGCAAAGTATTGGAAATTGAAGACATGCTCATCAATTGGAAATGGCTGACCAAGTTGTAGTATGATTATGATGGAATATTATTGTGTGATAAGAAAGGGTGAGCAGGATGGTTTCAGAAAAGCCTGGGAAAATTAATGTCAATTGAAACAAAGTGAACTATGCAGAACTTAGGGGAGCATCATACAATGTAACAGTAATATTTTTAACATTGATTAACTGTAAAAGATTTAACTATTCTGAACAATACAATTATCTGAAACAAGTCTAAAGGACCCATGATGAAAAATGTTATCCATCTCCAGAGAGATGAACTCAGTGTTCATATTGAAGCACTCTCCCCTTACCACTTTCTTTATGTCTCTTGGTTATTATTTATTTATTTTTTGCGAACATGACTCATACAAAATATTTTTTGTATCATTACACATGCAAAATTTATAACATATTTTGCCTTTTTAATGAGCAAGGGAGGATATAGGAGAGAGCAAGAAAACTTGGAAATCAAATTATTTTTCAAAAATAAATTTTAAAAAGAAATTATTTAGAAAGAAAAAGAAAGGGGGAAAGGATCTCTTGGCAGGCAATTTATAAATCCTTTTGAAACTATCTTGAACCAACCATTTTGAAGAAACAAACCACTTGTATTACTATTCTATTTTCAAATGAACTTATTGTCAACACTAGTCATTCAGTAGTGTTTTATTACCCAAATGTAACTTGTATTCTCGTGGTAGAAGCAAAGAAAGTTAATTATGAAGAATCTTTCCTTGAAAGGCTTAGTTTATATGTATATAAGCATGCTTTAAAACAAAGCTACCTATGCAAATGAATTTATTTATTTATTTATTTGCTTTCTGTGAGCAGTTATTTAGTTGTCATTATTCACAATAAAAATAAATATTTTATATTGTAACTAGTTATTCATTTTCATTTGTTCTTTAGTTAACTAAAATAATTACGTCTATGAATCAGAGAATGTATGTTTTCCTGTTATTTCTAAATCACTTACTGTGTGAGCATTTTCACTTTTTCTTATTTTCAATAAAATATGGAAATAAACTCAATATAGAAAAAAGATCTAAGATAGTATATTTCTGGTGTTGAACCAAATATCAATAATATTTGTTCAAATAAAAAAAAAGTTCAACACTGAACATTGAAGTTAAGCTTGTATATGGTTATTATATTATGTTAAAATCTTCCTAATGGTAAAAATTTCATTAATATGTCATTTATATTTAATAAAATTTATAAAATAAAGAATATTAATAAAGCATCTTGAATATAATAAGCATATGAGATCTTGTTGGATTACTTCTTTAAATACATACAGAATATTATGCAATTTAACCACATATAATATCAATAATTATTTTATAATTAGTCTTGTAATTTTATATTTAGAGTTTCAAAATTATAAGTAGGTTTAAATTTTATATTTTATTATTATAATAATATAGTAAATTTTAATTTAGAGCTTTTGGGGGCAAAAATTGTCATTGTAGTTATTAGAAGTACTTAATGAATAAATCTAAAATAATATCATGAGTAGAATATTAAATTACCATGAGAATTCATAAAATATTTTTATGTTGAAAAGGGTTTGCTGTTCAAAAACCATTAGTCCACTTTAATTCCCTTGTTATATTGATTAGAAATTAGAGTTTCAGGGCAGTGGATAAAGTCTGGTCTCAGACACTTTAGTATTATGTGGTCCCACTCAAGTCACTTAACCATAATTTACTCACCAAGGAAGGGAGGAAGAAAGAAGAAACAGACAGGCTTTACCAAAATCCCACAGGAAATAAGCATAAAACATAGGATCTGAATGTATGTCTTCTGACATCACTGTACTTTTAATAGTATCACCTAACTATTTGATAGATTATAACTAACTTACTCTGCTAGGTACTTACCTAGAAACCTATGGTGTTAAAGTCATTTTTAAATTAAGTCCTACTCTTAGTGATCTCATTTGGAGTTTTCTTGACCAAGATACCAGATTTGTTGGTTTGCCATGTCCTTCTCCAGTTCATTTGAAACATGAGGAAACTGAAGAAAATAGGATCAAATGATTCACTCAGAGTCCTACAACTAGTAAGTGTCTGAGGCCGTATTTGAATTTTAGATGATGAGTATTCTTCTTTCCGAGCAAGAAATGCTCTAACCTAGAGGCTACTAAGTGCCATTAGGTTAGAATTATAGATCTATATAAATAGAGAGAGCTATAGAATTTAATAGCATCATCTAGTGGTTACTTTATCAAACTACAGACACATGATACCTGGAACCTGAAGAAGCACACACATTCAAACAAGGAGATAGTTATGAATGGTATCTTCTTAATAAAATTGTTTTAGAAATAATGTTTAGTAACTTTTACTATATTATCTTCACCATCTCCATCCCTCACAAAGATATGCACTGCCTTTACCAATTAGGACAAGAGTATTTTATATGAGAGTTATATGATTCCTTATTCATTGAATTGTTAATTATCATACAATCAATATGTGAACTCTAGGTTAGGTTAATTTTGGAGCTAACTCTTGACAACAGTTAACAATAGGGTACTATATTATAAAATCTTAGATAGTAAATATTCCATTAGGGGATGGAAAAGAAATATAGTATTGAGAGTTCCTTTTAAAATGTCAAGTATTTGAGGCAAGATAAAAAAAAAATGAAGTTTTATTTTAAAAATCTTGTACAAGGAAGGAAGATAGTAGATATAACTTATCTATTCTACTTCTTCATGACTTTCCCATTTCCCACTGAAGGTCAAGAGCCTAGGAAGTCATGCAAGTTGCCTGTGATCCTTGGAATATTGAATATAAGACTGATATATGCAATTCCCGCTAACAGTAAATAAAGTGATAATTTTTTAAAAATTATTTTTAGAAGGTTAGGTCCTTAAAATTAAAAAAAAAACTTTTTAAAGGTTTCAATTGACAATTATTAAAAGTTGTTGAATAAGTATTCAAGTAATTAATTTAGGTTAAAAATTGAAAATTATTATTGTATCTAATAAAGTATAATAGTACAGTACTATCTGCAATGTATTTGTCCTATTTATAAATGACCGTTTTGTCCTTTGGCCTATTATAATGTTGCTCATTGCATTTTTGTATTTTATGTTTATTCTGCATAATGAATTGGTACTATTTGCTAAATTGTTTTGGAAGGGAATGTTCTCTTGAATAGAGTTACTTAAGCACTTGATCTATTCAAGTAATCAGGGCAGGTTATTAAAAGAATTCTTGGAGATAAACTATAGAAAATCCAAGAAAAATATTAGATGAAGTAGTGAGAGAGATGAAGTTAGTAAAGTGGGAGGTGCCTGTTGTAGGATACTGAATAGGAACAGGTAAGGGATAAATTATACTAAGGCTATTACAACAATTAGTATGGAAGCAACCACTAAAAGCAAGAGTTTTTGTTTAACTCAATATGTTGGAGATAGAATATTTTCAATTTAGAGTCAGCATGAGGAAAAACAAACCAGAAATGAAAAAAAAAAAAAAAAGACTGCAAACAGCTAATCTTTTGCTTGCCTCTGATGCTAGAGCACTATTAGAATATGCTTTTGAGATAACATTCTAAGAATTAAATACAAATTTGAGCTAACCTGTATCTTAGAGAATGAAAGATTTGTGGCTTTATATATCCCTCACAATTAGTAAATAGTGAGTAATCCCTTATCCAAGAAGATATCAAACAGAAAGTGGTGAAGCTTTAAAGATCAGAATATATATGAAAATACACTGAGATGAATGAGCTCTTTAGTTTGGAACAGACTGGGATCACAGTCAAGCAAGGGATAGGCCCTGATTATATCCAAAGATAAATTCTTCAAATCACTTAGGAGATAAGCTATAAGTCAATGACTTCTCCTACCTGTCTGCTTTCCAGAACTGGTCTCTTTCTAAAGTTCTATCTCTAAACCACATATGTCTCTCTCAAGGAAAAATATAATATTTCACATTTCAAAAACTTGTTCATCATTTCTGCGCCTCACAGAGTAATGCAGCTTTGAGTCATCAGTCTCTCCATCATTAGGAGAGTTTTGCACAAAATTCTGTAGGTTTAAATCCTGGTTTCCTAAGAGCCAAATAATTATGATGGAAGCAGATGCCATCTGCCATTGCTACAACTATTTAAGAAATATCAAAGTTGTACAGAGCCTGCCAGGAACTAGCCTGAGACTCCAAACAAACCAAATGATTTACAAAGACATTAATTTGAGTGATCTTTTATTTTGCTATGTCTTCCAATGGAATCATAAGCTTCTCAAGATATGAAATAAGATGTTTTCTCCTTCTTCTGAATCCCTGACAACACCTAGAACAATGCTAGATACATGGTTAGAGTGTAATAAATACTGATTGAATTGAGTGGAAATGAGTTGAATAAGGAATGTTTTAAGGGCAACTAGGCTATTCCAGGTGCAAGAAGAAAAAATGTCTTGCATAACTTTATTGTGAAATGAATTTCATCCAAAAATCCAAGATTGTTCTTGGGAGAGAAAAAATAAATGATGTAGTGTTTTTGCTGTCCTTTGATATCAGAAAGTACAATAATCCAAGGACGAATGAAGACTTTTTCCTTTAGCTATTAGTGTGTTTAAATGGACATGGACTTAAAATTCTAACTACAAAAATTGAAGTGATCATCTTTTCTAGTTAGTGAATAGCAAATGCTTTGTGTATCCTAGGAAAAAAGAAAATAATAACTTTCAGGTTTTAATATTTCAACAGTTCTCAAATGTTACATCTTTGCTAGGTGCTATCAGTCAAAAGGAATTACAGCCGATTCCAAAAGTGAATTTTACTGAGAAGCATAACAATTACTGTTATATATCTCAGCAATCTTTTAATAAATAATATGAGTCTTGTTTGCATTTATCAGAGTGATCCTTAAGCAAATACCCATGTGAGAAAGAAAACTTGCATATTTATAACTGTAAATTTGCATATAACTGCACATAAAATATGCCATTCCTTTGTAAAATACTTCTTTATAATTTCCATTAAAATCATCATGTAATTATACCAGAGATACAAACCTAACAAAAAATGATGCCAAGCATTATTAGAGGAAATGATTTACAATTGCAAGGGCATCTGTTCTGTGAGAATTTTCTGGTTCCCCTTTCTGTTTGATAGATTTTAAAAAGACCTTTTTGCTTTGCAAAAGAACTATGACCAAAGATCACCCCTCTTTTTTAAAAAAAAATTTCAATACAAAAGTGATTTCATGTTTTTTAAAAAAAATCATGGGAAGAAATAAAAAAGGGCAATCTCAGACTAAGAACAATTTAATAAACAAAGCTCAAAATTCATTCCATCAAGTATTTTTATATATCTTAAGAGATACAATTGGATCACAGAATTAAAATTGCGGAGGACTTTATAGGTTATCTAGCATGCCTTAGACCGTTTTTAGAGGTGAGTAAATGAAGGTTTAAAGATCTTTAAAGACCATTAAAAACCTAAAAAATTATGACTTCTCAAAGATCACACAGGTATTAAGAACAGATCTGGATTAGCCAGCTCTTCTGATTCTAATGTAGTACTACATTCTCTCCATATTTTTTGGTGTTCATCATGGTGATTTCCAGATGATTTCCCATTCCCTTGTAATAAAGAAAAAATAATACACCTAATATTCATTTATAAACTGGGCTGCTCTTATACAATAACTTCTAACAAGTATTAACTTGTTAGAAAGATCTGCAAAGTCATTTTGAAGCATTGGTTAAACATGCATCCAAATGGATCATAGGAATTTAGAGGACTAAATTAAATTGGCAAACCCAAAGACTCCAGCTTTGGGGATAAGAACTCACTATTTGACAAAAAGTGCTGGGACAATCAGAAACTAGTATGGCAGAAACTAGGCATTGACCCATAACTAACACCATATATCAAGATAAGGTTCAAATGGGTTCATGATTTAGACATAAAGAATAGTAGCAAATTAGAACAAAGGATAATTTCTTTCTCAGATGTGTGATGAAAGAAGGAATTTAGTCAGTTTTCTTTCCACTATGCTGATACTAAATTTAATGCTCTTTCCATTAACAGATTCCTGCTACAATGGAAACTCCATCACCTCAGTCTTCTCCTACTATCCCAATGGCCACAAAAACACTACCAAAAGAAGGGACAGTTTATCACATACAAATCCCAACAGGGGCCATTTGGGGGTCTTAGGTCACCATAAAGTTTCTTGGGGACTCATACTGCATCTCTGAGAGTTTATAACCTGTCTCTACTTCAGTATTGTCAATAAAATGATCTTTAGATGTTGATAAAACATCTTCCCAATATGGCTGAAACTGAGGGTTCTCATTGTCCAAACCAATCTGGAAAAAAAAAGCAAAACAAAACCTTATTCACACCAACTCATCAGTACCCTCAAGGCTATACAGAGCATCAGCACTTCTTGCTGCAAATTACTTTTCTGTGGAGTCAAATTTACTGATGCAATGAAAGACAGTACTGAAGAACTGCATGAGCTTTAGCTTTGGGAAGATGAGACTGTTAATACAATCTTTGCTATTAGTCAGGAAGAACATTGTTTTTTTTATTAAAGCTTTTTATTTTCAAAACATGTGCAAGGATAGTTTTTCAACATTGACACTTGCAAAACCTTATGTTCCAGTTTCTCCCTTTTCTCCATTCCCTCTCCAACATGGCAAATAATCCAATATATGTTAAACATGGTAAAATATGTTAAATATAACATATGCATATTTATACTATTATCTTGCTGCACAAGAAAAATCAGATCAAAAAGGGAAAAAATGAGAAAAAAGAAAATGCAAGCAATCAACAGCAAAAAGAGTACAAATGCTATGTTGTGATTCATACTCTGTTCTTGCTTTGGTTGTAGATGACTCTCTTCATCACAAGATCACTGGAACTAGCCTGAATCATTTCATTGTTAAAAACAACAAAACAAAACAAATCAAATCAAAACAAACAAACAAACAAACCCAACACCATCAGAATTGATCATCTTATAATCTTGTTGTTACCATGTGCAATGATCTCTTGGTTCTGCTCATTTCACTTAGCAACACTATATAAGTCTCTTCAGACCTCTCTGAAATCATCCTGTTAATCATTTCTTATGGAACCATATTATTACATAATTTATTCAGCTATTCTCCCAACTGATGGGCATCCATTCAGTTTTCAGTTTCTTGCCACTACAAAAAGAGCTATCACAAACATTTTTGTACATGTGGGAGCCTTTCCCTTCTTTAAAATTTTTTGGGGATTTCTGGCCAAGATGGCGGCATGGAGGCAGACAGCTACTTGAGCTCTTTGATTTCTCTCAGAACTTACTTCATGACAAGCCTCAGAATTAATGCTTAACTGGAAAAGAAACCCACAAATAATCACCAACAGAAGACACCCTTGAAATTCGTCAGAAAAATTCCACTGTGTTTGCTCGGGGGAGGGGACAAATAAACTAGGCACAGACTGAGGACAAGCAGCAAGAGTGAAACAGGCAGCTCACACAGCTAAGACCAGAAGGGGGAGGGGTGTGATTTCTTCCATTTCTGTGAAAAAACTTTTACCCCAGTGTGGATGTTTCATCTTGGCAGCAAGCCAGAAACAGCAGAGAAGGTGTAAACACATGAGGTAAAGAATAAAACCTCAGAAAGCTAGCTTCTCTCAGGACCCAGCCACCTCCACCCCCACCCGGAGTGACTCAGTGCATTCTTAGAGCCTCAGAGCACAGACTCAACACAGCCATCATTGTCCTGCTAGTGCCTTGCTGTTGTCTCCCACAGTCTGCAAGGGAAGCGCGGTAACACCGTCCAGCCCCATCTGCCCTCCTCTCCAGAAACAGACCAATTGTTTCTCTTTTCAATTTGTTTTCTTTGATGTCCACTCTGAAAAAAGGAACAAAAAATTTAAAAGGGCTCTAACCATTGAAAGCTTCTGTATGGAGGGAGAGCAGACTTCAAACACTGAGGAGACTAAAAGCAGATTGTCTCCAGAGGAATCCCCTAAGGGGGATATGATCTACTCCTTAATACATAAGACTCTCATAGAGGAAATCAAAAAGGCTCTCATAAGAGAGCTAGAAGAGAAATGGGAAAAGGAAAGGGAAGCTTGGCATGAGGGTCTGGAGAAGTCATTCCACGCATTTAAAGACAGAGTGGATAAAGAAATCAAATCATTGAGAAACAAAATTAGTGAGTTGGAAAAAGAAAACAGCTCTCTAAAAAACAAAATTGATGAAATGGAAAAAAAATTCCATAGAAGATAAAAATTCAACTGGACAATTACAAAAAGATATAAAAAAAGTGAGTTAAGAAAATACATCATTGAAAATTAGAATGGAACAAGTAGAAATGAATGACTAAAGAAGAAACCAAGACATAGTCAAGCAAAACCAGAAAAACAAAACAATTAAAAAGAATGTAAAGTACCTTATTGTAAAGACAATAGACCTGGAAAACAGATCCAGGAGAGACAATTTGAGAATAATCAGACTCCCTGAAAAATGTGAGGAAAAAAAGAGCTTGGACACTATTTTTGTGGAAATTATCAAAGAGAACTGCCCAGACGTTTCAGAAACAGAGGGTAAAATAGACATTGAAAAAATTCATTAATCACCTACTGAAAAGGACCCTAAAATCAAAACAACAAGAATATAGTGGCCTAGGTCAAGAACCACCAGATGAAGGAAAAAATATTGGAAGCTGCTAGAAAAAAGTAATTCTGATATGGAGGAGCCACAATAAGGATAACCCAGGATCTAGCAGTGTCCACATTAAAAGAACGAAGGGCCTGGAATATGATATTCCAAAAGGCTAAGGAACTTGGTATGCAGACAAGAATAACTTATACAGCAAAAATGAGCAACGTTTTCCAGGGAAGAAGATGGACATTTAACAAAATAAATGAATTCCATCTATTCTTGATGAAAAAAACAGATCTACACAAAATGTTTGATCTTCAAATACAGTACTCAAGAGATTTCTAAAAAGGTACAAAGAAATCTTGAGAACTATATTTCTGCCATAAAGATATGTAAAGAACACATGTATAATTTGTCCTAGAAACTAGAGGTGGAAAGGAAATTATATTATAAAAAAGGGTAAAGTGGTGGTACTACACCCCATGAAGAGGGAAAGGTAACCTATTATATCTGAGAGAAAGAAAGGAGAGGTATGAACATAGTGTGTATCAATAGACATATTCGATTTATAGTGAACCTTCTTCCACTTCATTGAAAAGTGAGAGGGAAGGAGTAAGCTAAGGGGAAGGGAATACAGAAATTGTGAGAAAAAGGGCTAAAATAGGGGGAATGATACTAAAAAGGGAGGGCTGTGAAAGGCAAGTGGTGTTCACAAGTTTAATACTGGGTAGGGGGGTAAGAGGTAAGGAAAGGAGAAAAGCATAAGCAGGGGTTAACAAGATGGCAAGCAATATAGAATTAGTCATTCTAACCATAAATGTGAATGGGGTAAAGTCCCTCATAAAGAGCAAGCAGTTAGCAGACTGGATTAAAAGCCAGAATCCTACTATATGTTGTTTACAGGAAACACACCTGAAACAGGGTGATACATTCAGAATAAAAGTAAAAGGGTACAGCAGAATCTACTATGCTTCAGAGGAAGCCAAAAAAGAGGGGTAGCCATCCTCATCTCAGATCAAGCAAAAACAAAAATTGATCTAATTAAAAGAGATAAGGAAGGGCATTATATACTGCTAAAGGGTAGCATCAATAATGAAGCAGTATCAATATTAAACATATACACACCAAGGGGTGCAGCATCTACATTATTAAAAGAGAAATTAAGAAAGCTGCAAAAAGATATAGACAGCAAAACTATAATAGTGGGAGATCTCAACCTGAATTAGATAAATCAAACCACAAAATAAATAAGGAAGAAGTCAATGAAGTAAATAGAATACTAGAAAAGTTTGATATGATAGATCTTTGGAGAAAGCTAAATGAAGAAAGAAAGGTGTATACTTTGTTCTCAGCAGTTCATGGAACCTATACAAAAATTGATCATATACTAGGACATAAAAACCTCAAAATCAAATGCAGTAAGGCAGAAATAGTAAATGCATCCTTTTCAGACCACAATGAAATGAAAATTACATTCAATAAAAAGCCAGGGGAAAATAGACCAAAAATAATTGGAAACTAAATAATTTTATACTAAAGAATCATTGAGTAAAACAGCAAATCATAGACATAATTAATAACTTCACCCAAGAAAATGACAATAATGAGACATCATGCCAAAATGTGTGGGATACAGCCAAAGCAGTAATAAGGGGAAGTTTTATATCTCTACAGGCCTACTTGCATAAAGAGGGTGAACGAATTGTCAGGAATTATATGAGAAAAATTACAAAACACTTGCCACAAAAATAAAGTCAGATTTAAATAATTGGAAAGACATTCACTGCTCTTGGATAGGCCGAGCGAATATAATAAAGATGATAATATTCCCTAAACTAATCTATTTATTTAGTGCTATACCAATCAGACTCCCAAGAAACTATTTCAATGACCTAGAAAAAATAACAACAAAATTCATATGGAAGGACAAAAGATCGAGAATTTCAAGGGAAGTAATGAAAAAAAAATCAAATGAAGGTAGCCTAGCTGTATTTGATCTAGAACTATATTATAAAGCAGCAGTTACCAAAACCATTTGGTATTGGCTAAGAAATAGACTAATTGATCAATGGAATAGGTTAGGTTCACAGGACAAGACAGTGAATAAAAATAGCAATCTAGTGTTTGACAAACCCAAAGATCCAAAGTTTTGGGATAAGAATTCATTATTTGACAAAAACTCTGGGAAAATCAGGATGGCAGAAACTAGGCATGGACCCACACTTAATACCACATACTAAGATAAGATCAAAATTGGTCCATGATTTAGGCATAAAGAACCAGATCATAAATAAATTAGAGGAACATAGGATAGTTTACCTCTTAGACTTGTGGAGAAAGAAGGAATTTGTGACCAAAGGAGAACTAGAGATCATTATCGATCACAAAATAGAAAATTTTGATTACTTCAAATTAAAAAGCATTTGTACAAACAAAACTAATGCAAACTAGATTAGAAGGGAAGTAACAAATTGGGAAAACATTTTTAGAGTTAAAGGTTCTGATAAAGGCCTCATCTCCAAAATATACAGAGAATTGACACTATTTTATAAGAAATCAAGCCATTCTCCAATTGATAAATGGTCAAAGGATATGAACAGACAATTTTCAGATGATGAAATTGAAACTATTTCCACTTATATGAAAGGGTTTCAAATCACTATTGATCAGATGCAAATTAAGACAATTTTGAGATACCACTACACACCTGTCAGATTGGCTAAGATGACAGGAACAAATAATGCTGAATGTTGGAGGGGATGTGGGAAAACTGGGACACTAATGCATTGTTGGTGGAGTTGTGAAAGAATCTAACCATTCTGGAGAGCAATCTGGAATTATGCCCCAAAAGTTATCAAACTGTGCATACCCTTTGATCCAGCAATGCTACTACTGGGCTTATATCCTAAGGAAATACTAAAGAAGGGGGAGGGACCTGTATGTGCCAAAATGTTTGTGGCAGCCCTTTTTGTAGTGGCTAGAAACTGGAAAATGAATAGATGCCCATCAATTGGAGAATGGTTTGGTAAATTATGGTATATGATTATTATGGAATATTATTGTTCTTTAAGAAATGACCAGCAGGATGAATACAGAGAGGCTTGGAGAGACTTACATCAACTGATGCTGAGTGAAATGAGCAGAACTAGGAGATCATTATACACTTCAACAATACTATATGAGGATGTATTCTGATGGAAGTGGATATCTTCAACATAGAGCTAATCCAATTCCAATTGATCAATGATAGACAGAATCAGCTACATCCAGAGAAGGGACACTGAGAAATGAGTGTAAACTATTAGCATTTTTTGTTTTTCTCCCCAGGTTATTTTTACCTTCCGAATCCAATTCTTACTTTGCAACAACAACAACAACAACAATAACAAAATTCAGTTCTGCATATATATATCTATATATAGATATATGTATATATCTATATCTATCTATCTATCTATCTATCTATCTATCTATAGATAGATAGATAGATATAGATATAGTATCTAGGATATAATATAGCATATTTAAAATGTATGGGAAAGCCTGCCATTTAGGGCAGGGGGTGGAGGGAAGGAGGGGAAAATTCAGAATAGAAGGTAGTACAAGGGATAATGTTGTAAAAAATTACCTATGCATATGTACTGTCAAAAAATGTTACAATTATAAAATTAATAAAAAAAATTTTTAAAAAGAGCCTCACAATAGATTCTCAGTGCATTGACACTCTGGCTCCCCATTCCAGATCCTTGACCCAAGCTCCCTGTGCTGTAATCTGGGATCAGCAGCCTTTTCCCCTGTCCAATTGAAACAGACCTTTTCTGAAGTTCTTTTAAAGTATCTTCTTCTGTAAATTTGTTACACTCCAAATATTTGTGGGTCTGTCACTCCAAACCAATTCAGAAGCTAAATCTGCTGTTGATCTGAGGAACACTGAGAGGCTGTCAGATAAAGATGGTATCTACTCTCCACTATCTTGGCTCCACCCCAGGAAGAACATATCGTTAATAATGTTCCAGAATATTTAAGTGACTTAAAATTTAAGCTGCTTCTCTCATTTTGGATGGTGAGTTTTAGTATCAGTGAAAGTTATCTACATCATCTTTGTTGACCTACATTGTCATTATTTTGATAATTATTTTCTTTTACCATGTGGTGCTTCCATTGCAAGAAGATGCTAGCTATCTTACTGAGGGAACTAGAGGATACAAGCCACTCCTCATAACTCCAGGACATTAAGGGTACCTTAACACTGTGCCAGGAAGTCACTATTCTTGTTGTGGCTTTAAAACAGTTTCTGCCTCTCAGCCACATATCAGGATGGGTTGTGAGCCACACTGTCCCAAGGCCCAGTCTTTTCCACAGAACCCAGCTTCAGCATAGCACTCCCCTGTAGGACTGAGGTGCTCACCATTTCTAGCATGGAGATCTATGGCATAATCCCTCGACTCTTTATTTTTAATCATTCATGAAAGTAAGTGCTACAATATGTAAATCTCACAGGCAGGTGATGATAAAGAGAGCTAAGATTTACAAAATGAGAGCAGGGTGAGATACTTCTATAAGTTTAAATCCCAAGAATATCAAAGAAAAAAAGAAAAGAACCCATATATACAAAAATAGTTACAGAATTTTTTGAAGTGGCAAAGAATTAGAAACTGAGGGTTCTGAGGGAGGGAGATAATTGAGAACTGAAAATAAAAATAAAATTAAAAAGGAGAAAATGGGATAGAAGTATCACTTGGCATGCATAGTATTAAGTGACATTAGTGACAAAAGGTAGAAAACCAAATTCCTAAAACTGTTTTCTATATCCAGGAAAAGTACTTTTATACTGAGAATTACAGAATAAAATAGATAATTTACTGATATTTTAAATAAGAAGGTAGCATGCATTCATCTATGAAGAATTCAAGTTATATTGGCCAGATCAACTGTATCTTCAAGTATTGAAAGAATATTTAGTTATAGTATAATGCTGAATCATGACCAAAGACATCATGAAAAACAGAATAGGAGGAGATCATGAAACTGGAAATGGATAAAAATTGCTCCAGTTTTTGGACAAATGGAAGGGAACAGAGCCTGAAATTTATCATGTAGACTAGTGATCTTGACTCTAATTCTTGTGAAAATTCTAGCAAAATATTTGAGAGTGTGTGTGTGTGTGTGTGTGTGTGTGTGTGTGTGTGTGTGTTTGTGCATGCACACATGTGTGTATGTGTGTAAGATAGAAAATACAAAAATATTAATTTAAATTCGTTATCATTAATAGTTCAATGCCAAAGACTTCAGTAGAATACCTAACATATTTATTTGTTTTTTACTTAACTTTTGTTTTTATCACATTTGTATAAGGCTCATAAATTTGAACTGATACTTTAGAGACTGAGATATGAGTATGAGAGTCAGACTGAAAAGTTCTTAACATGCCATAGTCTATATCTATATCTCAGATAATGAATTTTGTGGGGAAAAATGTCAAATTTTACTTGGTTTTAAAGATCAACTTCATGATTAAAAGATGGTGGTGGAGATGATTTGGTAAAAAAAATCCCTAATGAGACAAATCTCAAAGCTTCAGGTTTATATTGAAATTATGTTAGATAGAGAATATTTAGCAATTAAGAAATGGAGATCTGCTTCACCATATCAGAAGGTATTAATATCATGGAAAGAATTCTTTTTGAGCACAAAGATTTGATTCAGCTGAGGACAGATATCTTGTGCCAATGTAGGTCTTCTTGCTACAGGTCTATAACCAGAAGTCTGAGGGAAGAACTCTTAGTACTCTGGTTTTTTAGTTTTTATTTTTTGTAAGGAAATAAATTAGACTAGCTCGCAAGGTAGGAGTGCTGAAGAAAACACTCATTTTACCATACATAGTTAGAGAGTAATTTATTTGAAAAAAAAAATCTGGGGTAATTAAAATAAAGAAAAAGGGCCCTAATAATTAGTGCTATTCAAAAAAAGAAAAATCTGTTTCCTTAGAGGTGGGGTGAAAGATTTCCATTTTTTGATAGTTTTTAAGACAGACCAATCACAACTTTGGGGGGAATCATTTAGTAGGATGTTTTATTTAATTAATATTAAATTTGATAAGTCAATGAGATCTCTTCAACTTTATATTTTTATAACTTCTATTTCCTGCTATAATGACATACAGCTCCCATTTAAACTGAGTACAAATAACACTAACCATTACTCAATTCATAATTGAAAGCAATCTAAAAACTTTATACCATTACTGAGCAGAAAGCAAAAGTACCAATTTCCATTAAAAATCATTATCAGTAGTGTATAACATATTGCCAAATAAATACACTTGTCTTACTGTACAGTCTGCTCTTCTTGGCATTTGGTAGTCAGAAAATACAGCTAAGTTTCTTGACTTTTCTATTTTCCCAGTATAAGAAAAAAATACTATTGGGATATAAATAAAAAATATGAACATCATATTTTATCTTATTTTTTGCTATTACATCTGGTTGTAGTATTTTGATTATAATTTGTGTTTTTTTTTTCTTTTATGATGATAAAGTTTTTGACAATTATATCTTATTTAGAAGAAGGAGATATCCAACATATCTTCTCAAATAATCTTAATCACATTTAAGTATACTTAGATGGAAAACATCAGTTATTTCACCAAATACCTAAGATAATATATACAATAAAATTCAATTTGGCTTGATCCAGAGGACACAGAAATGGGAAGAATCCAAGACTCTTAGCTTAACTGGCCCAACACACATTTCAATAAAAATTCAACTTTATAATTTTAGGATCTCCATTGAGGGGAGTTCACCCCTTTTCGAGGTAGCCATTCTTCTTTTAGACAGCTCTAATTGTTGAAAAGATTTTCCTTACATCAAACCTTAATATGACTTTTCTTAACTTCTAACCAGTTCTACATATAAGGCAAAACTGAACAAATCTAGTTTTGATTCCATATACAATTATCAGAATATGTGAAAAAGTTATCATCCCCTCCCCTGCCTCTGCATGTTTTCTGTTCTCTAGGTTAAACATCCTAAATTCTTTCAACCGCTTTTCATTAGAAATAATGTCTCAAATTCTCTCCACTCTTTGGATCATTTCCAACTTTTCAATGCCCTTCCAAAAGTGTTACTCTGGGAACAGTATGCCAGCCTTTGTGATGTACTATATTCTGTATGATTATCTAGAAAGTATAATAAAGTTTCTTTTATCTAGATAGAAATATAAACACAACTGACATCCCTAGTGAATATGGTATATTTCCTTTGACAAAATTTTACATGTTATATTCATTTGAGATTTGGAGAGTCAACCATTTAAGTAACTTGATCCAAACTCACCTACATATCCAGTTACAGGGTAAACAAGAGAATCTAAGTTTCAAGATACAGAGCAATCTAAGAAATTATTTAAAAAGAAGCACTTGTACTTATTGCATTTATATGTTCGAGAAAGAAAATGGTACAATGTATAGAAAGCCAGTCTTCGGAGTGAGGAAGACAAGACATCAAGTCTCACTTTATCATATCATAAGTGTTTAATAAATATGTTTGACTAATTGACTGACTGTCCCAGATCTATGCTGGCTATGTGGCCTTTGGCATGTCAATTAAAATCATAGTGTCCTAGTCAACTCTTTAATATTATAAATTGAAGAATAGGTACCAATGAAGTCATAGGTTCAATGATGAGTTTCTGTGTATACATGTGCATGTATATGTATATATGTATATATATATATATACATATATATATATATATATTCATTCATATGCCTATGCTAATTTACATTGTCAAATACTGAATTTCATTTTCAGAGATTTAGTTCTGTCTACTGGCAAAATAGGTAAGAAATATGAAACCAACCACATTATGCACTTAGTGTCTGCCTACATATGGACATTAGTAGGATGTACTTTTCATAAAGTTGTGCATTTCAGAGCTGGGATTTGAAGAGACATATGGATTTCCCTGAACTGGGCCACACTTGTCAGTGATTAGGAGAGTTGTGTTATATGAGTATTTGAAATGATTCAATACTGATTTTAAACTAATTGGAAAAAAAAATCATAGGTATTTATACTACCCTTGTTACTATTGTGTAACATTTCTATGGCATACCATTCTTGCATGGGTCTACTTAAGCCCTCCTTTAAATTTATATAGTTCTTTCTTTAATTTACATGTAAAATGAAAATGAATTTTAGTATCTCCATTAAGCATATATAACTAGAATTAAAGTCTCATCTATCTGAAAAACATGCTGACAGTAAAATCCTAAAAAATTAATGTCTAAAAAAGTCCAACAATTATTTTCTGTTTGAATATATAATTCTTGGTGGTCATAAGATCTAGGATTTGCTTTACATGTGAATCCATCAATTTGAAGACACATCATAGATCAGCAACTATTCAAAAACTATATCCCAAAAGCCTTCACCAATGTTTTTCTTTTAGCAGTCAACCAGAGGATGCATTATTTCAAGACAAAGGACATTTATTCAAATAGCCTGAAAAAGGCTGCAACCTATCTATACACACATTCTATTTTTCAAAGGATATTCTACCATCTGTAGAAGATGAGCTATGTTAGGAAAATATGTGACTAGGGAATATGTTTTGCATAGCACACATAGTAGACATACATAGCTGAGGGAATCATGTGATCTTGGAACACACATGGAGGCTACATGAGACATCAACCCTGTCTTCTTTTATCTTTATAGCTTTGCAAATTGCTGGAATGTACTCCCATTCTCTTCTTTGTGTGTTGAAGGCCTTACTTTCTCCAGGACCCAAGTTAAGAATTCTCATGAAGAATTCTCCTCCTTTACAATTTTCCCTTTTATTCTTCCCATCCAAGAAACACTTGGACTCAGATGGAAATGCTTGCTCCTTCATGATTTATTTTTTTCACTTATCTAAAGAGAAACCACATGATATAGCATAAAAATTTTGATATGGAGTCAAGTTGCCTTTGATAATTTTCATAGGTAAACTTGCACTAATCATTTTACCCTTCAAAGATTTAGTTTCATAATCTTAAAAAATTCACAATTTGGGCGGAGTCAAGATGGCAGAGAAGATACATGCAAATTTGTAAGCTCCCTTCTTCCCTCATTACCAATTAGTTAAATCAGCCTCAAAAATTACACTGCACTGATAGAGACCACAAGGATTGGAAGCACAATATATCAGCTGAAGAGAATCTGGAGTTTCAACAGAAAAGGTCGATTCCCAGGGGAGGAAGAAAAAAAGGCCAGCACAGACAGTTAGGTGCTCGCACACTGCGCCGATCAAGCTGGGGAGAACTCTGGGATCAGAGAAGCCACTGAGATAGAAGAGTCTGGCACAGGCTGTTAGCTCTTCTCTGCTTTAAAACAGCAGTTCAGAAGAGAAATCAAGGCACTTTAAAATATAAAGCCAGATACTAGAACCACCCCAATCTGGAAGTGACCTAAGAGATCTCGGCAAGGCTGTGCAGCTGCTTTCTGCTGTCTGGGGGCTTCACCTTGGGGTAGTTAAGAAGTTGAACAGCGGGGACACAGCCTGAGGCAACATCTAATCCACATAGTGCCGGGCTTGGTTGGAGGCTGTGGAACTCAGCCTTGGAAGTCCCAGAGAAGCAGAACCTTTGAAATAGGGACCATGGTTTCTGGGCAGACACTTCCAGTTTGAGTGCAGGGGCTTTTCACATCAGCTGCTGCTATCCACACCCCACTGGATGCACTGGCTGGGCTTTGTGCTGCCTTTACTGTTCAGTCTTAAACCTCGGGGAAGTCTCTAGGACACACAGCGGGGTCCTTCACTGGGCAACCTTCACAGTGCAGTCATACTAATCACCTCTGAGGCACTTCCAGGGAGGGGAGGGGAACTCTCTCCCAGAGCTATCTCTTAGATCAGGCACAGGGACCTCTGCATCCATCCAGTCTGGGAGGAAGCTGGTAAAGAAATAAAGAAATAAGCTTCTTACCCCAAGGGCAGACCACAAAAGATTTTTTAACCATGAATAAAAAGCTACAGAGAACCTTTGATTTTTTCTACACAGAGAAAGAGTGGGGAACCAACCCTGAGGAAGTTAATAACAGAGAGTCAGCAGATAACAGCCTAAAGGGGAATGATAACTCTACTAGAAGAGGCTATTAAAAAGTCAAGAGAGTTTGAAGAAAAATGGGGAAAGGAAAGAGAAGCTATGATAGAGAATAACAACATTCTGAAATTTGAGTTGGAAAAAATAAAGAATTCACAGGAGATGTAGGGAAACAAAATTTGTGAATTAGAAAAGGTTAAAAAAATCACAGGAAAGTAGGATTTCTAAATTAGAAAAGATAAAAAATTCTCAAGAAAGTAGGATTTCTGAATTGGAAAAGATAAAAAAGTCTCAAGAAAGTAGTATTTCTGAATTGGAAAAAGAAAATAATTCTCTAAAAATAAAAATTAGGGAAACGGAAAAAAATTCAATAGAGCAAAATAATTCATTTAAAAACTCAATTGGGCATATACAGAACAAATAGAAATGAATGATAAATATACTTACTGGTAAAATCTATAGACCTGGAAAATACATTTAGGAGAGATAATCTGAGGATCATTGGACTTCCCGAAAACTATGACCAAAAAAAGAGCCTAGATTCTATTTTATAGGAAATCATCAAAGAGAACTGTCCAGAGATAATAGAAACAGAAGGGAAAATAGGCCTTGAAAGAATTCATCAAACACCTTCTGAAAAAGACCCCCAAAAGAGAACTCCACGGAATATTGTGGCTAAACTGCAGAATTACCTCACAAAGGAAAAAAAAAATATTGCAAGCAGCTAGAAAAAAGCAATTCAAATATCAAGGGGCCACAATAAGGGTCACTCAAGATCTGGCTGCCTCCACATTAAAAGATCAAAGGGCCTGGAACCTGATATTCCGAAAGGCAAAAAAGATTAAGGATTTTAACCAAGAATAAACTACCCAGCTAAGTTTAGCATTTTGTTCCCTGGAAGAAGATGGTCATTTAATGAAACAGAGGAATTACATTTATTTCTAACAAAAAACCAGACTTAAACAAAAAATTTGATCTACATCCACAAGACTGAAGAGAAACAGAAAAAAGTAAAAAGAACTCTGGAGAAATGTATCTCTGTTGTGGACATATAGAAAGTCTGCATGGATAATTTGATTTAACTGATATAAAAAAAAGGGGGAGTAGTAAAGGGAAGGGGGTAGTATTAGAAAAAGGGGAAGGAGTGATTAAAAAAAGGGAAACTACATCCCAGGAAGAGGCAGAGAAATTATACCATATCTGAGGGAATTTAGAGAGGGGGAGAAACATTGTGTGAATCTTACTCTCATCAGAATAGGCTCAAAGAGTAAATAATTGACATATTTGTTTTTCAGAGAATTCGTTCTCACCTCATTAAAAGGGGGGAGAGGAAAAGGGAAAAGGAAAAGGGGAATAAGGGAAGGGACTTAGAAGGAGCGGGGAGGGATACTAAAAATGGAGGGCTGCACGTCACAAGTGGGGTCTATAAATTAAATATTGGGGAAGGGGGTCAGGGGGGTCAAGGGAAAAAGCATAATCTGGGGATAATATGATGTCAAGAAATACAAAATTAGTAATTTTAACTGTAAATGTGAATGGGATGAACTCTCCCAACAAACGGAGACTGATAGCAGACTGGATCAAAAATCAGAACCCTACAATATGTTGTTTACAGGAAACACACTTAAAGCAGGGAGATACATACAGAGTAAAGGTAAAAGGTTGGAGCAGAATCTATTATGCTTCAGGTAAAGCCAAAAAAGCATGAGTAGCCATCCTTATCTCAGATCAAGCAAAAGCAAAAGTTGATCTAATTAAAAGAGATAAGGAAGAAAACTATATCCTGCTAAAAGGTAGCATAAACAATGAAGCTATATCAATACTAAACATATATGCACCAAGTGGTGTAGCATCTAACTTCCTAAAGGAAAAGTTAAAGAGAGTTGCAAAAAGAAATAGACAGTAAAACTATAATAGTGGGAGATCTCAATCTTGCACTCTCAGAATTAGACAAATCAAACCACAAAACAAATAAGAAAGAAATTTAAAAAGTAAATAGAACATTAGAAAAACTAGGTATGATAGACCTTTGGAGAAAAATGAATGGCAATAGAAAGGAATATACTTTCTTCTCAGCAGTTCATAGAACCTATACAAAAATTGACCATATATTAGGACATAAAGATCTCAAAGTTAAATGCAGGAAGGCAGAAATAGTAAATGCCTTCTTCTCAGATCACAATGCAATAAAAGCTACATCCAGTAAGAAGTTAGGGGTAAATAGACCAAAAAGTAGTTGGAAACTGAATAATCTCATCTTAAAGAATGACTGGGTGAAAGAGCAAATTATAGAAACAATTAATTTCACCCAAGATAATGACAATGATGAGACATCATACCAAAATCTGTGGGATGCAGCTAAAGCAGTAATAAGGGGAAATTTTATATCTTTAGAGGCTTATTTGAGGAAAATAGAGAAAGAGAAGATTAATTAATTGGGCCTGCAACTTAAAAATCTAGAAAAAGACCAAATTAAAAACCCCCAACCAAAAATCAAACTTGAAATACAAAAATTAAAAGGAGAAATCAATAATATTGAAAGTAAAAAACTATTGAATTAATAAATAAAACCAAGAGTTGGTTTTATGAAAAAGCCAATAAAATAGAAAAACCTTTGGTAAATCTGATCAGAAAAAGGAAAGAGGAGAATCAAATTGTTAGTCTTACAAATGAAAGGGGGATCTTTCCACCAATGAAGAGGAAATTAGAGAAATAATAAGGAATTATTTTGCCCAACTTTATGCCAATAAATTTGATAACTTAAGTGAAATGGATGGCTTCCTCCAAAAATATAGGCTTCCTAGATTAACAGAGGAGGAGATAAATTGCTTAAATACTCCCATTTCAGAAAAAGAAATAGAACAAGCTATTAATCAACTCCCCAGGAAAAAATCCCCAAGACCAGATGGATTTACATGTGAATTCTACCAAACATTTAAAGAACAATTTGCCCCAATGTTATATAAACTATTTGAAAAAATAGGGGATGAAGGAGTCCTACCAAACTCCTTTTATGACACAGACATGGTACTGATACCTAAACCAGGTGGATCGAAAACTGAGAAAGATAATTATAGACCAATTTCTTTAATGAATATTAATGCTAAAATCTTAAATAAGATATTAGCAAAAAGACTTCAGAAAATCATCCCCAGGATAATACACTATGATCAAGTAGGATTTATGCCAGGAATGCAGGGCTGGTTTAATATTAGGAAGACTATTAGTATAATTGACCATATTAATAATCAAATTAATAAAAACCATATGATCGATCATCTCAATAGATGCAGAAAAAAGCATTTGATAAAATCCAACATCCATTCCTACTAAAAACGCTTGAGAGTATAGGAATAAATGGATTATTCCTTAGAATAATCAGGAGCATATATTTAAGATCATCAGTAAGCATAACATGCAATAGAAATAAACTGCAACCTTTCCCAGTAAGACCAGGAGTGAAACAAGGTTGCCCACTATCACCATTACTATTCAATATAGTACTAGAAACACTAGCCTCGGCAATAAGAGCCGAGAAAGAGATTCAAGGAATTAGAGTAGGAAATGAGGAAATCAAACTATCACTCTTTGCAGATGACATGATGGCATACTTAGAGAACCCCAAAGACTCTGCTAAAAAGCTATTAGAAACAATTCAGAATTTCAGCAAAGTTGCAGGATACAAAATAAATCCACATAAATCTTCAGCATTTTTATATATCACCAACAAAATGAAACAGCAAGAGATACAAAGAGAAATTCCATTCCAAACAAATGTTGAGAGTATAAAATATTTGGGAATCCATCTACCAAAGAATAGTCAGGAATTATATGAGCAAAATTATGAAACACTTGCCACAAAAATAAAGTCAGATTTAAATAATTGAAAAGACATTCACTGCTCTTGGATAGGCCGAGCGAATATAATAAAGATGACAATACTCTCCAAACTAATCTATTTATTTAGTGCTATACCAATCAGACTCCCAAGAAACTATTTTAATGACCTAGAAAAAATAACAACAAAATTCATATGGAAGAATAAAAGGTCGAGAATTGCAAGGGAACTAATGAAAAAAAAAAGTCAGATGAAGGTGGTCTAGGTGTACCTGATCTAAATCTATATTATATAGTATCAGTCACCAAAACCATTTGGTATTGGCTAAGAAATAGACCGGTAGATCAGTGGAACAGATTAGGTACAAAGGACAAAAAAGGGTACATCTATAGCAATCTAGTCTTTGACAAACCCAAAGATACCAACATTAAGGATAAAAATTCATTATTTGGAAAAAACTGTTGGGAAAACTGGAAATTAGTATGGCAGAAATTAGATATGGATCCACACTTAACACCATATACCAAGATAAGATCAAAATGGGTCCATGACTTAGGCATAAAGAATGAGATAATAAATAGATTAGAGGAAAAGAGAATAGTCTACCTTCAGACCTGTGGAGGAGGAAGGAATTTATGACCAGAGCAGAACTAGAGATTATTATTGATCACAAAATAGAAGATTTTGATTACGTCAAACTAAAAAGGTTCTGTACAAACAATACTAATGCAAACAGAAGGGAAGTAACAAATTGGGAAAATATTTTTACAATTAAAGGTTCTGATAAAGGTCTCATTTCCAAAATATATAGAGAACTGACCCTAATTTATAAGAAATCAAACCATTCTCCAATTGATAAATGGTCAAAGGATATGAACAGACAATTCTCAGATGATGAAATTGAAATTATATCCACTCATATGAAAGAGTGTTCCAAATCACTACTGATTAGAGAAATGCAAATTAAGACAACTCTGAGATACCACTCACACCTGTCAGATTGGCTAAGATGACAGGAACAAATAATGATGAATGTTGGAGGGGCTGTGGGAAAACTGGCACACTGATGCATTGTTGGTGGAGTTGTGAAAGAATCCAGCCATTCTGGAGAGCAATTTGGAACTATGCCCAAAAAAGTTATCAAACTGTGCATACCCTTTGATCCAGCATTGCTGCTATTGGGCTTATATCCCAAAGAAATACTGAGGAGGGGAAAGGGACCTGTATGTGCCAAATTTTTTAAAAATAATTTTTATTATATTTTTTGTAATA
The DNA here is from genome assembly GCF_048593235.1 of Sminthopsis crassicaudata. NCBI lineage: Eukaryota > Metazoa > Chordata > Mammalia > Dasyuromorphia > Dasyuridae > Sminthopsis > Sminthopsis crassicaudata. The sequence goes on from NC_133618.1 coordinate 282,369,564, forward strand.
TTATCCCTTGTATTCATTTTTCCAAATTATCCCCCCCTCCCTCTACTCCCTCCCCCCAATGACAGGCAATCCCATACATTTTACTTGTGTTACAATATAACCTAGATACAATACATGTGTGTAAATACCATTTTCTTGTTGCACAATAAGCATTAGATTCCGAAGGTACATGTAATCTGGGCAGACAGATATTAGTGCTAACAATTTACATTCATTTCCCAGTGTTTCTTCTCTGGGTGTAGCTACCTCTGTCCATCATTGATCAACTGGAAGTGAGTTGGCTCTTCTTTATGTTGAAGATTTCCACTTCCATCAGAATACATCCTCATACAGTATTGTTGTTGAAGTGTACAGTGATCTTCTGGTTCTGCTCATTTCACTCAGCATCAGTTGATGTAAGTCTCTCCAAGCCTCTCTGTATTCCTCCTGCTGGTCATTTATTACACAGCAATAATATTCCATAACCTTCATATACCATAATTTACCCAATCATTCTCCAACTGAGGGACATCCATTCATCTTCCAGTTTCTAGCTAGAACAAAAAGAGCTGCCACAAACATTTTGGCACATACAGGTCTCTTTCCGCTCTTTAGTATTTCTTTGGGATATAAGCCCAGTAGTAGCACTGCTGGGTCAAAGGGTATGCACAGTTTGATAACTTTTTGGGCATAGTTCCAAATTGCTCTCCAGAATGGCTGGATTCTTTCACAACTCCACCAGCAATGTATTAGTGTCCCAGTTTTCCCACATCCTCTCCAACATGCATCATTATTTGTTCCTGTCATCTTAGCCAATCTGACAGATGTGTAGTGGTATCTCAGAGTTGTCTTAATTTGCATTTCTCTAATCAGTAGTGATTTGGAACACTCTTTCATGTGAGTGGATATAGTTTCAATTTCTTCATCTGAGAATTGTCTGTTCATATCCTTTGACCATTTATCAATTGGAGAATGGTTTGATTTCTTATAAATTAGGGTCAGTTCTCTATATATTTTGGAAATGAGACCTTTGTCAGAACCTTTGCTTTTAAAAATATTTTCCCATTTTGTTACTTCCCTTCTAATCTTGTTTGCATTAGTATTATTTGTACAGAAACTTTTTAGTTTGATGTAATCAAAATCTTTTATTTTGTGATCAATAATGATCTCTAGTTCTCCTCTGGTCATAAATTCCTTCCTCCTCCACAGGTCTGAGAGGTAGACTATCCTCTATTCCTCTAATCTATTTATTATCTCCCTCTTTATGCCTAAATCATGGACCCATTTTGATCTTATCTTGGTATATGGTGTTAAGTGTGGATCCATATCTAATTTCTGCCATATTAATTTCCAGTTTTCCCAACAGTTTTTTCCAAATAATGAATTTTTATCCCTAATGTTGGTATCTTTGGGTTTGTCAAAGATTAGATTGCTATAGATGTACCCTTTTTTGTCCTTTGTATCTAATCTGTTCCACTGATCTAACGGTCTATTTCTTAGCCAATACCAAATGGTTTTGGTGACTGCTGCTATATAATATAGCTTTAGATCAGGTACACTTAGACCACCTTCATCTGACTTTTTTTTCATTAGATCCCTTGCAATTCTCGACCTTTTATTCTTCCATATGAATTTTGTTGTTATTTTTTCTAGGTCATTGAAATAGTTTCTTGGGAGTCTGATTGGTATAGCACTAAATAAATAGATTAGTTTAGGGAATATTATCATCTTTATTATATTCGCTCGTCCTATCCAAGAGCAGTGAATGTCTTTCCAATTATTTAAATCTGACTTTATTTTTGTGGTAAGTGTTTTGTAATTTTTCTCATATAATTCCTGACTTTTCTTTGGTAGATGGATTCCCAAATACTTTATACTCTCAACATTTGTTTGGAATGGAATTTCTCTTTGTATCTCTTGCTGTTTCATTTTGTTGGTGATATATAAAAATGCTGAAGATTTATGTGGATTTATTTTGTATCCTGCCGCTTTGCTGAACTTTTGAATTATTTCTAGTAGCTTTTTAGCAGAGTCTTTGGGGTTCTCTAAGTATGCCATCATGTCATCTGCAAAAAGTGATAGTTTGATTTCCTCATTTCCTACTCTAATTCCTTGAATCTCTTTCTCGGCTCTTATTGCCGAGGCTAGTGTTTCTAGTACTATATTGAATAGTAATGGTGATAGTGTGCAACCTTGTTTCACTCCTGATCTTACTGGGAAAGATTGTAGTTTATTTCTTTTGCATATTATGCTTACTGATAGTCTTAAATATATGCTCCTGATTATTCTAAGGAATAGTCCATTTATTCCTATACTCTCAAGAGTTTTTAGTAGGAATGGATGTTGGATTTTGTCAAATGCTTTTTCTGCATCTATTGAGATGATCATATGGTTCTTATTAATTTGATTATTAATATGGTCAATTATATTAATAGTTTCCCTAATATTAAACCAGCCCTGCATTCCTGGAATAAATCCTACTTGATCATAGTGTATTATCCTGGAGATGATTTTCTGAAGTCTTTTTGCTAATATCTTATTTAAGATTTTAGCATTAATATTCATTAAGGAAATTGGTCTATAATTATCTTTCTCAGTTTTTGATAGACCTGGTTTAGGTATCAGTACCATGTCTGTGTCATAAAAGGAGTTTGGTAGGACTCCTTCGTCCCCTATTTTTTCAAATAATTTATATAACATTGGGGCTAATTGTTCTTTAAATGTTTGGTAGAATTCACATGTGAATCCATCTGGTCTTGGGGATTTTTTTCTGGGGAGTTGATCAATAGCTTGTTCTATTTCTTTTTCTGAAATGGGACTATTTAAGCAATTTATCTCCTCCTCTGTTAATCTAGGGAGCCTATATTTTTGGAGGAAGTCATCCATTTCACTTAAGTTATCAAATTTATTGGCATAAAGTTGGGCAAAGTAACTCCTTATTATTTCTCTAATTTCCTCTTCATTGGTGGAAAGATCCCCCTTTTCATTTGTAAGACTAACAATTTGATTTTCCTCTCTCTTTTTTCTGATCAGATTTACCAAAGGTTTTTCTATTTTATTGGCTTTTTCATAAAACCAACTCTTGGTTTTATTTATTAATTCAATAGTTTTTTTACTTTCAATATTATTGATTTCTCCTTTTAATTTTTGTATTTCAAGTTTAATATTTGGTTGGGGGTTTTTAATTTGGTCTTTTTCTAGCCTTTTAAGTTGCAAGCCCAATTCGTTAATCTTCTCTTTCTCTATTTTCTTCAAATAAGCCTCTAAAGATATAAAATTTCCCCTTATTACTGCTTTAGCTGCATCCCACAGATTTTGGTATGATGTCTCATCATTGTCATTATCTTGGGTGAAATTAATTGTTTCTATAATTTGCTCTTTCACCCAGTCATTCTTTAAGATGAGATTATTCAGTTTCCAACTACTTTTTGGTCTATTTATCCCTAACTTTTTACTGAATGTAGCTTTTATTGCATTGTAGTCTGTGAAGAATGCATTTATTATTTCTGCCTTCCTACATTTAATTTTGAGTTTTTTATGTCCTAATATATGGTCAATTTTTGTATAGGATCCATGAACTGCTGAGAAGAAAGTATATTCCTTTCTATTGCCATTCATTTTTCTCCAAAGGTCTATCATACCTAGTTTTTCTAATGTTCTATTTACTTTTTAAATTTCTTTCTTGTTTGTTTTGTGGTTTGATTTGTCTACATCTGAGAGTGCAAGGTTGAGATCTCCCACTATTATGGTTTTACTGTCTATTTCTTCTTGCAACTCTCTTAACTTTTCCTTTAGAAAGTTAGATGCTATACCACTTGGTGCATATATGTTTAGTATCGATATGGCTTCATTATTTATGCTACCTTTCAGCAGGATATAGTTTCCTTCCTTATCTCTTTTAATTAGATCAACTTCTGCTTTTGCTTGATCTGAGATAAGGATAGCTACCCCTGCTTTTTTGGCTTTACCTGAAGCATAATAGATTCTGCTCCAACCTTTTACCTTTACTCTTTATGTATCTCCCTGCTTTAAGTGTGTTTCCTGCAGACAACATATTGTAAGGTTTTGATTTTTGATCCAATCTGCTATCCGTCTCCGTTTGATGGGATCGTTCATCCCATTCACATTTACAATTAAAAATTACTAATTCTGTATTTCCTGCCATCATATTATCCCCAGATTATGCTTTTTCCCTTGACCCCCTTGATCCCCCTCCCTGATATTTAATTTACAGACGCCTCTTGTGATGCGCAACCCTCCCTTTTTTTTTAGTATCCCTCCCCCCTCCCTGCAAGTCCCTTCACTTATTCTCCTTTTCCTTTTCCCTTTTTCTCTCCCCCCCTTTTAATGAGGTGAGAGAAAATTCTCTGAAAAACAAATATGTTAATTATTTACTCTTTGAGCCTCTCCTGATGAGAGTAAGATTCACACAATGATTCTCCCCCTTACTAAATTCCCTCAGATATGGTGTATTTTCTATGCCTCTTCCTGGGATGTAGTTTCCCTCTTTTTATCATTCCTTCCCCTTTTTCTGAAACGACCTCCTTCCCTTTACTACACCCCCTTTTTTTCTTTTATATCAGTAAAATCAAATTATCCTTGAGTACTTTTTATATACCCACAACAGAGTTACAGTTCTCAAGGGTTCTGTGTACCTTTTTCTGTGTCTCTTCAGTCTTGTGGGTGTAGATCAAATTTTTTGTTTAAGTCTGGTTTTTTTCTTAGAAACATATAGAATTCCTCTATTTCATTGAATGACCATCTTCTTCCATGGAAAAAGATGCTAAACTTAGCTGGGTAGTTCATTCTTGGTTGCAGTCCTTGATCTTTTGCCTTAAGGAATATCAGGTTCCAGGCCCTTCTATCTTTTAATGTGGAGGCAGCCAGATCTTGAGTGACCCTTATTGTGGCACCTTGGTATTTAAATTGTTTTTTTCTAGCTGCTTGCAGGATTTTCTCCTTTGTGTGGTAATTCTGCAGCTTAGCCACTATATTCCGTGGTGTTCTTTTTTTAGGGTCTATTTCAGAAGGAGTTCGATGAATTCTTTCCACATCTACTTTCCCTTCTGTTTCTATTATCTCTGGGCAGTTCTCTTTGATAATTTCCTGTAAAATAGAATCTAGGCTCTTTTTTTGGTCATAGTTTTCTGGAAGTCCAATGATCCGCAGATTATCTCTCCTAGATCTATTTTCCAGGTCTATAGATTTTCCCAGTAAGTATTTGACGTTGTTCTCCAGCTTCTCATTTTTTTTTGTTTTGTTTGACTGATTCTTGGGTTCTCTGTGAATCATTCATTTCTATTTGTTCCATCCTGACTTTTAAGGAGTTATTTTCTTCTTTCACAGTTTTTATTTCTTTTTGTAAATGCCCAATTTTGTTTTTAAATGAATTATTTTGCTCTATTGAATTTTTTCCATTTCCCTAATTTTTTTTGAGAATTATTTTCTTTTTCCAATTCAGAAATTCTATTTTCTTGAGATTTTTTTATCTTTTCCAATTCAGAAATCCTACTTTCCTGTGATTTTTTAAGCTTTTCTAATTCACAAATTTTGTTTCCCTGCATCTCCTGTGAATTCTTTATTTTTTCCAACTCCAATTTCAGGACGTTGTTATTCTGTATCATAGCTTCCCTTTCCTTTCCCCATTTTTCTTCAAAATCTCTTAACTTTTTAATAGTCTCTTCTAGGAGAGAGTTGTGTGATGGGGGGCAGGAATCGTTCCCCTTTAGGTTGTTATCTGCTGAATCTTTGCTGTTAACTTCCTCGGGGTTGGATACCCACTCTTTCTCTGTGTAGAAGGAATCTATAGTTTTCCTGGCTTTTTTGTTCATATTTAAAAAATCTTTTGGGGTCTGTCCCTGGGGTAGGAAATTATTTATTTACTTCTTTACCAGCTTCCTCCCAGACTGGATGGATGCAGCGGCTCTTGGGCCTGAGTTAAGATAGAGCTCTGGGAGAGAGTTCCCCACCTCCTCCCTGGAAGTGCCTCAGAGGTGACTAGCACTGCTGTGCCTTGAGGGCGTTGTGTTCTAGCGGCTTCCCTGACTTTTGAGATTGAAGTAAAGAAGGCACAAAGCCCAGCCTATGCTTCCTGGTGGGGCTTTGATGTCTGCAGCAGGTGACGTGAAAAGCCCCTGCGCTCAAACTGGAAGTATCTGCCAGAAACCGTGGCCCCTAGTTCAAAGGTTCCGCTTCTCTGGGACTTCCGGAGCTGAGTTCCACACCTGAGTTCCACCCCCTCCAGCTAAGCTAGGCAGTGTGTGTTGCCTTGGGCCTTATCCACTCACTTGTCAATCTCTTAACTAGTCTTAGGTGGGGGCTGAGGCCACACCCCCTGGTGCCGAGATCTGCTGAGTCACCCCCAGGATCCGGGGAAAATCTAATCTATCTGAATTTTTAAAGTGTTTAGATTTCCCTTCTGAACTGCTATATTATAAGCATAGAAGAGCTAACAGCCTGTGCCAGATTCCTTTATCTCAGTGGCTTCTCTGATCCCAGAGCCCTTCCCAGGGCAATAGGCACAGTATGCTAGCACCCAGCCGTCTGTGCTGTCCTCTCTTCTTCCTCCCCTGGGAACTGACCTTTTCTGTTGAAACTCCAGATTCTCTTCAGCTGGTAAGTCGTGATTCCAGTCCTTATGGTATCTATCAGTCCAGCGCTATTTCTGAGGCTGATTTATCTAATTGGTTGTGAGGGAGTAAGGACGTTCACAGAGTTGTGTGTTTCTTCTCCGCCATCTTGGCTCCGCCCCCATGTGCCAAAATTTTTGTGGCAGCTCTTTATGTAGTGGCTAGAAATTGGAAGATGAATGGATGTCCATCAATTGGAGAATGGTTGGGTAAATTATGGTATATGAAGGTTATGGAATATTATTGCTCTGTAAGAAATGACCAGCAGGAGGAATACAGAGAGGCTTGGAGAGACTTACATCAACTGATGCTGAGTGAAATGAATAGAACCAGAAGATCACTGTACACTTCAATGTTGTATGAAGATGTATTCTGATGGAAGTGGATATCTTCAACATAAAGAAGATCCAACTCACTTCCAATTGATCAATGATGGACAGAATCAACTACACCCAGAGAAGGAACACTGGGAAGTGAATGTAAATTGTTAGCACTACTGTCTATCTACCCAGGTGACTTACACTTTTGGAATCTAATACTTAATGTGCAACAAGAAAATGGTATTTACACACATATATTGTATCTAGGTTATAACGTAACACATGTAAAATGTATGGGATTGCCTGTCATCAAGGGGAGGGAGTAGAGGGAGGGAGGGGATAATTTGGAAAAATGAATACAAGGGATAATGTTATAAAAAAAATTACTCATGCATATATACTGTCAAAAAATTTATAATTATAAAATTAAAATAATAATAATAATAGGAGAAATGCCAAAAATTTAGTTAGAGATTAATGATAACAAAGATGTAATTTTTCCATCCAAAAAAAAAATTCATAGTTCTATTCATATTACCTAACTCAAAGGGTGCCTGTGAAAAAACCATCTCACTCTCCTTTGTAGCATAGTGATTTGTCTATATGTTGTTCTCCAATATTAGACTATGAGCTACTAGAGAGCAGAAAATACATTCTATGTAGTAAATAATATGTACTTTGTACAATGCATATTGAATTCAATATAATATTGCTATTCCTATGGCCATAAACCTTTATAATAATTTACAAAAATGATATTTTTCTTACCAATTTATGGGGCATAAAACAGTTATGAATCTTAACCATGTTATCATTAAAGCTTCCATGACTCCTAGAAATCCACTCAAATTATGTGCACATACACATATGAAATATACAGTTTTAGGATTTCTACACCGTGGAGTATAGAAAATCCTTTCAACAGTGCAGATACATAATTCTTTGCCAATTATGATCTTAGAGAATTGCCCACAATAGTAAAACATTAAGTGATTTGTCCATAGCATATTTCTAGAAAGGACTTGAACCCAAGGCCCAAATCCAAATATCACACACACACACACACACACACACACACACACACACACACACACACTTTAATTGTCTTTTTGATCTTAGCATTTATTGCAGTGCTATCTCCATAATGGGCACTTAATAAATTTTTTCACTTGCAAGTCAGCATTACATCTAAGATTTTTTAATGAGGCTATCACTTATTTGGGGGGCATTTGATACCTGAATTAAAACAAAACCTAATTTGATGTGGAATAAAGTTCTTTAATTCAGTGATTTATGGGTTTTATTTGATTCATGAAGCTCATGGGCATAATTATATTAAAAAGTAAACATCTTTCTTTCAATTTAATTCTGTCTTATTTAATATAACCAGGAAGAGAGGTTGACTTATTATTAAAATTTTGCAAAAGGATAATCTCATCCCTTCACAAGTTTAGGAAGGTAAAAATCATCTTTCCTTCATGAACATGAAGTATTCTGCATAAATGTGCTCTTCAAATTTATAAACATGATCACAGTCTTACTTTAGATCAACTTTTATCAAAACAAATGTCATTACCACCAAAATTTCAATGTATCCAAAAAAGATTCCCTGGCTTTAATTAAAAGACTTCTTATTGGCACCATCCATAATTAATATGGCAAATGACCAAGACAAGAAATTAACATGGACAATCTTTTGATTTTTACAATAAAGGAATTTAGTATATAGTTGGTATGAGCAGAAGTTGGATATGGTATTTGGGGCTGGCAGGTAGTGCTTTTATACTGTGCCCAAAGGAGTGAATAAAATACTCAGCTTTTTGCCTAAATAGCACAAGTTCATTTCATCTCTCCTCTAAACTTTGCATGGCAGTGATTACAAAATAGCCCCCTCTTTGTTGAAATGACAATGCAATGGCAATAATAATAATAAATAAATGAATAAAAGATACTAGATGTGATGTCCTTAGGCTTCTCTACTACAGCCCAAGAGTGCATTTTTTTTTGTTGTATCACACTATTGACTGATTTTGAGTTGGCAGTTCTGTAGAACATCTCTATGTTTCTGATATAACTTGTTGTCCAATAATTATGCCTCTCCCACCTAATACATCTGAAGCTGATTTATTTTAGACCCAGGTAGAAGTCTTTATATCTTTTCCAAATTTCATCAGAACAGATTCAACCCAATGTTCTAGCCTGTCAAGATGTCCTATACTAAATTTCAGTGACTGTACACATATCATCAAAATTCATGGCTGACTCAACAATCACCCATTTGGTCACTAATTCCATTCCTAATCTCCCACCTCCATACATATGGTGCCTCCAACATTTACATAATTACTTACAACCTCTCTCTTTTACTAGCAATTTTGTGATACTTTTCACTATTAGGTTCACAGGCTTTGAGAAACAGAAATAGAAGAGGTAGAGCAGAAATAAGAAAGTAAGTATGTATGTATGCATGTATGTATGTAATGTATGGAAGATCTTTTCCCTTTCCTATCTGGGAAGGCATAATTTTTATTGCCATAAGAAAAAAATTGGATAATTCTTTTCACATCTAAAATAATACTAACATTTTTGGTCACTCAGAAAATGTGAAAAAGTAAAATTATCAGAACTTTTTAAGTACACAGATTCAGAAAAAAAAAAGACAAGAAAAAACTCAAATGATTATTGTTTTTACCTGGTTGGAATTGCATACTACTTGTTTTGATATTTTAATCAGGATTGTAAACAGTTTGAATTGCAAGGCATTATGTGAAGATTTGACCTATTTTTGTTGTATTAATTGTTGTAATTTGTCCCAATGGGAAAAATACCTACACTGATGGGATCAAGGATCCCTCATTGTGTTATAGCATTTGTTTAAAGTGGTATTAAGTTTATTCAAAAAATTAACAACAATAGAGAGGAGTAGAAGGATTATTAATTATAATATAGTGATATAAATGATTTTACCTTATAAATATAAATATTTTTCATACAAATTTTATTTCCAAATAACATACTATATTTGTATACCAGATATATCATATCACAAATGTGATTATTCTCACTGATAGCAGTTCATGGCCCTCTCATTACCTTTTCCTTTCATCAATATTGCAATGAAACTACCTGATATGCTGGAACCCTTTCTCTAGTTCTTTTAATAATTAGTGGTTATCAAACTGTCTTTCAGTCTTGCTTCATTTTGCCTGGCTATCTTGATACCATGCAGCTCATAAGTCTGGGCATTATTAACATTTCTCATACCAACTTGCCATATGCTTCATCCTTATATATTTATGAATTGACTTCCTTCATCAGAATGTATCTTGAGGGTATGTACTAACCATGTTGCTTATATTTCTCTTATGAGAACTTTGCATAGTACCTGGTACATGGTAAATACTTGTCTGACTGTGTTTATCTCTTTCTATGTGTACATATATGTATTTATCTGTCTATATTTTTGCTTACATTTGCAAACATACATATTTTATGATTTCTCTTATATCATTTTAATGTGGAAATTAACATTACTAAATTTACTATAGCCCTATATCATCTTTTTAATGCTCTTTGGCTCCATTACATTTTGATTCAATTATGTAAAATCCACTGGAAAAAAGAATATATATTTTAAATTTCTCAAAAATAAAAGATTCTCACTAATATGTGGAGGAAATATGTAATATTTCCAATAGTTCATGAAGGAAAAAAGGCAGAGAGGCATAATAGATACATTGAGTTAATAGTTTTAATATTTTATGGCTAATGATTTTTGACCTTTAGATATGACACACATTATTCCTACAAAAAAAAAATAAGTCAAAACTGTGGTATTTATCAATTCACCATATCTATCTAATTCTGAGAAATGAAACATTATATTATGGTGTCAAAATTCAAGGAAATAAAAAGGCAGCTTTAAGAGCATTTGGATAACTTATCTAAAAGTAGCTACAGTGGAAACTGCTAAGATTTTGTATTTTTTAAGTTGGTAGGGTTTTTTTTTGCACTTTACTATCTTTCCTAGTTTCACATAAGTACATAAGTGAGAAAAAAGAACTATCCATTACAGATCCTCTCAAAAACTCATGTTTTGTTCATCTGCCAGACTTTTTCAGCAAATGTGTCTATGATGAATTTCTCTCTCTCCCAACTCTCTCCCCTCCCCAGGCTTTCTCTCTCTCTCTCCAAGAAAATATAGTTGTAGGATTGGCCTTAAATAATATATTTTTTCATGTGCTGAGAGATCTGGAAGGCCAGATGAAATGTACTCATTGCTATTTAAACTGTGTGGGAAGAAAAAAAATTCATAAGAGGATGACATTTTATTAAGAGCAAAATATTAAATTTGCTTCCATTATTTTTTACTCATTCTTTATAATAATTGGTTCATTTTCCAGATTTCCTTCATAGCCTTTTGAGGTACTTCTCTCTCTCTCTCTCTCTCTCTCTCTCTCTCTCTCTCTCTCTCTCTCTCTCTCTCTCTCTCTCTCTCCCCTCTTTGTCTCTCTGTCTGTCTGTCTATCTGTCTGTTTCTGTCTGTGTGTAGGCATATATCAAATAGCAATCTGAAAGTATTTCTATAAAAATAATACCCCTTCAACTCTAACTGCTGAATGATTCACATAATTCTTATAATACCTTTTAGTCTGTCTTTATCAAGGTCAGAATATATGCTTGAGTAGACTGGTTTCCCTCTCCCTGGCCATGTATATATTATATAAAATTCATTGGCATTTAGCCCCTGAATTTGGGTCATGTAATCAACCAATTCATATAAAACAGAACAGGTAAATTTATTCCTGAATTGTTTGGCAACTGTTGACATCATTATCAACTCTTCACTCCTCTGTGTGCTGTTGTACAAATCTAGTTTGTGTGAGGAGCATGCTTGTCCTGATTTAATAGGCCCAACCTTACCCATGGTTTATTTGTGATGTGATTTTAGGGACACTGAAAAAGAAAATGCATAAGGTCATGCCTACTTCTAAAGGTAAAATTGCTTTCAAAATAATCACATGAATTTGTGTGTGCCTCTGATGACAGAAGAAAAATCACCTTGATTTGAATGCCCAACAATTTGTTGATGGTGAGTATTGATTATATCATGTTCTAAGAACAGGTTTTGAGACACAAGTGAGAAAATCTCATTCAGCACCTGGAATGGGTTTGAAGGGGGGAATGGAATTGGAATTGATATACTACACAGAGATAAAAATGGTACCAAGAAGAAAAACTCAAAGATGCCAAGACAGAATTCCAAGTCTTCACAAATTTTCTTAGGACTGATTCTGAAAGAATTTGAGGACAATTTTGGAAGGGGTTTGTGGGGTTTTATGTTATTTTTGACAAGAGTAAGAAATATTGTGCACTAGAATTTTATTGTACTATAAAAGCTACATATAGAAGGAATTAGGGAGACATGCAAAGACTTATAGGAAGTTATATAAAGTAAAACCAGGAAGAAAATATATCCAATGATTACAAGAAAGGAAATGAAAAGAATAATAATAGTAAAAGCTTAACACTACATAATTATAATGATCAAGATTAGCAAGAAGAGATAAAATAATACCCCTCCTCACTCTCTGTGTATATCTGTCTTTGTTTTTTTCTCTCTCTATTTCTGTCTTTCTTTGTCTCTGTCTCTTTGTCTCTGTGTGTTTCTTTCTCTCTTTCTGTTCCTTCCCTCTTTCTTTCCTTCCTTGTTTCCTTTTTGTTCCTCTTTCTTTCAGAAATGATGAATATGGGGGGAAAAACACCACTAACATAAATTTCCTTCTTTTTGTGAAGGCTGACTGAAGATTGAAGGAGGGAGATAACTATAGGAATGTAAAAATAGAACTAAAAGGGACCTGAAAAGCAAGTCATTATAAACCTTTCATTTTACAGGCAATTTTACTATGGGAGCCATATAGAACAAAGATAACTCCTGTTTAATTAATTAATTAATTCTAATACTTGAGAATGGCTTTCATGTTCCCCAAGCCTTCAGTTCTGACTCAAAATTCCTCACTTGCTTCAAGTGAAAAAATATATATACTTCTATATGTCTTCATTCATTCTCCCCAAGACAGATATTGGTACTGCATTGAACATTTAGAACTTGTTGATTGATAGCTTGAATGACTACACTTAGCAATTAAGAAAGATTAATTAGGGATTATTAAGTTTTTAAAGCATAATTTGAATTTGGGTCTTCCTAACTTTAATCCCAGCTCTCTATCTTCTGTGAAACTCAACTGCTTTGCTGAGATAATGAAAAATAAATGTTTTATAAAACAAAAGATATAAAATGAAATTATTTTTAAAAATTAAAAATGTAAAAGGACAAAAATAATGAATTTGTGACATAGGGTATTAAAATTGTTGTACTAATAGTTAAGATCTATTTCCTTATTATCAATCTCTATTTTGATGCTGATCAGAAGAGTTGAATATTAGTTTGATTTAATATTTTATTCTGCTAAACCATTGAATGAAATGGGGGATGGATTATAAGAGGAAAGGAAGCAGTTTTTTTTTTTTTTTTTTTTTACCAAATATGAATCCTTCCCATAAGGAAGGGAGGGGAAGCATTTATGGTTTAAAATAAATTCCTGAAAGTCACTTTGCATTTGCTATACTTAGTTCATCAACAGGAAAAAAAGAAAATTCAAACACATGCATTGAAAAGGAAATATCTATGCTAAATGTCTTTGGTATCCTGCCAGATTTACCCACAGAAGGTCTCAACTATAAACAAACAGCTACTTACACATGTATGACCCTGGAAAGATTAAGACTGAGTGGGCACAAAATGGTGTCTGTTTTAGCTTGAGATTCTACTTCATTGTGAGCTGTCAGATTTCCACCTCCTTCCAAGAAATAAATGCAAACTGGGACTATGCTTCTAGTGCTATAGGAAATATTTAGTATAACCATCTCAAACTAGAATGAGCTCTTTTTGCTTATTAGGCATGGGTTTCAAAGGGGGAAACAAGACTTTTTGTCATTCCTTGTGTATAAGAAGTAGGTGCTTATAAAATGGGAAACTAACATATTCCCAGTAAGGCCACCACCTACTGTTGGTTCTACTTTTAAGTCAGATCACAGTATGTGTGGGCTATTTTCCAAGCAAAATAAGTGGAATAATAGAGTGTAGACCTGAAATCTAGAAGTTTTGAGTTCAAGTATTCAAGACACCATTTGTGTGATACTTAGTAAGTTAATTAACTCTGTCTTCCTCAGTTTCTCCCTATGAAAATACAAATAACAATATCAACTATCTCTCAGGATTTTTATGAGTGAAAAATAGAGAGATATTTGTAAAGCACCTTGTTCATTTTGAATAATTATTAAGTAACCATGATTATTAAGTCCCCTTTTATGTAAATATTCAGAGTTTCTTAAATGAAGACTATGCCTATATATGTGACAAAATCAATGTTATTGAGTAACAAAATTTAAAATATGGAAGAATTCAATGGCTGTTATTCCAGTCTTATTATTTCTGCAACACTTGCCTCAACATGTTGCCATTCAATCTTTAGTTGAAGAGGTTCAGATATAAAGACCTCTAGTGCTTCCCTGTGACATCTATTTATGTTTTAGATAGCTCTTACTATGTGGAAGTCAGGTCTTGACTCCAGGGCCCACACTGTATCCATTGCATCACTAGTTGCTAGGTATAGATATATAAGCATAGCATTTCTATTTAAATGATTTACCATACAGTTTACTCATTTTCATAGTCATACAATAGGATTCAGTGCCATAAAATTAAACTTTAAAAAAGACCTTGCACTCTGTGAAAAACTGAAAATCAGGAGCTAAGTGAAGGAACATCTTAGTAGAGAACAGGGTTATGGAGATATTCTGCATATTGTAATTGTTGTTCAATTGTTTTTATTTGTGACTGACTCTTCATAACCCTATTTGGGGTTTTCTTTACAAAGATATTGGAAGGGTTTGTCATTTCTTTCTTTATCCCATTTTATGATGAGAAAAGTGAGGTGTAAACAGGTTTAAGTGACTTGCTCAGGATTACTTGGACAGTAAGTGTCTGAGGCCAGATTTAAACAGAGGAAAGTAAATCTTTCTGATTCATCCACTAACAAGTCTATCTTCTCTTACATGTTGTAAATTAGCTTAAAATGAAAACTGAAAATAAATAATGGCCTCATTAGCGATGTGGCAGCATTATATTTTAAATACTTATGAGACATGAATCATAAGTAACAGGAGGATTTGAATGCAGGTCCTACAATTCCAGATATGGCATCCTTTCCATGGTAGAAAAATTAAGACTAATCAGATTTGAAATAAGCCCTAAAGAATTCAATACTTTTGATAAAAGTCACATTTATAAAAGTCTCATTTGTATAATGGACTAGAAGAAATAAAACATACTGCACTATAATGTCCTTCACAGAAAAGTCTTGTAATTGTTTAACTTTTTATGAAATATCTCAGAGTGAAATAATCTTTTAGGGAGTGTAGTATTTGTTTATTCTTAGGAAAATACACATAGCACAATACAGCAAAACAAAACAAAACAAAACAAATAAATAAAAAAATGGCGCAGGATCTAGATTTAAATACTTCATGTGTCACTATTGGGTAGGGCACTTGACCTCTCCAAGTCCTTAATTTCCTTATCTACACAGTAAGAGAGTTAAACTAGTTTACCTTGGGATTCCTTCTATTTATAATTCTAGGGTTCTACGACTCTCATGGAAGGAGTGTACTGGAACCAACTCAAATTCCAGAAAGCCAATTGTTAAAAATCCCCTGTGAGCCTTTACATGTCAAATTGACAAACTACAAATAATTCATTGTTTTGTTGATTGTCCAGACTGAAGAAAGGCATGGAGAAAATGTTAATAATACAGAGAGAATTTGAAAATGTGTGTTATATTGTGGAGAATCATTTCTTAAACAAACACCAGCATGATATTCCATTAAATAGGCACCTACCATTTAGTAAACAGCATAATGCCTAAAGAAAAAATGGCAAGATGAGATTTACATATAAGGTTCCAGTTTGGTATGTTTATCCACATAATTCTTCCTGGTTGGCATATGTTTGGATGAAATTGTAACTATTAAAAAATTGAATTATAGAGACTAAAACTTCCATGTTTCATTTAGTGTTTTTGTCTTATTGATATAGAATCATATTTACAACATTGGATTCAAGGGCCTATAACCTTTGTATTCCTAACAAATGTATCTCAAGTAAAGGATATTGAATAAACTTTACACACATGTATGAATTAGGCTTGTACCAATTCTGTCATTGAGTTAGAATTTGAGATCTAGAATGCTCTTAAATTTCATCTAATTCAATCCTCTCATCTTACAGATGAGAAACTGAGTACCATAGAAAAGTGATAACGGTGAAGAAACTAAGGCGGGTAATGGCAAGATTTGAACTTAAAGCTTTTGATTTCATACCAAAGGCTTTTTCAATTTTCTCAATGCCTTGTGTTCATACTTTGCTACCTAAATTTCTCTATCTCCAAAGTGAAGATAATAATTCTTCTTTTATCTACCTCACCACAATGTTTAAGACTCAGTGGCATATTATATATAAAAGCATTTTGCTCTCTTGAGAAGAAAGGTGTCATCTAGAGTTCAAGGTATGATTATAGGTAGTTCTCAACTTACAAATGAGTTGTGTTCCAAAAGTCCATTCACAAGTCTGTTGTTTGGAACATGGAATGCATTTTCCCACAGAAATAATGTTATACATTGCAGTTCAGATCCCTGACTAGTTCACAATAGCTTATTTAGCCCATGATGTAGCTGAAATATAATGCATTTGCAATGAAAAATAATAGAAAACTGTATAGTTGTAATACTAGGAATGAAAACAGAAAACCCACAAAATTACATAACAAGCAGTTTATCTTTAAACCTGTCTGGAATGCTCATGCATGAGGGAAGGCAGGGTTAAATAAAAGAGAGAGGGGAGGTGGTTGGTGACATTTATGAAGCACTAAGTGAGCTTCTGGGCATTTTCAGGACCTTTAGAGACTGTGCCACTTGTTTATGAAGTCTCATTTCTTTTTTCATATGCACAACCCTTACAAATATTGGGTTTGTTTTGGATTCATAAATAGAATAAAGAGATTGTGAAAGAAGTACAGGTGAGTAGGATAAAGAAGGAATTGAGGAAGAGTTTTGGGTGATAACCATGCAAAATATTCTTGATAAAGGAAAGGGAGTTTAAAAGGAAATGTGCACATGTGTGGAAATTTTGTGGGGGTCTAATTATTTAAGCATAGATAAGTGAAAGACAAAGGAAAACCAGGGAATACCCTGAATGAGCTTGCTGAAGAGATTAAAGGGGAAAATAGGAAATGATCCATGAATCAAATATTTTTCTCAAGATAGTTTCTAAATGGTATCAAGATAGATTGACTTCTATCTAGAATTTGAGGGAAGAGATGAGGGTATAAATGAGAAATTCATTTTATAACATGTAAGAGGTGAAAAAAAATAATTAAAACAGTGTTTAAATATATGAGATGTACATAGCTGATGTTCATCTCTATGTTTATATTCCATTAAATTTCAAGGGTAGTCATCTAGGTAGACACAGAAAGTGCCTCATTTCTTTTGTTAGAGATGTTGGAAACTATAGATTCAAAATGTTACAAGGTTTACATTGGTTTGCAATTTGTAACATTTTGTTGTTAGAACATAAGGTTCAATATTGTATGGTGAGTGTGTATTTAGAAATGAGTGTGATGTGAAAATAAAAGATACTAGGTAAATATTCAGCTATCTCTTTATTAGTAAGAATAATGGTTCTCCTAAAATGGTCTTATAGATTATATTTTTCACTATTTGAGGTCATAATTATGTAAAATGGGGTAATTGGTTCAGCTTAATGGAAATATGCAGTACAAATTCAAATAAGATGACTACCTAAGAGCATTTATTACTTATACTAATTGAGGTCTAGCTATTTTTTAGAAAAATAATCTACACCAATTATTTTTCCGTAACCATCCCATTATTCTGTAACTCCCTGCAATTTAGCTTCTACTTCCACCACTCTTCGAAGATGACTTTCTCAAATGTGGTTGACTTCTTTCCTTGTTATCAACTCCAAAGATCATTTCTCAGTCTTGATTTCAATGCAGATAATTCAACACTGATAATCTCCTCCCAAATATACACACCCTTCTTGCTCCCTCTCTTTCATTGTTTTTTTCCTCTCTGACTCCTTAATGTTAATTTTTGTTTGTTTTTTATTCCCCCCCCAATATTCTTTTCTGGGTCACATAATCATACAATGTCTCAAAATTGGAAGGATCCTTAGAAAAATACTCAGTTAAAGATGACTTGGACAAGAATACACTGTAAAATTTACTCAGTAAATGATCATTTAGCTTGTGGCAAAAGATCTTAGAGAGGAAAAGAGAAGAATTTACAATCACATTTATTTGAAGAGCCCTATTTATTCATACATGTTTCTGTCACATTATAAAAAAAGGCATTTGTGTTTTTTCTCGCTAAATTCTCTCCCTTGTCAATCTTTCTCACTCCTATGCCTTCAGCTGTCATTTCTATACAAGTGACCACCAATCTATTTTTCCAGCTCTTAACATTGTTATATTTTTTCAAATATACATCTAAAATGCTCCATCATCATCATCATCATCATTATCATCATCATCATCACAATAATAGTTAACATTTGTACAATTATCCCTTCCACATAGTATGGTGTAGCGACTACAGATAGTGAGGGCACTCTGGATAAGGTATAAGATCCTTCAGCCCAGAGAGAACCTGCTGATAATGGCTGGTGTAGCTCCCCATCTCCCTTTCATTCTTCTCACCCTTCATGAGCAGTCAAGGAGGGTGTGACTATCTGTGTTTTACTTGAAGCAAGGGCTATTACAGGAAAGAGGCATTTACATATCATAGCAGGGTGCTTATAGTTAACACTTGCACAGTGTGCTGTGGTTATGTGGTGATGTAATGGTTCTATGGTTGGAACATGCTCAGTGTGCTGTAGTGATGTAATTATTCTAAGATATTTAGGGCTGAGAGGACTTGAAATAAAGGTGAAGAATACTGGATGTGAATAGAATGACTTTGGCTGAAGTACTAATTTTTTCATTGACTACATATATGATCTTGAAAGTCACTCATCTCCTCTGGCCCCCAGATTCCTAATTGGAATGTGAGGGGATTAGATAGATGACTTACAAAATCTTTTGGGTGGAGGGTAAAGGAGATGCGAGCCAAGATGGCAGAGAATAGAACAACTTTATGTGATCTCCTCTGACCTTTCTATCAAACCAACAGAAGATTAGGTCTCTAAACTGGTTTTGAAAAGACAGAACCTACAAATATTTGGAGTACAACACATTTCTAAGAAGAAGATACCTTGCAAGAATTTCAGAACAGGTCTGTTTCAATCAGGCAGGGGAACAGTCTGCCAACCCCAGAACACACAGAATGAAGTATAGGAAGCTGGGGCAAAGAGCCAGAGTATTCCTGTATCTGGAATGGGGAACCTTCTGTGAGTCTCTTAGGCTACTATGACTTATTAATGGCTTATTAGATTCGCTGCAAGATACCTAAAAGCAAATACAAAAGGCAAATTGTAAGCTGCTGAGCCTGGAAGAACTTTTTTCCTTAAGAGTAGATTTCAACCCTTAAAAATGAGCAAAAAAAATAAAAAGAACTATGACCACAGACAATTTTTATGGAGAAAGGGAATAGACCTAAAACTGTAAAGTTTGCAAAAGCAAAACAACTCCAGGTGAAGTCCCAAAGGGAGATATGAGCTGGTCCCCATTTCACCAGGCCTTCTTGGAAGATCTCAAGAAGGATCTAAAAAGGGAGTTAGAAGAAAAATGGAGGAAGGAAATAAAATCTTTGCAAGAGGGTTTGGAAAAGAAAAAACAGAAATCATCTGAAAAAACCTTAAAAAATAGATTTGATGAAATGGAAAAAGCACATACCTCCCTACAAAATATATTTGATGAAATGGGAAAAGCAGACAACTCCTTACAAAATAGATATGAAGAAGATAATAATTCATTGAGAAGCAATTTGTGCAATGGAAAAAAATGAAATGAACAAAACAATTTAATTAGTCAAATGCAAAAGGAGGTAAAAAGATAATTGAAGAAAACAATACACTAAAAATGAAAATTGAACAAATGGAAGTGAATGACTCAATAAGAATTTAAGAATCAGCCAAACAAAACAAAAAAAAAAGGAAAAAAATAGAAAATATGAAATATCTCCTAGGAAAAACAACTGACTTGGAAAATAAGTCTAGGAGAGACAATCTAAGGATTATTGGACTTCCTGAAAGCCATGAAGAAAAAAAGAGCCCAGACATTATCCTTCAGGAAACCATGAGAGCAAACTGACTTGATACTTGATATCCTAGAAC
Organism: Sminthopsis crassicaudata; assembly: GCF_048593235.1. NCBI lineage: Eukaryota > Metazoa > Chordata > Mammalia > Dasyuromorphia > Dasyuridae > Sminthopsis > Sminthopsis crassicaudata. Next base: position 282,389,906 of record NC_133618.1, read on the forward strand.
CAGAAGGCAAAATAGCCATTGAAAGCATTCACTGATCACCTCGTGAAAGAGACCCCAAATTAAAAACCCCATGGAATATTGTGGCTAAATTTCGGAACTATCAGCCCAACGAAAAATATTGTAAGCATCCAAAAAGAAACAATTCAAATACCAAAGGGGCCACAATCAGGATTACCTAGTACCTTGCAGCTTCCACCTTAAAAGATTGAAGGGCCTGGAATCAGATATTCTCAATTAAATACCAAATTTGAAATTCTGAAAATAAAGGGGGAGATTATTAAAAATGAAAGTAAAAAACTATTAAATTGATAAATAAAACTGAAAGTTGGTTTTATGAAAAAAAAAACAACAACAAAATAGATAAACCTTTAGTTAATTTGATTAGAAAAAAAGGAAAGATGAAAATCAAATTGTTAGTCTCAAAAATGAAAAGGGAAAACTTTCCACCAATTAAAAGGAAATTAGAGCAATAATTAGGAGTTATTTTCCCCAACTATATGTCAACAAATTTGATAATCTAAGGTAAACAGAGGAATACTTTAAAATACATGGATTGCTCAGATTAACAGATGAGGAAATAAATTATTTAAGTAGTCCAATTTTAGAAAGAGAAATAGAAAAAGCTAATAATCAACTCCCTAAGAAAAAAAATCTCCAGGGCCAGATGAATTTACATGATAATTCTACCAAATATTTAGAGTACAGTCAATTACAATACTATACAAACTATTTGAAAAAAAATAGGGAAAGAAATAATCCTACCAAATTCCTTTTATGACAAAGATGGTGCTAATACCTAAACCACGTAGGGTGGAAACAGAGAAAGAAAAATATAGACAAATTTTCCTAATGAATATTGATGCAAAATCTTAAATAAAATATTAGCAAAGAGATTACAGTAAGTCATCCCCAGGATAATACACTATAACCAGTAATGTTTGGACTAGCTTTCTGGAGATTCTTCAGATGGGCCTTGGTCTTTAAGTAGAAAAGTGATGAAGGCAAGAGAGCCACCAGGAGGATAGTCAAAAATGGAATGTTTCATTTTCATTCCTTCTCAACCCTTAAATGCCCTATTACAATTATATCATTACAGCATACTGCTTATGTGTGAACTAGAGAACCATTATATCACTAAGCTAAGTACTAAGTATATGTGTACTGACCATTATCTCTTCAATTCCACTGAGTTAACACCTTGTTGTAATTATTCTTGTTTCAAGTATATTTCTCCAAAGTTCTAGTCCTCTATAATAACAAAGTAGGATTTATACCAGGAATTCAAGGCAGTTCAATATTAGGAAAACAATTAGCACAATTGACCATATGAATAACCAAATTAACAAAAATCATATGATTATCTCAATAGATGTTAGCAAAAAAAAGCATTTGATAAAATCCAGCACCTGTTACTATTAAAAACACTAGGGAGTATAGGAATAAATAGATTTTTCTTTAAAATGATCAGTAGTATCTATTTAAAACCATCAGCAAGTATCATATGTAATGGGGACAAATTAGAACCATTCCCAATAAGACAAGGAGTAAAACAAGGTTGCCCACTATCACCATTATTAAACAATATTGTATTAGAAATGTTAGCTTTGGCAATAAGAGAAGAAAAAGAGATTAAAGAAATTAATGTAGGTAATGAGACAACCAAATTATCATGCTTTGCAAATGATGTGATGATAAATTTAGAGAATCCTAGAGAATCAACTAAAAAACTACTAGAAATAATTCATAACTTTAGCAAAGTTATATACAAAATAAATCCACAGAAATCATTGACATTTTTGTGTATTACTAATGTCTAGAAGCAAGTGATACAAAAAGAAATTCCAATTAAAATAATTGTCCATAATATAAATTTTTGGCAGTCTATCTGCCAAGGGAAATTCAGGAAGTATATGAACACAGTGACAAAACAATTTCCACACAAATAAAGTCAGATCTAATCATTTGGAAAATGTTGAGTGCTCATGGGTAGGTCAAGCACATATAATAAAAATGACAATACTGCCTAAATTAATCTACTTATTTAGTGATATAACAATCAAACTCCCAAGGAATTATTTTACAGATCTAGGAAAAAAATAATAACAAAGTTCATGTTGAAGAATTTCAAGGGAATTAATGAAAATCATGCCAATGGAGGTGGCCTAGTTTTGCCAGACCTAAAACTATATTATAAAGCAGTAGTCATAAAAACCATTTGATACTGGCTAAGAAATAGAGTAGTAGATCAGTGGAATATGTTAGGTTCACAGGACAAAGTAGTCAATTACTATAGCGATCTAGTGTTTCACAAACCCAATGACCCCAACTTTTAGGATAAGAACGCACTATTTGACAAAAACTGCTGGGAAAATTAGAAACTAGTATGGCAGATACTAGGCATTGACCCACATCTAAGACCATATACCAAGATAAGGTCAAAATGGATCCATGATTTAGACTTAAAGAGTAATAGTATAAGCAAACTAGAAGAAGATAGGATAGTTTCTCTTTCAGATCTGTGGAGAAGGAAGGAATGTGTGACTAAAGAACTGGAACTCATTATTATACATCAAATATATAATTTTGATTATATTAAGTTGAAAAGTTTTTGTACCAACAAAACTAATGTGGACAAGATTAGAAGGGAAGCAATAACTTGGGAAAACATTTTTATATGTTAGGGCTCTGATAAAGGCCTCATTTTAAAAATATATATAGAATTGATTCAAATTTATAATAATTCAATTCACTCTCCAACTGATAAATTATCAAAGGATATGAACAATTTTCAGATGAAGAAATTAAAATCATTTCTAGTCATATGAAAAGGTATTCTAAATCTCTATTGATCAGAGAAATGAAAATTAAGACAATTCTGAGATACCATTACATACCTCTCAAATTGGTTAAAATGGAAGGAAAAGATAAAGACAAATGTTGGAAGGAATGTGGGAAAACTGGGACATATTCTTATACATTGTTAGTGGAAACGTCAGTGGATCCAGCCATTCTGGAGAGCAATTTGGAACTGTGCTCAAAAATTTATCAAACTTCATATATCCTTTGATCCAGCAGGGTTTCTACTGGGCTTAAATCCCAGAGAGATTAAGAGACCCACATATGCAAAAATGTTTATGGCAGCCCTTTTTATAGTGTCAAGAAACTGGAAACTGAGTGGATGCCCATCATTTGGAGAATGGCTGAATATATGAATATTGTGGGATATAATTGTTCTATTAGAAATCATCAGCAGGATGATTTTATTTTATTTTATTTTTTCTTAAAGCTTTTTATTTTTCAAAACATATGCATAGATAGTTTTGCAACATTAGTGTTAGGATTCTTACAAGCTATTTATGCACTTAGTTCACACCTTTAAAGGAGTTCGCTCATTGGTCTACTCATGAGATTCACACCTTTAAGAGATCATACTTCTAAGGAGCTCCCACAAGCCCAGGGAGTACCCACAAGCCCATTCTCTGGGAGGATATAAGGAGCCAGGATTCAGTGGGGGAAAAAGAGTCATTTGAGATTCAGTCTTTGTCCTGGCTGGAGGCTATGGATTCACAGGGAGCTAGAGGCTGAAGCTGGCTGGAGACACTTAGACAAGAGCTCTTAGGAACCAAAAAGAGAGAGGAAGGCCTTCAGAAAGCTATCTGAGCCCCAAGTGAAGGAGACAAGACTTGAAGGAGAAAATAAAGGATCTGGAGATAAGATTTGGAAAGAGACCATAAAGGACTTTAACTCCTGGCTGCATTTTGGGATTATTGAACTGAACTGAAACTAAGGCTGCCTCCAGAAGCTCCCCAAGGGATCTGTTCCCAGAGAATGATTATAATCTAGAGAAACAGAACATTACACATTAACCCTTGCAAAACCTTGTGTTCCAGTTCCTCCTCTCCTCACATCCTTTTTCTGCTAAATGGCAAGGAGTCCAGTATATGTTAAATAGTATAAATATGTTAAATCTGGTATATGCAAAAAATATTTATACAATGATCTTGCTGAACTAGAAAAATCAGCTCAAAGCAGAAAAGAAAGTAATGAAGAAAATAAAATGCAAGCAAACAACAACAAAAAGAGCAAGAATATTATGTTATGAAACACACTCAGTTCCTACAATCCTCTCTCTGGGTGTAGATAACTCTTTTGATCTCAAGAATATTAGAACTAGTCTTAACTATCTCATTGTTGAAGAGAGCTATGAACATCAGAATTGGTCATAGTATAATATTGCTGTTGCTGTGTACAATGATCTCCTGGTTCATGTGAGAGTTATCATCATGTTCATGTAAATCTCCCTAGGACTCTTTAAAATCAAGCCTGGAGAGTCTTGCATGAACTGATGGTAAGTGAAATGAGCAGAACCAGGAGATCATTGTACACAGCAACAGCAATATTATAAGATGATCAATTCTGATGGATATGGTTCTTTCCATGAATGAGATGATTCAGATCAGTTCCAATAGTCTTGTGATGAAGAGAGTCATCTATACCCAGAGAGAGGATTGTGGGAACTGAGTGTGAATTACAACATAGGATTTTCACTCTTTCTGTTGTTGTTTGCTTGGTTTTTGTTTTCTTTCTCAGTTTTTTTTCCCTTCTTGATCCAATTTTTCTTGTGAGCAAGATAACTGTATAAACATATATATATATATATATATATATATATATGTATATATATATATATATAGGATTAAACATATATTTTAACATATTTAATGTATAATGGATTAACTACCATATAGGGGAATGGATGAGAGGAAGGAAGGGAAATTTTGGAACATAAGGTTTTGCAAGAGTCAATGTTGAAAAATTACCCATGCATATATTTTGTAAATAAAAAGCTTTAATAAAAAAGAAAACAAAAATAAAATCTTTTCTAGCTTATCCATAATTGTTCTCCATTATTACAAACAAAATATTTCTGCAATTGCATATGCATGTAATATTTTTGGTATATATCTACATATCTACCTCTCATCTTGTTCCATCATTTTAGTAGTGTACAATTCTTCATAACCCCATTTTGGTGTTTTCTTGGGAAAGGTATTGGATGATTTGCAAATTCCTTCTTCAGCTCATTTTACAGATGAGGAAACTAAGACAAATGGGTTTAAGTAACTTGACCAAGGTCACATTGGTAGGAAGTTTCTGAAGCCAGCTTTTAGCTTGGCTCTTCCTGGTGCTGGAAGTCTTAGGTCTGGTGCTCTATCATCCATCTATATACTTTCTGTCTGTCTGTCTGTCTCTCTGTCTGTCTGTCTATCCTTAATTAAAACAAACAAAAATGTCCTGAGTTAAATCTCATCTTCCAACTTTATGAACAACTTATTTCTAAACAAGTCTCCTTATTACCCTCTTCCCAACAACCCATATATCCATGTAGTAAGTGAGTAGCTAAAAATCCGAGTGAAATTTACATTCAAATTGCATAGTATAAGGTTCAATATTTGGCAATATTTAGCAAGACTTATTCACTTTATCTCAGCTAAAAAGTCGAAATCATTTGTCCACAGATACTCAGTCACTGACAAATTCTGAATTATAACTCAAAGCTATCTGAATATCAAATAAGTACAAATAATTAATCAGGGTGGAAACTTTAAATGGATGAATAAATGAGCTGTCCCAATAGGGGGTAACATAAAAATAAATATTTCCATTGTTTACTAGTTGCCTACTTTTACGCACAAGGTCAGTTGTTCAATTCATGCTGTCTGCCAAAAAGTTAATGATATTTATAACTAAAGCGACAGGAAGGCAAAAGATGGTTCTCCATTTACTCTCAACTTCTATTAAAAAAAAGTTTTTAATCATAGTATTTATGAACAGTTTTGAGTATTTCTAATTAAAATTAAAAAGAGAAACGTATGTTAAGAAAAGCTGTATAAAATTCAAACACACCTAAGGGTACCACTTTTTCAAAGACGAAAAATCTAGCTTTGATATTTTTGTTACAAAATTAACTGACTTTGCATATGAAATTTGAAGAACTGAAAACTGAAATTTCGCCCACCCCATGCCATTAAAGATGAGGTTCCATTACCATGGAGATCATCTCAGGATAATGCATATTCCTTGCGTGTGGTTCATCCTTTTTTCCCCCAAAGGAAGGAAAAAAATGTTAACCAGTTTGAAATTTCTTTATTTTTGAATATATTGCTCTGCAACAATGCAATGAAGCTGTTAATGTTTTTAAAGGATCTAATTTTCTTTCTTGTTATAATATTATCTGAGATTATTATAATAATTCTTCACACCTGAAATGTGAAAAAGAGCACCTGTTCTATGAATGGGGGAGAAGGCGAGATCAGTGTTTCTTTTGTGGTTTGATAATAAAACAAAAGAATTGAGAACAGTAGCCAATTTCATGTACGAAACCAATGTGGTAAGATGCACAATGACTTCACTGTGTAGCTAGTTAACTACAATTATTTTTGGCAAAACAGAAGGGCAAAAACATTTGAAGCAATAGATTGCACAGATAAAAATAACATGAGAAGCTTTCTTGAATGAACAATTATATTAAATGGAAAGAAAATAATGAGAAGCAAGTTTTATGTTCTGAGCATCTGAATTTTATACCAGTATATATAATAGTCTTAACCTAATGATGACACACTACTAAAGGTATCAGTGTTTTATCTTTAAAAAAAAAAAAATCGTGTTGCCGTTATAATCAGCAAGGCACTTGAAATTGGGCAGCTCTAGAGATTATATATCATATAAGAAAACAAACATTGATAAGTCTTGGAGAACTGAACAGTATTAAAAAGAAAGAATTGTTTAGAATGAACTTGTCCAGAATATTTATCTAATGTGTTCACATTTTCCCCTTATGGTAGATTAATGCCTAAGAATTCTTTATTCAAAGTACTTGTGAAAAGGCCTCATTATAGTTGATGCTGTTCTTCCTCCCTCAAGCTCTCTCTCCTAAACAGAGAGATGTATTAATAAGTTCCGTACATGTACTACTCAAATATTTATTATGAAAAACATTTCTTCAAGAGACAGAAAAACATAATATAAAGAAATGCTATATTTAGATTTTACATATGAAGATTCAATTTCCTCTAAGGAGTGAGTCTTGGTATGTTTGTGTCTTTAGGTGTTCTAATAAAATTATCTTGTTTTGCTTTTGCCTTTTTATACAGATATAACTAACATCATATGGAGCATCATAAACTTCTTAAATCCAACATGGATTATGTTTTTTAATCTATATGTGAAATACACATATTACCTTGAAAATCTTCTTGATACAATCCTTCCTTTGCAACAACAACAACAAAATTCGGTTCTGCCCATATATATTGTATCTATGATATACTATAAGATATTTAATATGTATGGGAATGCCTGCCATCTAGGGGAGGGGGTGGAGGGAAGGAGAGGAAAAACTCGGAACAGAAGGGAGTACAAGGGATAATGTTGTAAAAAAAATTATCTATGCATATGTACTGTGAAAGAAAATGTTATAATTATAAAAATTAATAAAAAACAAAATAAAATTTAAACAAATTAAAAAAGAAAAAAAAGAAAATCTTCTTGAAAAGTTGCTAAACATGTAACATATTTAGAAGTAAGGGTTTGTATTACTTCTTTTCATCAAGTGCTCTTACGACTAAGGGATTTCTCGAAGTTTTGGTTTTGAGGGACACATGGAATACCAACTTTCATGAAAACTTCTTCTTTAGATACAATTCTTAGAGGAATGTTTTGTTTTGCACTATGCTTCTACTTAGGCATAACTCATTCTTCTACAAATCAAACTTGTTATCTATTGATGCGTATTATAATTTACTATGGTGCTATAAATTTGGGTTTGGAAGTTTATCAGATGTAAAACTGTTCATAGCATCTGAAACACTATACCTAGGATTCAGATGACTATCCTAAAATGGATAATGTATAATATATGTGTCTATATAACATTAAACCTTTTGCATAGTACATTAATATTTATGAATTTGCTATAAATCAATATATAGCAGGAGACGTCTTCTACCATTTCCCCTATGTATGCAATACTAGTTTGCCAGTAATCTTGCCTTCAAATTTATAAATAACACTAGAATATTTGAAAAAAATTGTTTATGAGACTATGGAAAGGAAGTGATTATCAGTAAAAACCTGAATGGCTTTCTCAAGAACAAATAGTGCCAAATTAAACTCTTTGTTTTCTGACATGATTACTAAACAGTAGATTATGAGAATATTATAGAATAACTTTACCTATATTTCAGTGAATAAAAATGCCTCCCTATTCTTATAGACAAATTGGGCAATTGTAAGTTAAGTATTAAGGTGGGTTTAAAACTGATCAAATCACTAGATCTAAAGTCATATATTCATTATTGGATTACTATCACTTTGAAGCATCCCAGAAATTTGGCAATGACACTATGGTATTAACATTTACACCAATGACTTGGTGATAAGCACAGTGGATATGTTTATCAAATTTTCTAAATCAGTCAGCTAAGAAGGATACCAAACATGCTGGATGACAAAGTTGGGGTCCTCAAACTGGCTTAAATAATATATTAATAATATAATTATCAATAATTATATCAATCAATAATAATTAAATATTGATATTAATAAGATGGAATTTATGGGGTTCAATTTGAAGTATGATATTTGATTTCCAGAATACACATATATACCAGAATTGTGGAGGCATCATTAGATCAAAATTCATGTGAAAATGACCTAAGCATTTTAATGACCTTTAATACCAGGATGAATGAATAGTGTAACATTACAGTTTAAAAATCTAATAGTATCTTAGGCTACAGTATGAGAGAAATATTGTCACAGAAAAGGAGATTAAAATCTTGCTGCCAAGATGAGATCACACATGGAATATCTAGTTCTAGATATATTTTCAGAAAGACCTTGATGAGTTAATGTGAATCCATAGAATAGTCAGGACAAAAGACATTGATGACTTTAGAAGATTGGATGAAGAACCCTGGATTTTTTAGCTTGAAGAAAGTAAATTTTAAGAGGAATTTGATGGCTGTCTTCAAGGATTTGAAAGGCTGTCATATGGGAATGCTTGTCCCCCATATGCTCTACTTGTCCCTCAATGACTAGAACTAGAAGAAAAGTATAAAATTTGCAGCTACATATTTAGCATTTAATTCTATTCTAGAAAACATCTGTTAGGCTCCTACTTTGTGCAAGCAATATACTAACTGTTGGGGATATTAAGGCAAAAATAAAATAGCCCCTGCCCTCCCATTTTACTGGGTTAGGATGTATACAAGATGTAGACAGATGATTCTGGAAAGGTAATAGAACTAACAATTGATGAAGGAGGAAAAGGTATAGTATAGAAAGTTGCACCTACACTAAAATTTGAAGGAAGGTAGGAATTTTAAAAGGTAAAAACAAGGAGAGAATGCATTCCAAGAATGGGAAACCTCATATACAAAGAAACAGAAGCATACAAAATAAGAAATGTTTTGTATGGGAATCAGTAATTAGGTCAACTTAGCTGGAATAGAGAATTATGAAGAAAGGTAGTACTAAACAAGATCATGTAGGTAGTTGAAGCAATATTGTAATGGTCTTTAAATGTTAAATGATTTTATATTTTTATCTTGGGGTAATAGTGAGTCACTGAAGATCTTGGAGTAGGAGGTTGAAATTGTCAAATCTATATTTGAGGAACATAAATTTAGTAACAATGGTGGAAAATGAACTAGAGATCAGTAACTGGAAGCCAGGGAAAGAATTAAGAAATTATTGCAATAATTTAGATAAGAGGGACTGAATAAAAGCCATTGGGGAGGGGATATCAGAGGGAGTTTTTTGTACAATTTGTAACTTTTTAAAATCCATTCCTGCCCCCAGGAGTTAAGAGAAGGGCAAGGATGTAAAAGAAGTGGGAGAATATTTGAGGGGGGTACTTCTTAAAATTTGAATAAAACTTCCTATGGAGAACATAGTATCAAATATTTATATTTGAACATGACCTTAGAGGTCATCTAGTTCAAACTCATCAATTAATAGAAGAGGAAATTTTGGACCAGAGTATTTAAATATCTTGTCCAATGTTACACAAGTATGACATGGCAGAGGCTGGACTCGGGACACCTGACTCCAAATTAAGTTTCTACCTACAGTATAAAATTTTGACTACTTTTTAAAGAGAGAAATAACATAGAAAACAAAAGATAACATTATGTAAGTATGACATATTAACTTGAGTTACTGTAGGATTTCCTTGATGCAAGCAATGTTTCCTCCAATTTTTTTCCATTGTTTCCAATGCATTATAACTGAAGGGCCTGTCTAACATACTAAAAGCCTTCCTTTTATTCTTCTGCATTGCTTGTAATGTATCACTTGGTGAGTTCCCTGTCACTGAAGGTATTCACAAAAAAGGAAGACGTTCACTTTTGAGGGAGTGGGGGGATATTGTAGAAAGAATTCCCATTTTCAGATAAAGAACTGTAAGCCAAACTCCCCAGGAAAAAATCCCCAGGACCAGATGGATTTACATGTGAATTCTACCAAACATTTAAAGAACAATTAGCCCCAATGCAATATAAACTATTTGAAAAAATAGGGGATGAAGGAGTCCTACCAAACTCCTTTTATGACACAGACATGGTACTGATACCTAAACCAGGTGGATCGAAAACTGAGAAAGAAAATTATAGACCAATTTCCTTAATGAATATTGATGCTAAAATCTTAAATAAGATATTAGCAAAAAGACTTCAGAAAATCATCTCCAGGATAATACACTATGATCAAGTAGGATTTATTCCAGGAATGCAGGGCTGGTTTAATATTAGGAAAACTATTAGTATAATTGACCATATTAATAATCAAATTAATAAAAACCAAAATCTCAATAGATGCAGAAAAAGCATTTGACAAAATCCAACATCCATTCCTACTAAAAACGCTTGAGAGTATAGGAATAAATGGACTATTCCTTAGAATAATCAGGAGCACATATTTAAGACCATCAGTAAGCATAATATGCAATAGAAATAAACTGCAACCTTTCCCAGTAAGACCAGGAGTGAAACAAGGTTGCCCACTATCACCATTAATATTCAATATAGTACTAGAAACGCTGGCCTTGGCAATAAGAGCCAAGAAAGAGTTTCAAGGAATTAGAGTAGGAAATGAGGAAATCAAACTATCACTCTTTGCAGATGACATGATGGCATACTTAGAGAACCCCAAAGACTCTGCTAAAAAGCTATTAGAAATAATTCAGAATTTTAGCAAAGTTGCAGGATACAAAATAAATCCACATAAATCCTCAGCATTTTTATATATCACCAACAAAATGTAACAGCAAGAGATACAAAGAGAAATTCCATTCCAAACAAATGTTGAGAGTATAAAATATTTGGGAATCCATCTATCAAAGAATAGTCAGGAATTATATGAGCAAAATTATGAAACACTTGCCACAAAAATAAAGTCAGATTTAAATAATTGGAAAGACATTCAGTGCTCTTGGATAGACAGAGTGAATATAATAAAGATGACAATACTCTCCAAACTAATCTATTTATTTAGTGCTATACCAATCAGACTCCCAAGAAACTATTTTAATGACCTAGAAAAAATAACAACAAAATTCATATGGAAGAATAAAAGGTCAAGAATTGCAAGGGAACTAATGAAAAAAAAAAGTCAGATAAAGGTGCTCTAGGTGTACCTGATCTAAAGGTATATTATATAGCAGCAGTCACCAAAACCATTTGGTATTGGCTAAGAAATAGACCAGTTGATCAATGGAACAGATTAGATACAAAGGACAAAAAAGGGTACATCTATAGCAATCTAGTCTTTGACAAACCCAAAGATACCAACATTAGGGATAAAAATTCATTATATGGAAAAAACTGTTGGGAAAACTGGAAATTAGTATGGCAGAAATTAGATATGGATCCACACTTAACACCATATACCAAGATAAGATCAAAATGGGTCCATGACTTAGGCATAAAGAATGAGATAATAAATAGATTAGAGGAACAGAGAATAGTCTACCTTCAGACCTGTGGAGGAGGAAGGAATTTATGACCAGAGCAGAACTAGAGATTATTATTGATCACAAAATAGAAGATTTTGATTACATCAAACTAAAAAGTTTCTGTACAAACAATACTAATGCAAACAAGATTAGAAGGGAAGTAACAAATTGGGAAAATATTTTTAAAGTTAAAGGTCCTCATAAAGGTCTCATTTCCAAAATATATAGAGAACTGACCCTAATTTATAAGAAATCAAACCATTCTCCAATTGATAAATGGTCAGATATGAACAGACAATTCTCAGATGATGAAATTGAACTTATATCCATTCATATGAAAGAGTATTCCAAATCACTACTGATCAGAGAAATGCAAATTAAGACAACTCTGAGATACCACTACACACCTGTCAGATTGGCTAAGATGACAGGAACAAATAATGATGAATGTTGGAGGGGCTGTGGGAAAACTGGGACAATGATGCATTGTTGTTGGAGTTGTGAAAGAATCCAGCCATTTTGGAGAGCAATTTGGAACTATACCCAAAAAGTTATCAAACTGTGCATACCCTTTGATCCAGCATTGCTGCTATTAGGCTTATATCCCAAAGAAATACTAAAGAGGGGAAAGGGACCTGTATGTGCCAAAATGTTTGTGGTAGCTCTTTTCGTAGTGGCTAGAAACTGGAAGATGAATGGATGTCCATCAATTGGAGAATGGTTGGGTAAATTATGGTATATGAAGGTTATGGAATATTATTGCTCTGTAAGAAATGACCAGCAGGAGGAATACAGAGAGGCTTGGAGAGACTTACATCAACTGATGCTGAGTGAAATGAATAGAACCAGAAGATCACTGTACACTTCAATGTTGTATGAAGATGTATTCTAATGGAAGTGGATATCTTCAACATAAAGAAGATCCAACTCACTTCCAATTGATCAATGATGGACAGAAACAACTACACCCAGAGAAGGAACACTGGGAAGTGAATGTAAATTGTTAGCACTACTGTCTATCTACCCAGGTTACTTATACCTTCAGAATCTAATACTTAATGTGCAACAAGAAAATGGTATTTACACACATATATTGTATCTAGGTTATAACGTAACACATGTAAAATGTATGGGATTGCCTGTCATCAAGGGTAGGGAGTAGAGGGAGGGAGGGGATAATTTGGAAAAATGAATACAAGGGATAATATTATTTTAAAAAATTACTCATGCATATATGCTGTGAAAAATTATAAATAATAAAAAAAACTGTAAGCCATAAAGATCCAATTTTCAAGTCCTCTTCAGATACTTCAGGGCTATATAACTATGAACAATTCATTTAACTGCATAATTTCTACCTCTCCTTTGGGAAATCTCTTAAAATGAAGTTACAGAGAAGTAGTGATTTGTAGTAATAAGGGAAACTTCTCACCAAAAACTACTTATAATGATGAAATTGTATATGTGGTATACACACACACACACACACACACACACATGTTTATATATTTATTTATTTAGCCATTTCATATCATGGGTGTTAAGGATGCAGTTTCCCCATAACATGGAAAATTAGTGCAAAATTGTTTGGCCATCCCTTCTTACCACAAAAGTCTCAATTTTTTTTCTATTACGGAGTGTTTACAGGACCTTATTGTCAAATTTGGATTGATTGTTTGGTCATAGATATTGAATCATCTACTAGCCTTGCAAAACGCTCCCCAAATCCCATTTAATTTCTTATACTGACCCACAATATATTAAAATTATGATAGGGAAATTCACAATGTGGAAGTAACAACTGCATATATTTGAGAGACAACAATATATGTTAAATAAGATAAATATATATACATATAAAACAACATTTATCTAATTAAGAGACATGTTAGAAATTCTATATCATATATTTATATAAAATTTACATATATACATATACATGTTTGTGTATGTATGGAACTTCCACTATATTGCCTTTCAGTTATACAATGTTAGTCATAGTTCTTCTTTTATAGCAAGAATTTAAATAACAAGTAAAAGAAGATAACTGTTAGGAATCTAGAAAGAAAGATGCTTAATTTACACCAAGAAATATTATTCACTAGTTTCTCTTATATCAGTATTATTCTATAGGTATAAACAATAATATCAGTTTTGCATTATGTATCCTTTCAACCAATATTGTTGAGAAACATCTCTTAGCTCAGATTTTGTTCTTCAGTAAAATCAAGCTATTTAGTTAGTAAAGAATGAAAAGTAGAGACCCATAATACAATAACCATGTATTTATCCCTGATTTTCAGGATCCTTGAACTCTGGTATATGTAGCCTCACAGATGTCATGAGGACATTGACAAACTGATAGGTGTTAGGTACACCTTTGGACTAAATGTAGTTTTAAGAAAAACGAATTAGTCAAAAGCCACAAATGATATACCAGTTATTCTCTATGTAGCTTCAAAGAATGAGATAGTGAGAATTAAATCATGAATAGCCACCAATGTAGGATAAGTAATAAGACTTGGCTAGTTATGAAAGGGAAATTAAACTTTATCTAATTAAGGTAGAATGGAGGAACTCCTGAGTTATATTATATATTGGGACAAATAAATTTGTACCATTTCTTTTGGTAACAGAGATTCTCATTTGAAACTGGCTATAAGAAGCCAGGACAGAAATAAGTAGTTCTAAGCCTACCAAGTAGACAAAGATACAGTAAGATAGAAACAATTATGCAACATGAAACAGAGATAATTAAAAGTAAGTCCTATAGGTCTTTATAGTTTGTGATAATTAGATCTAATAGTCTGATAGGCAGTAGTTGAAGGATAAAAATTATTTCTCTACCATAATTAGTTGAGCAAAAAGACTGAATTTTACAAACAGGGTTAACTCTTAGAATTAAAAGAAAACTAATATGCTTACTGAATTTGGTTATCCAATATTACATGGGATTTCTTCAAGGAAAAGAAAAATTTATATTTATACTTATTTATTTAGTACATTGCAGATATTTTACTTTAGACTCAGAATAACCCTTGCAGGTAGGTACTACAGTAATTGCCTTTTTATAGATGAAGAGATTGACTCACAACTATTAAACAATTTGCTCATATAGCTTGAAAGTTTGAGTTTGGATATGAACTTGCTTCTTCCTGTCTAGCATTCCATTCTTTCTCCTTCTTTATGTCTTCTAGTTTTTAATGTCTACCTAAAGTGTGATAAATATTGAATCTAGCTATAGTAGAATACAATGGAAATATGATAGTTTTATTTGCCACAACATTCTAATTACTTACATTGACATTATAGTTGGGTTTACTAATTTTATTTTTTCTCACGAATTGTTGTCCAGCCATACCTCTTTCATTCTGTACTTGTGTCTGATTTAAAAAAAATCCTAATTTAGAAACAATGCTTTCCATGTCAATTTTTTGGAAGTCTAGGAACTACTAGTCATTTAAAAAAAAAAAAAGTTCAAAATCTAATGATACTATCAGCATTCTTAGTTTCTGTGCCTTATTGGCATAAGAAAATAATACCACATACACATGTAAAAATGGAAGTGAATTATTATTGTAAATATATGTGTATGTATATACAAATGCATATGTATATGTGCACATGTACACACATATCCAGATATATGCATGCACATATGTAAAATTCAGTTTAAAATACTTCTATATCTGGTCTTGTTTACCTTCTATCACATTTTCTCAAATTTTTCCCTCTCTCATCCCCATTATCTCACTAATCTTCAGTCTTTGTTGACTACTTCTATGTTGCCTATAAACATGCTTATGTTTCCTTCAGCCTTAAAAAATCCTTCTTTATTAATTTTTGTCTTACATCTCTCTTTCCTTTTGTGCATAAAATCCTTGATATAGCCATTTATAATAAGCATTTCTATATTACCTCTCACTTTTTTCCATATCCTGCATTTTTTCCAATGATTCTTTCATCTTATATTACTCTCTTCAATGTTACCAAAGATCTCTTAATCACCAAATCTAATACCTTTTATCAGTCCTCATATTTTTTTTAATCTTTCCGTCGCCTTTGACATTGTTGAACATACTTATCTTCTCAACATTCTCTTCTTTGTAAATTTTTGTGATACTTTTTGCTCTTGTTTCTCCTCCTACATTTTGATTTATATCCAGTATCTTTTTTTGCTGGATCTTCATCCAGGTCACTGTTGTTGTCCTTTTTTTCCTCCATAGTATCTTACTTGATGATTTCATAAACTTACCCAGGAGAACGTATCATTTTATGCAAATTAGTCCTTAGATTCATCTAGCCTTAACCTCTTCTTTTGAAATCTAGTCTCACATTACCAACTGCCACTTGGACCTCTTCAACTAAATGTCTCATAGGCATTTTAAACACATTTCCAAAATAGAACTCATTACTTAAAAAAAGAAAAAAAAAGCCTACCTTCTTTTAAACTTCGCTAGGTGACAGCCTTTATTCCTTACTGTGACAAAACCTGTTGCTCCAACTGGTTACTTAGACTTTCACAATATCTGTTATATAGGTCCTATTCTATACTCTGTTACCACCAACATTTGGGTATAGGCTCTGACTGCCCCTTTTCTAGATGATTGCAATAGCATTCTGACTTTCCAGATCCCAGATCCCATCTGGTGTCCACTGAGACACCAAAGTGATCTTCTTAAAACTGAGATCTGACCATCTAAACACTCTTTCTACCCAGCTTGTGCCATAACGACACTGTTTTTTTTTTTTTTTGGTTATAATTTGCACATGATGGCTCTTTTTCTTGACTATATTTCCCCTGGTTATGTATCTATAAAGATTTTGTTTGCTGGATTCCCTTGCTTCCTTCAAGATCCAGTTAAAAATCACACTTTGACAAGGTCTTTCTTGCCACCACCCTCCTGTCCTACCTCGGATGCCTTCTAAAGAGCTTATTCTGTATATAGTATATTTGTACATACAGTAGTTGTTTGGTGCCTGTCTTTCTTTCCCAGTGTGTGCTTCTTGAGTTGTGGGACTATTCTTTCCTTTATTTTTTATCTGCAAAGTTTGATATAGTGTCTGGCATGTAGTAGGTGCTTTGTTGCTTTTTCACAAAATAGTTATTTTATTTTTTCCATTTGCATGTAAGGATAGTCTTCAATACTCACCCTTGTAAGATTTTGAAATCCAAATTTTTTCCCCTTCCCTTCCTTTGCTTCTCCTCCCTAAGACAGGAAACAATCTTATATAGGTTATACCTGTACAATCATTTTAATCATATTAGAATCGTTGTGAAAGAAAACTCAAAACAAAAAGGAAAAACCACAAGAAAGAAAAATCAAATAAAGGTGAAAAATACTGTGCTTTAATCTGCATTAAGTCTCCATATTTCTCTCCAGGAATGAATGACATTTTCTATCTTAAGTTTATTGGAATTGTCTTGGATCACTGTATGGCTGCAAAAATTAAGTCTGAAATTATTTATCATCACACAATCTTGATGTTACTGGATACAATATACTCCTGGTTCTGCTCATTTCACTCGGCATCAGTTCATGAATATCTTTCTAAAACTTGTCTGAAATCAGCCTACTCATCCTTCTTATAGAACAATATTATTCCATTACATTAAAATACCACAATTTATTTAGCTATTCCCCAATTGATAGGCATTCACTCAATTTTGGATTTCTTGCCATCACAAAAAGAACTGCACATAGCAGTTGCACATAGCAGATGTTTAATGAGTACTTGTTGATTGGCTGAACAAAAGTAAACAAACAAAACAATTCACTGGTTATTGGAATTTTTAAAATGGAAGCTTGAACCTGAAATTCAGATTTCCATCTTACAACCTTTATCAATGAAACAACTAACCTTGATTTCAAAGGACTCCTGATGAAGCACAGTATCCATCTTCTGATGGAAATGGATGGATTCTCAGTTCAAATTGAGACATTTTTAGGGAATAGTCAATGTGAGACTTTGTTTTGCTTGGTTATGTATTTTTATTACATGATTTATATATATATATATATTTTTTTTTCCTTTTTATCTGAGGGGAAGAAAAAATTTTAATTGAAAAATATATAAAGAATGGTTCCTGAATTTAGAGTCAGACTTTTCCTTTCAAAGCCCACTACTACTATTGACTAGCAATGTGATCCTGAGCAAGTCACTGCCACCTGAGTTTCAATTTTCTCCTTCATAAAATGAGAAATGACTTCCAACTTTACTGCCAATTTAAAATGTGTGATCCTGTCATTCTCTAAGTCCTAATTTCACATACAGTGAAGGAACAAGAGAGATTTAGAGTGGGAGAAACTTGGCAAACTTTATTTGAAATGATTCAAATTTTGAATAAAGGTATGACATCAGTCACCCTAGTGGCCCAAGTCCTCTTATTTACCTAGTAAGGACATATTCTGAGAGAATAACCTCCCTTTGAGTCTTTCCACAGGAAGCCAAAGAGACATGACCAAACACGTCTGAATGCTTGATCTAACGTTCAGCTAAATCAGCTGGCTGGGTGTGGAGCCATGTTCCCCAGTCTTTGTAAAGCATATGTGCACCTGAGGGGTTCATAACATTTTGTTTGAACAGAGCTCTAAGGAAGCGTTGCCTGTCTATGTACCATTTCATGTCCTGTGGGCAGAGTCTGAACTGAACATAGCAGGAACATTGGGGACTAAAAACACAATGTCTTGGCTAAGTATTGAACATCACTATATTTTGGGAAAATGTGACAGGTATAACTTTTTTCCCCCTTAAATCATTTTAGCATACTTTGGAAATTGCTGAAGCCCAATATCAAGTTCTCTAAGAGAAGTTAACTTTTATACATTTTGATCATATGAAATATGATATACATTTATGACTTATTTTTAAAATTAGACTTTGGTGCTTATTCTAACATCATTAGGAATAGGATCCATTTGTTAATACATTATTTTGGTTGCTTTAAAGCTATTTCCTCTCAAAATTAAAAATATTTTAAAAGTTAACTATAATACTTATTTAGATATTATTTTTAGGTTTGCAGAGCAACTTACATTAACTTTCAATCTTTCTTTGTCCTCAGTGATAAGAGAGAGAGAGATAGAGAGAGAGAGAGAGAGAGAGAGAGAGAGAGAGAGAGAGAGAGAGAAAGTGTGTGTGTGTGTGTGTGTGTGTGTGTGTGTGTGTGTGTGTGTATGTTTGTGTGAAGGAAAGATAATACATAAAGTAGCTAAAATTTTCAGTTAAGACTTTTGGGCCAAGCTGTATATCACTTTAAAACTTACATTGTGCTATCCATATCTTATATTGCCTCAGTATAATTTATGAATTCATCCCTATTGGTATTTGGGATGTTCATTTTACATAGAAGGAAACAAGGAAAGAAATGTTAAATGACTGGCTTTTGGCCACAGGGCTATATAAATGTCAAAAGCAAGATTTCAACTTAGGTATCTCTTGACATTCAACATGCTATCCACTATGCCAAACTTCCTCTAAAGAAGCTGAGAGAGCAAGACATTATACATATGTGTATCAGCTGCTTTAAAAAATGCATCTCAAAACATTTACAAATGTTCAGCTCATATGACATATTACTAAACGTCTTTTCTTATAGACTATAAAATGGTTTGTATCTCAGAGGTAGAATACACAGGGTACGATTTGGTAGTTGCCATAGTAACTATATATTTTTTTATTGAATGGAAGAATAAATAGCTGTACACATTCTTTGTAATTTATTAAGCTGGTAATTTACAGCTGCTCTGAGGGTAGAGTGCCCTTTCAAATTCCTTTTAAATTTTCAAATTGAAGAATGCATATTTTTATTATTTGGAATTCAGTAAGACAAAAATTTACTTGGCATCTTCTGTTTAGGTTTTAAGGTGCTCAACAGCTTTGAAAACTAGCACTATATTTTTAGATTACTTTCTGGTCATTATGGAGATAAGAAAGGGTTAACATACCTACTTTTGGGAACCTAGTGAGAGTCTTTCTCCCTTTCTATTCCACAATTTAATAGTTCTTAATGCCTAAATGTCAAGGAAAGCAGAAATACCACCCATTACATCTTTCTACCAAATGATTCCTTCATGGGTCATATGCATTTCAGTCAGAATTTATGTAAAGTGACAATAAAAAACAATGCTTTAGTTTTGTTTAAAAAATATTGCTTAATGATTCATGTTTGAATCATTGTAATAAGGAGATGTGGAATTACTCTAATTTGTATGGCTTTTACATTCAACAAATCTCTATTTTAGGTGATTCACCAAGAAATCAAACTTTTTGCAGTCTTTCCAGGTTGTTTTTCCTCACAACCCTACTTTCTCCTTTACTGTATCCATCTCTGTCTCTATATACTGAAGAAAATATTGATGTGGGTAGGAGGGGAAGTGGGACTCAATAACCAGAAGAATGACCAATCTGAGAACTATGGAAAATCATTGAATTAAAACTAACATCTGCTTCCCCTAAAAGATACCACAGTCATTAATGATATCTTCTTCCCTGTATAATTTACCTCAAAATATCTTAGGGGAGCACACACTGCAGTCAATTTTAAGAAGGAAATTCAAGAATTTTTTCATGTAATTATCCATGGGAGATTTATTAACTATATGGGACTATATAGGTACAACTTATATAAAATGAGAAGGTATTGGTAGCTCATGATCTGTACCTTTTTAAGAAATACCCACGAAGGCTATGGAATCATTGGTGTTATTAAAAATTAATTCATACTCCCCAAATAGATTGTAATCTTCATTAGCTGGTTACTAAAACACCATAAGACATATGATTGCAACAACAGGGCAAGATGTACATAACCATTTATATGGACCAAATTATTTTTGGTTTTTCTATTATTTTGGTCTTAAAGTATTGGAACTAAAAATTACTGGTGCATTTTCCCAACACTTAGCAATACAGAAGCTTAATAAATATTTAAATGGTTTAAAATTGAATCTTTATAATAAGGTGATATATTTTATCTGCATTTTTATAGTTCTTACATTCAATAAACCACTCTGTTTTAGGTGATTTACCAAGAACTCAAATTTAAAATTACTTGGATAGCATGCTAAAAATATATTAAAAGCACTTTAACAAATATTTCAAGCTACACAGAAACCCAGAACTTTAAGAAACTATTGAACACATCTACTTTTGCCTGGTTATTTTACAGAGTGAAATTTAACTAACTATTACCTCATTCTAGCAATACCATTGATATTTCTTCTGCAGAGGAGAACACAGAGTTAGGGTACATCTATGAGAAGACTTTATCAGGCTTTTCACCAGACCAAAATGATTCCTATGAAGCTGTCAGTTCTTTTAGAGTACAGCAGGTTGTTTTGTATTAAAGAAGTCAATTCCCTCTGGAACCAAAGAATGTGACCTTCTCCTAGCCTTATCTATGATGGAGTCTCCCTAGCAGACACTGACCCTCTAAAAAACCACATTGATTGTGTTTATAGATCTAAGCTTGCTTTCTTTTTTTCTTCTTCAATTGTTACGCTGTTGATGGATATTTTAGGTCTTTTCACTTGATCCTCAACTTTCAGCCTGGTCTATGCTAGTGAAAAGAATGCTCTATTTGATGTCATTAGACTTGGTTTTCAATCATATCTACTTAGTAACTGCATGATCTTGGGCAAGTCACTTAATTTCACTGGGCCTCCTTTTCCTCAACTGTAAAATGAGAGGGTTGGACTAAACGACCACTAAATTCAGGCAGCTACTAAACACAATGGGTAAGGGCTGAACTTATCTTAGACATTTACTATCTCTGTCATCCTGGGCAAGGCATTTCCTGATTTCTAAAATGGAGCTAAGCATACCTAACTCAAGATTATTGTGAGAATTAAAATGATATAATATACATAATGCAATATCCATCTATCTATGTATATATGCATATATATGTATGTTTGTGTATGAAATTTTAAAATTCTTTGAAGAAATTCCATATAATATTTGATCAAATTCACTGAGCATCTGATTGTCTTTAAAATATTGTTTAACTAGCTGTGATGATGATGATAATGGCATTCAAATCAAGTTCACTGCCTATCAAACTATCATTTTCTGTGTCAGGGAGATAGCCAAAGACCCTGAACAGATAATATATCACCTAAAAATGTATGAAATAGTGAAAACATTTCCAAATCCAGTAGTGGTGTAGTAAATAGAGCATTGGTCCTAAATTTAGAATTCCAATCTGAGTTCAAATCTAACCTAATATACTTCCTGGCTATGTGATTTGGGGCAAGGGTCAGTTTTCTCAACTGTAGAATGAAGATACTATAGAACCTGCTTCCCAGGGTTCTTGCAAGGATCAAATTAGATAACATGTGAAACGCTCAGCACACTATGTGAATAGTGTAGGTGCTTAATAAAATGTGAATAGTGTAGGTGCTTAATAAATACTTATTTTTTTTCCTCACCACCAAGCCTCAAATTCATTATCATCAATAATCACAGCAGACATTTAATTGGTATTTCCTGATTATTTAGTGGAGCTGAATTGAATTGAATCTGAGTGGCTTACAGGATGTTGAATGTATCAGAAGGGGAAACTTGCTGCTAGTATTCTTGGCAATCTCTACTTGTTTAGGATGCATAGAGATTTATTGTGGATGACCATTTTTAAATGACCTGGGTTATTAATTTATTGATTTTTAATATTCTTTTAAACATTTTGAGTTCCAGCTTCTCTCCTTTTTCTCCCCTACATACAAGGCAAATAATATAAAAATTATACATGTGAAATTATTCAAAACATATTTCTATATTAACCACATTGTTAAAAAATAAAGTAAGTGAGAAAACTTTACTTCAATTTGCACTCAGAATTCATCAATCCTCTCTGGAGGCGGATAACATTTTTTCATCAAGAGTTCTTTGGAACTGTATTGATCACTGTATTGATTAGAGTAGTCAAGTCTATTGATCTTTATTATAACCTTTTCTTTTACTATGCACAATGATCTCCTGGTTCATCTCACTTCACTTTGTTTTAGTTCATATAGATCTTGCCTTATTTTTTTTCTGAAACTCCTCCCCCAACCTTATAATTTATCATAGTATTCAATCACAGTCATATGTCACAACTTCTTCATCTATTTCCCAATTTATGGACAACCCATCCTTAATTTCCAAATCTTTGCAACCAAGAAAAACCTGCTATTAATATTTTTGTTCAGATGGGTCCATCCACCTTTTCTGGATTTCATTGAAATACAGATCTAGTAAAAGTGTTGCAGAATAAAAGGATATACACAATTTTATAGCCCTTTGGGTATAGTTCCATATTGTTCTCCAGATTGGTTGAAACAGTTCATTATTCATTGATATAATATTAATTATTAATTAATTAATGTAATTAACATAATAATTTTATCCCCTCCAGCATTTGCCATTTCTGCTAGATGTGAGGTAGTACCTCAAAATTGTGTTAATGTGCTTTCTCTAATCAAATAGTGATTTAGAACATTTTTCATATGACTATAGATAGTTTTGATTTATCATTCTGAATATTGTTTGTCCATGTTTTTACAATTTGTGAATTAGGGACTGGTGCTTATTGCAAAAAAATTTTACTCAGTTACCCAATATGAAAAATGAGGCCTTTATCAGAGAAATTTGTCCTAAAGGTTTCTGATATTACTTCATTTTCTATGGTACTTTTTAGCAAGATGCAGTTTCCCTGATTATCTCTTATTATTACTTCTATTTTTGTTTTAGTTTTAATTTTGTTATCATGATTTCTATCCCTATTGTTCTCTCTTCAGTTGAAGGATAATAGAGCTCCAGACCTTCATTTCAACTCTATGACTTTCTGTCCGAAGTATATCTATTGCACAGAATATATTATTGGAATCTGATTTCTAATCCATTTTGCTATCTGCTTCAGTTCTGAGTTAACATATGCCATTCACATTCCCATTATGATCACTAGCTGTGCATTTCTCTCCACCCATTCCCCCTATCTTTATCTCCCTCTTTTTATCCTGTCCTTTCTCAGAAGTCTTGCTTTTAACTTCTACCTCCTCCAATCTCCTCTCCCATATCTCCCATATCTCTTATACCCATTTGACTTTATCTCCCTATTGGGTAAGATAGATATCTGTACTGGGTATTTGTGCGCTTGAGTGTTTGTGTTTGTGTGTGTATGAGTGTGTGTGTGTGTGTGTGTGTGTGTATTGTTCCCTCTTTAATTCCAGTGACAGAGAGGTTCAAGTATTGCTTGTCATCTTCACTTCCTCATTTTCCTCTCCTCTATAAAACCTCTTCTTTGTGTGTCTCTTTTACGTGAGAAAATATATACTATTCTACCCCTCCCTTACTCCTTTTATCTGTTCATTTCACTTTCTTATCCCTACATCTTGTTTTTTGGAGGTCATCCCAACATAATTGATTCCCAATCATGCCTTCTGTCAATATAGACTCCCTCTATAATAATAAAGTTCTTAGAAGTTACATGAATCATCTTCCCATATAAGAATGTAAAAAACTGAACTCCAGTGAGATACTTATAATTCCTCTAATATGTTATTCTTTTTTATAGTTCTCTTGAAACTTCTGTTGAAATATCAAATTTTCTATTTAACTCTGTTTTTGTTTTCATAAAGAATACTTAGAAGTCATCTATTTCATGAAATATCCAATTTTCCCCCGAAGGATTATATTCGGTTTTTCCAGCTAGGTTATTCCTAGTTCAAATTCTAGCTCCTCTGCCTTTCAGAATATTATGTCCTTTAATGCAGAAGTTCCTGAAGATGTACCAAGACCCATTACTCCATGCTCATGCTGCACTTTGAGCCTGAGTCACCATTTTGTTTCTGTTTTTATTATTTATATATTAAAAACAAAACAAAACAACAAATTTGTATTATAGTTTATGATGTGGACAGACAATAAAGAAACTATGTTTTTTTGAGCTATTTAAGAAATGGACTTACCAAATAAAGAATGATCTAAAGAATAAAGTTGATTTTTTGTCATTATCTACTCCTCAGACATGTATTCCTTTTTGATATGGATTTCCTGAGTGATCTGCACATTAACACTTTAACAAAACTATATACTTCCCATATGTTGAAAGCTTTTATAGTAACATCCCATAGAGAGGTTATGAAGAGTTATTGTCTTAGAAAAACATGCACTCATTCATTCAAATTTCTTAAAAATCAGTTATTCTCAGAGTATGGTGCTGTGACCTCCAGGGGTTTCTAAAGTGCTTTCAGGGGTTCTGTGAGGTAAAAGTAATTTTCATAATAATTTTAAGATGTTTAAATTTTGAATACTATAAATAACAACATAAAAGCTTTTTGGAGGGCTTAATAATTTTTAATAGTCCAAAGTGGTTTCAGGGTCAAAACATTTAAAAAAAATCTGCTATAAATGTTTTTTATTTCAAGAAAATTTTCTGGAGATTAATTCATCTTGGTTAAGCTACAGTCACACAGTATCTATAACTTTGTCTGGTGTCTCACCCATTTCTGGCTTCAATAAATTTACTTCAAAACAACTCATATGTATGAATCAATAGAGAACCAGATAGCAAGCACTTACATGTGTGGCCTGCTGCTTTAGAATTATTAATTTATTTTTTGGGTGACATCAGTTCCTGCTCTGCTCTTTCAAACATTGAGTTAGTCTACTCACTATTACACAGAATCACAATGATCCAAGTGAAAGAGAACTCAGAGATCATTTAGTTGTTTACTAATTAAATAACTAAAGGAATTGTAATTTCTTTATTTCTATCTGCTTATTCAGCCCCTTTCTTATTTTTTGCATATTTTACTTTATAGGTAGTTCATATGCATTTTATGGGTATGTATTATCTTTATTGTTAGCAAGTAAAATCTTTAGAGATATAGTATTCGATTTTTTTTCCACTTTGCATATCCAGAGCCAACATAATGTTCAGGAGAAAGGGGTACTTAATAAATGCTTGGGCTGATTTCTCTTTTCTTTGTCCTTAATGCCTTCCAAATGTCCTGTTTTCTTTTTTTCTGCACTTTTCTTTTTCCTCTGTTCTTTCATTGTCTTCTGTTAATTTATTTCTCTTATTTTTGAAAGGAAGGTGATTCTGAAGGTGTAATATCAGGTAATAATGATAGCCATAATTCCAATAGATTTGAAATGGAAAGTACCATCCACATCTAGAGAGAGAACTATGGACACTGAATGTGGATCAAATCATGATATTTTGACCTTTTTTTGTTTGTTTGCTTGTTTTCTTCCCTTTTTTTCTGTTCCCCCCCCCTTTGGATCTGTATTTTTCTTTCACAGCATGGTAAATATGGAAATATGTTTAGAAGATTTGTACATGTTTAACTTCTGTTGGATTGCTTGCTATCTTGGGGAGAAAAAAACTTGGAACGCAAAGTTTTGTAATGATAAATATTAAAAATTATTCTTGCATGTATTTGGAACAACAAAATATTATTAAAATAAAAAAGAAAGATAGACTCTATTCCTATTAACAACATTCTCTGTCTATCTGTCTCTGTCCTATTTTCTCCATATCTATTTTTATCTATTTATCTACTTATATCCATAGACATATAAACATAGAAAGCTAGAAATATATATATATATATATATATATATATATTTAGATTAACAAGGCTAGGTTATAGCTACACATATGTGTATGTGTGCACACATACATACTAAAATTAATATATATTTTACACACATATAATAGGTGAGTATATATAGATACCATCTATTCCATATATTAGACATGTATGTGCATATATACATATATATGTATGTATATACATAAACATGCATCCATATATGTATTATGCATATATATGTGCATTTGTGTATATTGTGGAGCAGGTAACAATTGACATGAGCACAGAAAGTTCCTTGCCCAAACCTTTGTATGCCAATGTATCATGTATCTGATCCAAATACCCAGGTCTTTATTATACTTCTTACTTATTAAGTAGACATATATTTGTATATTTATATCTATTATGAAAATATACATATATATTTGTACTTTAAATATATATATATATTTATATATAAACATGCACACACACACACACACACACACATATATATATATATATATATTCATATATGTATGTTTCTATACATCTTCTTAGAAACCAAGGAAAGGAGGGGAAGTATTATGGAAAAAATTCAAAGTCATTCATCATGAATACTGGTATATTATATATAGTAAAGTAAATCTAAAGATGGAACATAATCAAAATCTGGAATGATACTAGAAACCAATAGTTGATATTAAGGTTTCAGAATTTGCTAATGAGTAAAAAGACCCAGTTTCATACTTGACAAAGCACTTGATGTATCACAAAAGACTTTGCATTCAAATCTTTCCCTAGATACTTCCTGTGTGATAAGTCATTTAATTTTTTTTTTTAACTTGAGTTTCCTCACATGTAAAAATCAAATAATAATAGCACCTACCTAAGGGCTATTATGAGGAACAAATGATATAATTAATGTAAAGTGATTAATAAACATTAAAATTATGACAATTACTATTTTATTACATTCAAATGACTATCATATATGCTTTTTATCCTCTGCTAAGAATAGTTAGCCTGTCTTCCTTTTTCCTCTGAATTCCCCATATCTAGAGCAGTCCAGCCACTCTTCTCCTCATATAGATCTTTATAGCAGGGATCAACTCTACATGATGGAAGAAAGCAGTCGTGGAAGCATTTACCCAAACTTCTGCTTAGAATATGAAAGGAATGCCATGCTGTGGCAGATCAATGGTCCATCAGTATCCTAGCTTTGACAGGCTTCATTTTCTAGGAAACAAAATGATTATTTTTTTTATTTGTAAAATGAGGACACTAGAATAAATCAACTCTAAGTTCCTACCCAATTCTAAAATTTATTATATTCTTGCTTTAAATAACTCTTTTTTTCACAGTCTCATGGATTCCGCTTCATCTTTCTGGCCATTTTAAAATAATATTTTAGAACTATTCTCTTTAACCTTTTCTACCTATATTTTTAAGTTTCTTTAGGTTGGGTATTATATATACATATGCATACACACACACATATACACCACACACACACATATGTATAAGGCTAAATATATATTTCCTGGATTACTCTCTTTCTAATTCCACTGCTAAACCAACTTGCTCAGTCATATAACTAAAGAATTATTATTTAATTTAATTAACTTTGGCAAGCATTTTAAAAAACCAATAACCTTCTGTGTATCATGCACTGTGCTAATTGTCAGATTTATGAATTGCTTGTCAACTCATGAGTCTTTTAGCTTAGAAATTCTGATAGAGCAAAATTTATATTATATAAAACTTTGTACATCTAGCATCTGGCATATAGTAGAGGTTAATATACTGTATTTAAACAATGAGATCATAAATAGATTAGAGGAACAGCGAATAGTCTACCTTTCAGACCTGTGGAGGAGGAAGGAATTTATGACCAGAGGAGAACTAGAGATCATTGTTGATCACAAAATAGAAGACTTTTGATTACATCAAACTAAAAAGTTTCTGTACAAACAATACTAATGCAAACAAGATTAGAAGGGAAGTAACAAATTGGGAAAATATTTTTAAAGTTAAAGGTCCTCATAAAGGTCTCATTTCCAAAATATATAGAGAACTGACCCTAATTTATAAGAAATCAAACCATTCTCCAGTTGATAAATGGTCAAAGGATATGAACAGACAATTCTCAGATGATGAAATTGAAATTATATCCACTCATATGAGTGTTCCAAATCACTACTGATCAGAGAAATGCAAATTAAGACAACTCTGAGATACCACTACACACCTGTCAGATTGGCTAAGATGACAGGAACAAATAATGATGAATGTTGGAGGGGCTGTGGGAAAACTGGGACAATGATGCATTGTTGGTGGAGTTGTGAACAGAATCCAGCCATTCTGGAGAGCAATTTGGAACTATGCCCAAAAAGTTATCAAACTGTGTATACCCTTTGATCCAGCAGTGCTACTACTGGGCTTATATCCCAAAGAAATATTAAAGAGGGGAAAGGGACCTGTATGTGCCAAAATGTTTGTGGTAGCTCTTTTCGTAGTGGCTAGAAATGGAAGATGAATGGATGTCCATCAATTGGAGAATGGTTGGGTAAATTATGGTATATGAAGGTTATGGAATACTATTGCTCTGTAAGAAATGACCAGCAGGAGGAATACAGAGAGGTTTGGAAAGACTTACATCAACTGATGCTGAGTGAAATGAATAGAACCAGAAGATCGCTGTACACTTCAATGTTGTATGAAGATGTATTCTGATGGAAGTGGATATCTTAAACATAAAGAAGATCCAACTCACTTCCAGTTGATCAATGATGGACAGAATCAACTACACCCAGAGAAGGAACACTGGGAAGTGAATGTAAATTGTTAGCACTACTGTCTATCTACCCAGGTTACTTATACCTTCGGAATCTAATACTTACTGTGCAACAAGAAAATGGTATTTACACACATATATTGTATCTAGGTTATACTGTAACACATGTAAAATGTATGGGATTGCCTGTCATTTAGAGTAGGGAGTAGAGGGAGGGAGGGGATAATTTGGAAAAATGAATACAAGGAATAATGTTATAAAAAAAAATTACTCATGCATATATACTGTCAAAAAATTTTATAATTATAACATAAAAATATATACTGTATGTAAAGTATATGCTCCATGTAAATAATAGGTATTTAATAAATATTTTCTGAATTGAATTAAATTAAATAGAGAAGATAGATTTGAGTAATAGCTGAAGAAGTAGGAGTTAATCTTGAGTGGCTTCAGATCTGAAATTCACTTTCAAATGATTAACCTGAGACAACAATGATAATTTTACCTTTACTGAGAATCATGAAAGATTAAGATATATGATAGGAACTCAGACCCAAAGACAGTTGTAGTTAATATAGTTAATGGTATTTTCAGTACCTTTCACCATCTGCCAAAGTAAGTGGCATTCAGGTTTAGATAGCAGCAGAACATGTGAGGTGAAAGTCTTGCCCTACTTGCCTCAGGACATTTTTTTTATCCCCAAAAGTCAGATGGAGAGAAACAGATAGACTCAGAGACAGAGACACCAATACAAGGACAGAGACAGAGAAATACAGAGTTAGACAGAGACAGAGAGAAGATTTGATTAAGTCAATGCTACTTAATTTGCTGTCTATCATCTTAAATGTTTAGAAAAAATATTTTAATTTAATTTATTTTCTTTGTAACTTTATGGATTTTATTTTATTCATTTAAAAACATTATTCTGAAAGGTGATCTATAGACTTTCCTAGATTGTGCTAAGGAGTCCATGACAATTAAAAAAAAAAAAAAGATTGATAACCCTTTAAAGACTTGATCTTTGTCAAGCGCTGTGCTAAACTCAATATACATATAAAAATCTAGCAAAATATATTTATCTTGAACATAGAATAGATAGACAAACCCTCTGGTTTATAAATCTCACAAGAGAACATGAAAAATAAACAATAACAAACAACAATGTAATGCAAAAGATAACAAAAAATCCCCTATAACTGCTGATGACAGAGAACAAAATGCCAAATAAAAGAATTTACAGAAAACTTTCAGAAAAAAAATCATTGTTTTAGCTCAGTCAAATAATGGTTAAATTTAATACTTCCATAGAAAAATAGAAAATACTTCAAGGAAAAAAATTCAAGGAAAAGAAAATTAAAATAACACAAAACTATGTTGCTTTTGGCAGTTAAATGGTACAGTAGATGGATTGCCAACCCTAAAATTATGAGAACCCAAGTTCAAATCCATCCTTAGACACTTATAAGCTGTGTGACCCAGCACAAGTTACTTAGCCCTGGTTGCCTCATTTCCTCATCTATAAAATAATCTGGAGAAGGAAATGGCAAATCACTCTGGTGTCCTTTTAAAGAAAACCTCAAATAGTATCATGAAGAATAAGGCATGGCTGAAAAAATGACTCAACCAAAATTTTTGCATCTGTCAGTAAACACAAAAAGGGATGGAATAATATCTTCTGAAAAGCAAGGCAACTCAAGATGCCACCCCAGGAAATCAAGATGTAACCCAAGAAGACATACCTTGCAAACCATAAGCAAACCATTAATGAAAGAAGAGGTATGATCAATTTAAAAAGGCATTCACAGCATTCTTATAAATTAAAATAAATCTAAACCAATTATTTGCCTTTAAAGCTCCCCAGGCAACAGAAATACAAAAAGAGATAAATAAATACAACAGGGCTGGGGGACAAAACAAAACAAAAACAACAAGAGACCATTAAAGAAGTATTTTTAAAATTTTTTTTGAAAAACACACAAGTAACTTTTGATGTCCCTCTATTAGCTTTAGACAAATTTAATGGGAATACAAACAAAAGGAAAAAAAAAATGGAGAACTGAATGATTTCTGAGAGAAATTAGAACTTAAAGATTGATAGTATCTTCTAAATGGGACTATTAAAATATATACATAACTTTTAATTATATAACATTTACATAAATTGAATGTATATTAGGGCATAGAAATATTGCAAACATATTTTAAAAGGTGGAACATCTTTTAGTGAGTATAACTCATTTTAAAAAGATAATCAGTTTCCAGAGAACAAAAATCACAACCCAAATGGAAACTTAGAAATGAAATTCTAAATAATAAGTGTATCAAAGGACAAACAATATAAATAATTCATAGTGATAATGATGAAACAACACATCAAACTTGGAAATATGTAACTGAATCAGTCTTCATGGGAAAATATTGCTACAAACATATATTAATAAAGTTAAAAAGGGAAATTCAATAAATTAAAAATATTTTTATAAGTTAGAAAGTCAACAAATAAATAAATTTAAAATAAATACAAAAGGGGAGAGATTAAAAATTAAAAGAGAAAGAGATAAATTGGAAATAAAAACTGTAGAAATATTAGTAAAACTAAGAACAACTAAGAAACTAGAAAACTAAGAAAAAAACTAATAAAATTAGTAAATATTTAGCCAATATAATTAAAAAGAAGAAAACAGAAATAAAATTATAAATTTTAAAATCACAACAAACATGAAAAATTAAAAGAATTATTAGAACCTACTAAACACAGCTTTATGCTAACAGAACTGAAAATACAAAAGTAATAGTTTAATTACTTCAATGTTACCAAATACTCAAACAAATAAAGGTCAAATAGAATCTTAAATAATTTAAATGAACAGTTACCAAAAGGGAAAAAAAGAAAAAAAAACTCACCTCTTTTCACTGATGCATTCATAGTATAAATTTATGAAACTTTCAATTGACAATACCAACATTATAAAACTTATTCTCAAGTATTGAAAAGAAAGATCCCTATCAAAATTTTTATGACATGAATTTGATTCTAATAGCAAAACCAAGTAAAAGTACAGAAGTGAAGACAAACAGCATTAATGAATATTGATTTAATAAAATTAATCATGCATCCTACAGTGATTTATCCAAGACATTATTCATTACAAGTAAGTTGGATTCATATCAGGGACACAGGATGGTTCAACATCAAATATAGAAATAACTATATTAAAAACAAAACATTCCAACCACATGGTTTTCTTAATCAATGAAGAAAAACCTTTGACAAAATATAACATTCATTTATGCTAAAAATCCTACAAAGTATTGGCATAAGGACAATTTTCTAATATCATAAAAATATCTATATAAAACAAAACAAAATATTTTACTACTAACATCCATTTACTCATTTCATGCTATGTAATCTAAATACTAAAAGGATTTTTTGGAAGTTAATGAAATATTAACAAAATTTATCTGAAAAAATAAAAGATACATTATTAAAGAAAGTAATGACAAAAGGTAAAGATAAAGAGGAATCAGCATAATAAATATAAATATTTTAAAGTGGCAGTCATATAAACTATTTGAAATTGATTAAAGACATATATAGAGATCAAAGGAATAGAATTTAGAAAATGGAGAATTTCAAACAATGGAAATCAGTAACTCAGTATTCAGTAAACAAGAAAACATAAATTACTAAAGTAAAACCTCCTTATTTAGGGAAAAATCTTCAAGAAAACTGGAAACATTTGTACAAACTAATGCACTTAGAATAAGGATAGAAGTGGCTGAATGGAAAAAAAATTGACTTTGTATTGAATTTCTCTGATAAAGATTTGATATTTAAGATATACAAATAATTAAGAAATGACTAACACAAATTTAAAATAAGGAAAAAATAAATTGTGAAAAAATGGGCTTGAGAAATATTAGATCTTAAATTATAATTCAAAGCAGAAATTTGATTAAATTAAATTAAATTACATACTGATTAAAAATAAAAACAAAAAATTAACCAGCAGAATATATAAGTTTTATAAGTCCCACAAGCAAAATGAACATAGTGATATAGTGTTTGATAAATCTAAGGCATTGCATAATTAAAGCAATGTAACATTGATTTTTTTCTCAGAATATTGACATTTTGGACAATATTTCTCAAGCTGTAACTGTAGGCTTCTCAGATCGTAGGCTTAGCAACTAGTAACCAAGAATAGTTGATTAAAATATAGTCATGAAATGTTGAGCTTTCTTCTCTTAGCAACTCATAGTAAACTTCGGGAAACGTTGGTGAAGCCTGTTTTCTGCATCCATTCCACTCTTAGACTGTGGCTTCAAATTCTAGGGTATCCTAAAGATCACATTCCATGTAATTTTTAGAACAATAAAAAATAGCATAAAATTTCAAATTATGATTCTAAAGAAATGCCTCCTCTCTGTTAACCTGAATTTATTCAGAATTGGATCAGGAATACATAATTTTTGATAAATTTATTTTAAAAGTTCTTACAATCCAGTTTCTCATTCCCTGGGTGTGGGTGCACACACACACACACACACACACACACACACACACACACGTACACACACATATACACATACACACATATTACACAAGTGACTTTATTGACTAGTATGATATATTATGTTAGGTTAGGATGTGATTCTGTGGGGGGTCTTACTTCACTGAAGGTTGCTGCTTTGATGAAAAAGACTTTCTAATTTCTTGCTAATTTTATCTGAGAACACATTGACAACAGTTCATTGCAGGTGGAATAATACTCTAGGACTGATTTTTGGCAAATCAGATCCTCTTGTTGACAATATTGAAATGTCCTGCTATCCTGGACTTCACTTATGTCAGG
Organism: Sminthopsis crassicaudata; assembly: GCF_048593235.1. NCBI lineage: Eukaryota > Metazoa > Chordata > Mammalia > Dasyuromorphia > Dasyuridae > Sminthopsis > Sminthopsis crassicaudata. Next base: position 282,424,145 of record NC_133618.1, read on the forward strand.
AAAGAATAATAAAGTTTATACATATACACATGCACTTGCACATATACATGTATGTATATATATATATATATATATATATATACACCCCCATATACATTCACACACATATATAGCCACTTATTTATACCTTTAGCAATTTTCAAATGCAAAACAAAATAAAAACACATATATTATTATGTAGTTCTGTATTTGAGACTTATTCCTTGTTGTTTAGTGGGTTCAATAATATCTGATTCTTCATGATCTCATTTTGGGGTTCTCTTGGCAAAGCTACTGTGTTTGTTTGCCATGTCCTTCTCCAGATCATTTTATAAATTTACTGACAATGCAACTTTTGAAAAATCATTAACCTCTCTCTGCTTCAGTTTCTTTATTTACTAGGCTAGATGACTTTTTAGGTTGCTTCAAACCTAAAACTATGACCCCCATGATCTACAGCATAGTTAGTTAGGCCGATCATATAATTATTTTGTATATGCATGTATGAGTGCCTCTTTACTTGTCCTTGTCTCTTACTTTGTACATTCATATTGATTGTCAGGCTACCATTGCATAACAAAAACTGAGATATTTGAGAACTGAATCATGGGAAATTTTAAATGAAGAAAGAAAGAGGCAGAGAGAAACAAGGCTATAGCTATTTCACTAATTTCCTTGTTTTGTACTGCTTCTTAGCATATCTAATCAAAAGGCTATCAATCTAAAATTAATGAGAAAGAATCAGTAATGATAGCAATATATGGTAATAAACCTTGGATATATTAAGGGTGCCATTCCAAGGACAAAAACATGTATGTCAATGTACTCTTTATATACAGTCATCTAAAATATAAGAAGAAAAATTGATCATAGATTCTAAGATTTGGTAAAGAACTTAAAGGATATATTTCTATTGATTGTTTTATTCCATTCAAGGAATTCCAGAATTTCAGAATTGGTAGAGAGCTATTGACCACCCTGATTCAACTTTGAACTGGATCCCCATTATAACCGTCCTGACAAATGGCCATTCCATCTTTGCACAAAGACTTCAAATAAGGGAGAACCTACTGTTTTTATTAAAATTTTGGGCAGCTCTAATTATTAGGAAATTATTTTGTTTCTGTTTTTCTCTTATCAAGCATAAATTACTTCCTTGGGAAGTTTCATTCATAGCTCCCACTTCTGCTTTCTGGGGCTAACAGTGTATTCCTACAGTTTCACAAGACAATAAATATATGAATAGAATTGTCAGGTCCTTCTCTTCGGTAAGTAAATCATCTTCAGTTGCTTGGATTTATTCTCAGATTGTATAAACAAAAGGCCTCTCGCCATTCTGTCTGTGCTTTGCTGACTACTCTCACTTATCAAAGCCCTACATCACACAACTTGCTCAGATGTTGTCTGACCAGGGCAGAGTAAAGTGAACATTTCACTTTTCATATTTTGGATTCTGTCTCTTTGAATGCAGTCCAAATCATGCAAATTTCATAATGAGGGGGCAGTATTCAATAGTAGACAGAGAACTGGCTGTGAATGCAGGAAAACCTGGGTTCAAGTGAGACTTTTGAGACAAAATGTCTCTGTAACCTTATGAAAGTCCCTTAATTTCTCAGTACTATCCTTAATCCTAAATCTAAATTGTAAAGATATGGTTGATTTAAATTGTTTGAAGGAGTCTGTTTTGGCCGTTTGTATCATATAGTTAAAGACAGTCATTTCTAATAGTTTAGACAAAAAGGGAGTCATATATGCCTATATAACCAATAGAAAAAGGCTACTCAAATAATTATATCCAGTGAGAGGCTAAAATGGAATGCCCGATCCTATGCCAGTTTTCCTGTCTTTAAAAAGTTGGTCCACAGCATCTTTCACATGGATGATTTCATTTTAGTTGACCTGAGCATACAACTAATCCTCAATATACTAGTTTTGCCACCTCTAAATATAAAGAAAAAGCAAATTTTAAATTATAAACTTAAAATTCTGACTCTTGGATTTTTAAAGCAATCTTCAAAATTCAAATAAAAATACCTCAGGATTTAGTGTATAGAAAAATTGATATATCAACAGTGTTATATGATATTAATAAAAATGATGCCAGACTACATTGACACTGCAATGTGAAGAATGTTGATGACAGTTGCCTCTTTTCTTTGATTTACTGAGATACTCTTCAGACTGTGTTCAATGTTGTATTCCCCATTTCAGAAGTAGCATTGATTCGGATAATTCATTGAGAAGAGGGATTATAGAGTGAATATAGACCATAACATAAGAACTAATTCAAGGAAGTTAAAATTATTATTCTGAAAGAGAGAAGAATGAGGTATGTGTGATAACTATTTTCAAGTATGTGAAAGTCTTTCATCATTTAGAAAAAGTACTGGACTTCTGATTGGTCCTAGAACATAGACATAGGAGCAGTGGCTAGAATAACTAGAGAGATAGAATCTAATTAGAATAATGGAAATAAAATTAACAACAAAACATTTCCTAACATATGTAGCTATCCCAAAATGAAGCAGGCTATGTGAATAGGTAGTGATTTTTCTCCTCATTGGAGAGATTTGCTGAATGATCAATTGTTCACTAAGTTCTAGTATGGATTTTTTTTTCTGGAATGGGGATAGGTAGTGCTAGAATAAATTTAACTAGATGGCCAATGGGGCTCTTTCCAACTCTCAATTTGTGTGAGTCTTATCTTCTAAGAGTTTCCAGGAAAATTGGCTCAGATAGAGAACAGAAGATATTACCACTCCCTTAAGTGGGGTAACATTATATCAGGTAGAAAACCAATTAAAGTAAAAATTATTATTTGATTTTGAAATATGAGTGTAGTATAAAGTGCTATGAAGTTAGCCAAGAAATTTGGTTTTAAGTGAGTATTTGGTGTAAAGTTTAGGTACAGTGGCTTATGTGTCCATCTTTCAGAGATTTTGGATAGTTAGAATGTCCTTGGCATGACTACATTTAATCTAGACCAGCAAAGTATTCCTTTAACATAACAGTTTTATGTTGTTTCATTTTGTTTTTCCAAATGAATTTGGCCCAAAATGTTAACAAAATTGGAAACAGCTGTGTAAGAAACTACTTTCTCTTCCATTTATAGTCTTGTCGACCAATATAAACTTCGTCATTTTAGTGGATCTGCTCCCCCACATCCAGATGTTATGGATTTCTCAATAATCCTCAGCAAAATTGCCAAAACCAACAAGGAGTTTTAACATGTAAATTCAACACATTGTTTCAGGCTCATCATGGCCTTTTCTACATCAACTCCATCCTCATCAGATTTCAGATGCTCTGCAGTTGACACAGCTACTGCAAAGGACTCTGAGTCATCATCTCATTGTAGGATGGGCTCATTTTTAATTTTTTTGTCTGATTCATGAACTGATTTTTGAAATTCTAAAAATGGTTCATGAATTGCTTGGGAGCTGGCAAAAATTAATAATAATGAGCCCATTTTCAGCGCACTGAAATGAACTGATTATCACTGCAAGCTGCTGCTAATTTGGATTCTTGATGGTGAATGGGGTTCTACAGGGGCTTTTTTACTTGCAAGCAGGACAGATTCTCATTGTGTTATGGGGGGAAATGTTTGTTTAACCTTCATCTCCTTGTTTCCTCTTGCATAGTGTAGAATATTTGGAATCGTAGGACTGCAACCAGACAAAGGACCTATCTAGTTTTTTTTTGTGTAAACTTGAGGAAAATATTCATAAGCATTAGAGAAAGTGGTATATTCATCTTGAAATAGCTAGCCATATCAAATAGCAGCAAGCAGAGGATTCCATTGTTACTAGAAATGATAAGTGTACTTACCACAGTAAGTATCATTATGTTCTGTAACATAAACATATAAAATTCTCATTATTTTATCCCAACTAGTGGGAGAAACAAGGCTTTTCCATCCCACATCAATGTCTAATCATTTCCCCTAATCTGCCAAAGTTTGTGGCTTCAGCAATTCCCTTTAGGGATCTGCTCTACTAAATGAAGGCTTATTTTACAAATAAGTTGAGAAGCCCTCTTTTGGCTATGTAGCTGATTTTAAAAAATGCTGATATTAATTTAAAATATTGATCAAGAGACTTTCAAACACTTAAAGAATAATGTGGAACAACGGCACTACTCTAAATCCAAAAGATATTTTTAGAACCATGAAAACAGACAGACATGCACACAAAATCTTTTCTCTCTCATAACTGAGGAATCTAAAATATTATACCACTTTTATAAGAAAATATATATGCATCCACATACATACAACTTTGTTTTCATAGTAAACACATATCTTTTTCCTTGTTTCATGTTATCAAACTTAGTGGATAATTGTTTGAAAGCTATACACTATGAAAAAGAAATCATTATGAAATCATTTAACCTCTTATGTCTGAGCATACAGTGAGATGAAATTATTTTTGACTTGGGGTTAGATTATCATGGACATCATACAACCAAATAATAAAACAATGTTCCTAATACTGAAGAAATCATATCCCTTTTAGACATGTCTAAGGGTAAGGGAAATTTAAGAAAGTATCTGATCCAAACTATCCTTTACAATGACAATCTGAAGTACAATGGATGTCTCTTTCTACTTTGGAAAGTTTCCATTTAATGATGCGTTCAGAGTTCGGTTTCTTTCTGTAGCAATACAAATATTAACTGAGATGTATTATTCTTTGTGCAGTTCTGTTTAGATGATTTATTTTCTGAGAACTGAGGCCAACAAGCAAACACTTGCTAGTGGAGCTTTGCAAATTGCAAGAATACATTTGACATGTTATAATATAGCCATAATTTGATCAACTTTTTAAAAAATTAATAACTTATCTGAGAGATCATGCACAAGAGTGCAGAAATGGAAGCCTGCAGGAAATATCAATGTGAAGGAAGAATTAAAAGTGAAATCCTTATACTGGAAATGCTGCCATTATTTGGTGCTGAGTAAAAACAGATAAGTTTTTGAGTCTTGCCAAGATAATTTTGCAACCTTTCCCCAATCTTGTATCTGAAGTTTTACAAAAGTCACCTATTTCCTTCCTCCCCAACTCTAGAAATAAGAAGTTAAAACAGGTAATGCTAAATGTTGTTTTGAAATGTAGAAGATGCACAAATGCCAAATCAACTTATAGTTTAATGCCTACTCCCAACTCACATAACTATCAATGTGAGTTTAAAGTGTAAACTGAAAGCAAAAATATCACAGAGTACATAAAAATCACATTACATTTTTTTTTCAAAACTAAACTATTTTAAAATAACTCTATGGCTGTATATATATTGAATTAATCAATAATCATTTATTAAACATGTACTGTGTGCCACACTATTACCTGATGGAGATACAATGACAAAAATAAAATAATCCCTGCTATTGACTTATCTTCTATTCAGTAAGAAAACTTAAATAAATAAATAAAGATAAGTAAGTAAGTAAATATATATGCACATGTACACACATTCTAAAGAAGAAAGACATTATAGTTTGCATTTGTGTGTATCATGCAGTGTGTGTGTGTGTGTGTGTGTGTGTATGTGTGTGAAAATGACAAGCCATTAGTTGCTAGAATCAGAAAAGGCTTTCTTTAGAAGCTGGAACTTAACTGAGTGCAGTAGCATATGTGCTCTAGGTTCTCACTTCCAATTCTTGCCCCTAGTGGTAGGTAGATCAGATACCCAGAGTATGATATGACTGTTCAAAATTCTAAGAGTAATCCTGAGGGTTTTGGAGCTACCTATCTCTAGTATGATAGCTCTTGATCCATCATCTAGAGTATTTCTTTCCAATATTACCACGTTTTTACTTCCTCATCATAAAATTGATCAATTATTGCTTCAATATCATTGATAACCAATTGATATCTCAATATCAATGAACCAATTAATATCACATAGCTTTCACAATGACTTATTTCTTGAGAACATTGTAGCTGTATCCAAGGTATAAAAAGCTCAAAATAATGGGAATATACTGTTCTCTACTTCTTCAATCACAGGAAAAAATGGATTCAAACTCTAAGGAATATTATTTAAACATCATTTCAACAAATTCATTTCTAGATCCAGCATAGCTTGGCTGCTGGTTCAATTCATTTCTGAGCTGAGTCAAATAGGTTACTCCTCATTCCTGACTCCTTGTTCACTGTAGCTGCTACAGATTCTGCCTCTGACTCTAGTAGATGAATTTCTAATGGATCTAATAAGTTTTTATAAACTCATAAATTTGAGACACCATCAACTCTGTGTTTAAAACCTATTTAACTTCAATAAGGAAAAAAAACACAAAAGAGACATAAGAGACACTAGCTCTATAACTTTAAATTCAAATATAATCTGAGATAAGGCAGCTAGTGCTTGTACATTTCTTCCCACTAAGAAACTTAGAACAATGTAATATTCTTCCTCACCCAAAAGTTATCAGGGAAGACACTTTTTTCTTTCTCTCTCTCACTTCCTCCTTCCCTTACCCCCATCTCTATCTCTCTCTGTCTCCCTGTTTCTGTCTCTGTCTGTGTCTCTCTATTTCTCTTTCATTTAGAGTTTTTGAATGTCCACTTAGCTTTTATTTAAAAAGCTTTTTATCACCACACAGTAAACAGGCCAGTAACAGTCACAGAATACCTGTGCATACTCTGAATTGGGGAGGGGGCAGGCAACCTCTCTCATCATATAGTTCTGGAAGGAAGCTTCATCACCATGTCTTCACTTGTATTGCTAGCAGATGGAGTATACTAGATATATTCTCTGTCTGAAATTCTATTAGTAAATTATTTGTTACATATCCAAAGAGGTGGAAAAGTTTTGGGAGTTGCATTTCAAGTATAAAATACTGAGAAATGGGGAAGACAGAAGGAGTATAAAGGATTCTTTGAATAAACTGTAGAGAACATGGAGAGTAGTATATGATTTTTAAAAATCAAAATAAATAGGGGTAGTGGATAGAGGAAGATATAGTTTTAAGTTCTGACTCTAATGCATCATTCCTATGAATTAATGAGCCAATCACTTAAAACATTCAATGCCCTTACAGAATTGCAGACTATTTATTGAAAGTAAAAAACAAAACAAAACAAAAACTATTGAATTAATAAATAAAACTAAGAGTTGGTTTTATGAAAAAAACAACAAAATAGATAAACCCTTAGTAAATCTGATTTAAAAAAGGAAAGAGGAAAATCAAACTATTAGTCTTAAAAATGAAAAGGGAGCACTTGCCATTAATCAAGAGGAAATTGGAGTAATAATAAGAAGCTACTTTGCCCAAATTTATGCCAATAAATTTGATAACTTAAATGAAATGGAAGAATACCTTCAAAAATATAGCTTGGCCAAATTAACAGAGGAAGAAGAAAATTGGTTAAATAGTCCCATTTTAGAAAAAGAAATAGAACAAGCTATTAACCAACCTCCTAAGAAAAAATCCCCAGTATCAGATGGATTTACATGTGAATTCTACCAAACATGTAAAGAACAATTAATTCCAATGCTATATAAACTATTTGAAAAAATAGGGATTGAAGGAGTCCTACCAAATTCCTTTTATGACACAGACATGGTACTGATACCTAAATCAGGTATGTTGAAAACAAAGAAAGGAAATTATAGACCAATCTCCCTAGTGAATATTGATGCTAAAATCTTGAATAAAATATTAGCAAAAAGATTACATTAAACCATGTCCAGGATAATTCACCATGACCAAGTAGATTTATACCAGAAATGCAAGACTGGTTCAATGTTAGGAAAACTAGTAGCATAATTGACTATATCAATAACCAAATGAACAAAAACCATATGATCACCTCAATAGATGCAGAAATAACATTTGATAAAATACAACATCCATTCCTATTAAAAACACTTGAGAGTATAAGAATAAATGGACTTTTCCTTAAAATGGTCAGTCAGATCTATTTAAAACCATCAGTAAGCATCATATGTAATAGGGATAAACTGGAACCATTCTCAATAAGATCAGGAGTGAATCAAGGTTGCCCACTATCACCATTATAATTCAATATTGTATTAGAAATGCTGGCTTCGGCAACATGAGTTGAGAAAGAGATTAAAGGAATTAGAGTAGTTAGGAAACCAAATTATCACTCTTTGCAGATGATATGATGGTATATGTAGAGAACACCAGAGATTCTACTAAGAAGCTATTAGAAATAACTGACAACTTTAGCAAAGTTGCAGGATTCAAAATAAACCCACATAAAAACTCATCATTTTAATACATTACCAACAAAATCCAACAGCAAGAAATACAAAGAGAAATTCCATTCAAAATAACTATCGATGGCAAAAAATATTTGGGAATCTATCTGCCAAAGAAAAGTCAGGAATTATATGAGCAAAACTACAAAACACTTTCCACACAAATAAAGTCAGATCTAACCAATTGGAAAAAATATTAAGTGCTTTTGGTAGACCGAATATAATAAAGATGGCAATACTCCCTAAACTAATCAATTTATTTAGTGCTATATCAATCAGACTCCCAAGAAACTATTTTAATGACCTAGAAAAAATGACAACAAAATTCATATGGAAGAACAAAAGATCAAGAATTTTGAGGGAACTAATGAAAAAAAAAATGAATGTGGCCTAGCTGTACCAGATCTAAAACTATATTTTAAAGCAGCAGTCACCAAAACCATTTGGTATTGGCTAAGAAATAGACGAATTGATCAGTAGAATATGTTAAGTTCACAGGACAAAATAGTCAGTAACTATAGCAATCTAGTGTTTGACATACCTGAAGATCCCAACTTTTGGAATAATAATTCACTATTAGACAAAAGCTGCTGGGAAAACTGGAAATTAATATGGCAGAAACTAGACATGGACCCACATTTAACGCCACATACTAAGATAAGATCAAAATGGGTCCACAATTTAGGCATAGAACAAGATCATAAATAAATTAGAGGAACATAGGATAGTTTACCTCTCAGACTTGTGGAGGAGGAAGGAATTTATAACCAAAGAAGAACTAGAGATCATTATTGATCACAAAATAGAAATTTTGATTACATCAAATTAAAAAGCTTTTGTACAAACAAAACTAATGCAAAACAAGATTAGAAGGCAAGGAATACATTGGGAAATGTTTTTACAGTTAAAGGTTCTGATAAAGGCCGCAATTTCAAAATATATAGAGAATTGACTTTAATTTATAAGAAATCAAGTCATTCTCCAACTGATAAATGGTCAAAGGACATGAACAGACAATTTTCAGATGATGAAATTAAAACTATTTCTAGTCATGTAAAAGAGTGTTCCAAATCACTATTGATCAGAGAAATGCAAATTAAGATAACTCTGAGATACTACTACATACCAGATTGCTAAGATGACAGGAAAAGGTAGTGACAAATGTTGGAGGGGATATGGGAAAATTGGGACACTGATGCATTGTTGATGGAGTTGTTAACAGATCCAACCATTCTGGAGAGCAATTTGGAACTATGCCCAAAAAGTTATCAAACTGTGCATACCCTTTGATCTAACAGTACTACTACTGGGCTTATATGCCAAAGAGATATTAAAGAAGGGAAAGGGAACTATATGTGCCAAAATGTTTGTGGCAGCCCTTTTCGTAGTGACTAGAAACTGGAAATTGAATGAATGCCCATCAATTGGATAATGGTTGGGTAAATTGTGTTATATGAATTTCATGGAATATTATTGTTCTGTAAGAAATGACCAGCAAAATGAATACAGAGAGGCTTGGAAAGACTTACATGAACTGATAGTAAGTGAAATGAGCAGAACCAGGAAATCTTATACATTTCAACAAGAATACTATATGAGGATGTATTCTGATGGAAGTGGATATCTTTGACAAAGAGAAGATCCAATTGAGTTCCAATTGATCAATGATAGAATCAGCTACACCCAGAGAAGGAACACTGGGAAATGAATGTGGACTATTTGCATTTTTGTTTTTCCTCCCAGGTTATTTTTATCTTCTGAATCCAATTTTTCTTATGTAACAAGAGAACTGTATGGATCTGCACACATATATTGTATCTAAGATATACTTTAACATGTTTAACATGTATGAGACTGCCTGCCATCTAGGGGAGGGGGTGGAGGGAAAGAAGGGAAAAGTTGGAACAGACGTGAGTGCAAGGGACAATGTTGCAAAAATTACCCATGCATATGTTTTGTCAATAAAAATATATAATAAAAAAGAAACTACCCAGCCTTCCAAAATATAATAATTAAGAGTGCTAATAAATTTTTCTTCTTCAATATTCTATGATCAAAAAAGATCTTGTACTAAACCAGGACAGATGAAGAGGCATAATTTTAAACCAGTTTTATATAAATCTAGGGAATGGTAGGTTTGTAAGCCTATTTTTGAACGAAGAGGAGTCTTATCAATATAATGGCATGTTTGCGGATGAAGCATATGAAACTAGCTCCTTACCAAGCTTGCTGAAGCTGGGGAATATCATAAATGTATCTCTAACTGAGGTTTTTTTTTTCCATTTGGAATGGATTTATTAAGCATCTACACTTCCAAAGTTTCCATTCACCTAAGAGGAAATAATATGTAAGAATACAAGATATGAAAAGTAAATACTACATTTGAAAAAATGTGTTTCTGTATCAAATTTGCATACACAGAATTCTATATCAAAAAGTATTTCTATATTAAATTTGGATATATAGAATAGCACTGAGGTACCATATAGTACCTCAGTGCTATTATATGTATCCAAAATATATGATATAGTTTATATATATATGTATATATATATATCACATTATATATATATAATAAAGCTAATAGCAGGAAATACAGGAGAGCTATAGATATTTTAGAAAACACATGGAGAAAATCACCTCACCCCAAAGAGTAGAACAACAGAAATCTTCCTAACTGTACCTTTGTGCAAATGCTTTTTACTTTATTTTCTCAACATGCACATGGAGTGAAGACCATGTAAGTAACACTGGATGATGGATAAATTAGGCTTATGTGTCCCAGCAACAATAGTGATTCTTAGATGAAACAAAATGCTTTTGTGCACTGATTTTTCTATATTTAAATCATACCATAAAGAAATAAGATCTTGAATGTTGCCACATAAGTTGGTTATATACTGTAATTACTTACTGGGTCTTGACATTTCAAGGCCTAATGTGAACAAGTAGAATACAAAACATAAACCTAAGTATACTTAAGTATATTTGACTTAGAAGAATTATTTTATAGTTGGTTCATACAGTGTACTTAATGTCACTAAAAAATAAAATGTAATGAATTTCTTCCAGAATCCTGTTTTTAAGAAAGAGAGAGAATAAAAAAGGCAGCTGCCTGACCAGAGAGCAATAGAAGGGAGATTTTGGGGGGACAGGATGAGGGCTGAGGAAGCTAGGAGGAAGGGGATAAGCTAGGAGGAAGGAGATAAAAGTTTCCAACAACAGGCCCAATTTTTCCAGGAACCTGAGAATGAGGGTTTCTACTGATAACTAATAGACTTACCCAGCCATCAGATGAGTGAAATTATTTTCATTCTTTATTGCTTTCTGATCTTAATCTTAAACATCTATCTAATAGACCACAGGAGTATTGGGTTAGAAAAATATTTCAAGAGCAGAATGAATCTGTTTTTGGATTGCAGACTAATAGAAAAAGATAGAAATTGAATTATATTATTGAATTAGAGACAAAACAGAAGTGTATGAAGTGTGAATTTCTACAAAATACTTTACTTTAAAGATTTATTTGATTTTATATATTAGCTTTCATTCTATCCACTTCTTCCAATCAGTGCTTAGGTTGGTTCTAAATTCCATCTCCAATTCAACAATATTTATTAAGCACCTATTAAGCATTGTGTTAGTTTGATGGAACTATAAATTCTAAATAAGACCTGTTCCTGTCCTATAAGAGTGTATCATCTAGTAAGGAAATACAGAAAATATTGACAAATATAATACACAAATTGAATATGGTAAGACAGCCACAGATAGAACCAAAGTGTTAAGCAGTTCTATTCTAGAGCTCTCCTCATACAAATATTTTAGTGTTTATAATTTTAAGTCATTTAACCTTCATCAAACAGAAGATTCATATGTAACACCTTGAGTTCTTAAAAGAAAGAGTTGATATACAAATCTACCAGCCTGAAAAACTTAGATGTTCATTAAACAAAATGCACTCCACCCACATTATTGCAGCATCCTTGAAAGGTAAAAAAGAGAAAGGTGTTAACGAGGGTAATTAGAGGGGGTTGGATGTAGTTAGAAGCTGAGGTATAGTAGTCTTGTATTAGAACTAGTGTTAGAAGAACAGCCTTATAATGAAGTTCGAGTATATGATGAAAATTTTTAGAAGTGTGAAAATTGGAAGGGCAGTTTTGCCAAAGTGTAAATGACAAAGCTGACAATGGTAAATTTAACTCACAATTAAAACACTTTCTTTTCCAAAGTTTATGAGACACAATTTTATTCAAAACTTTTATATGCGTTTTCCAAGGATATCAGATGTTAGAACCCAATATCTTCAGTATGGGGGATAGTTGTAATTTTACAAAATTGAAAAGAAGTATGTGGAAACTAATTTTAGTCAGATGTAGTCAGATATCTGTTTAATGTTCAAATATTTTTAAACACAGAATGAAATGCCAAAAAAAAAAATAGGATACAAATGAGGATGGAGAGGCACATGATGGGTATGAACAAGCTGTAACAGATTATTTTAAAAAAACCCTAAATGATTTAAAAGAAAAATCATAAAAAGGATATAGCACAGATATATATTATCATATAGAAAATCAAGGATAACTGATGCATTGCCATCTTGTCATTACTTCAATTCACAATATCAGAAGATTTAAGAGGATATAGATAAGAGGAACAGAGAATGAAGAAGCATAAATAACTCATCGTAATCATCTTTGGAAGCTTACTTTCACCAATATATAGTATATCCTTTGAAATATTAAGGAATATAATCAGTGAATGTATATGCTCCAAAGTAATCTGCAAAGGAACATATAAGTAAAATACAATAATTTTGGTATAATATATGTTATTGAAAAACAGATTTTGCAATTTTATAAAACAACAGTTTTAGAAGGTAAATCACAAAATTGCCCCTGTCAAAATTAGATAGCTGAGAATGCATAGTCATAATCTTTTTATAATAATGTTGCCATTCAAAACATTTTTGAAACTTTCCTTCAGCACCATTGTATAATGGAAATAATATTGGCTATAAAGTCATCCAACCTGAGTTCAAGTCCCTCTTCTAAGGTTTATATACTATTTTAAAAATCAGACAATTTATTAACCTTCATGGTCTTCAATTTCCTTATCCATAAAGTGAAGAGATTAGACTTGCTAGTATCTGAAATTTTAATCAACTCTTTACTTCATGATCAGCATTAAGTTGCTTCACAAACTGCCACTAATTCCTTTACTCTTATTTAATGGTGCTAATTCATGGTTCTTTGAGTCTGACTTCATTTCTTGGGAGGAAAAAACCTTGCAATCATGTGAGGACAAAATGGGTAAAAAAAAAAAAAGACAGATGATAAAATAATTAATTTTTAAAGGTTTTTGGTTATAAAATCATGTAACTACATTCTTATGTGGTTCATAAACTAACTCTAAGTCAATTCTAGTAAGGAGTCCTGAATGTGCTTTTGTACAAAGAATACCAAGTAGACCAGTCAAAGTGATAGAGTAAGGGCAAGCAGTACAATTCAGCTTTGCCTGTCAGAACTATTCCACAAGGATCTAAAAAAGAATCAGACTTAACTTCTGATTAGAGAATCATATTTTTCAACTCTGGTCTGAATGGGAAGACAGTTGAAGGTTTGTGAACATGAAGGACAGGGTCTAGCTAGGAGAACCAGTGAAACTTTCCAGTACAAGCACTGAACTTGACCCTATATTTGGGCACTATGATAAGGATAGGTGTAAAGTGTGGGTTAGCTCCTTGGAGGGCCTCAGGGTCAGCCAGAGTCAGGATAAATCAAAGTGCTTGGTCTTTGAGGGAGAAGTGAAGGAGGCAGGAAAGCTGCTATATGGCTTTCCAAAGATGTATCCTGGATTCTGGAGCCCCGAGCCTCTAGCCTCTCTCTTCCTTATCCTGCCACCAAGAGATTCTGACTTCTCTCTCCCTGTCCTCCAAACCTTGCCTACGATTATCTCACCATCAAACATTCAGTAAGCATCAATGGTGAGGAGAGCCATCATCCAAATATATGCTAAAGAGCCATTATCTCACATCCAATAGGTAGCCTTAAGTGCTCTCTTGTCTGATTCAGAGTTTCAGCACTCTACATCTCTCACTTTCTTTTGTTTTTGTTTTGGTTTAGAACAGGTGCTCATGCCCTCCCTGACTTCTCAGGGAAGCAAGAACCCCCAAAAGGAGGTGATCACACCCTCCCTGACTTCTCAGAAAAGGAGGTGAAAACATTTAAAAAAGAGATTATCACACCCTCCCTGACTTCCCAGGAAGAAAGATGACAAACACCAAAGGGAAGTGGGGAGTCAAGCCAGATAATGTTGGTAGGTTTCCAGGCTGAAAGGTCTTATTAGAAAAAGGTATACACAAATCCATCAGTAATATAGTACAGACTAGTAGTGATGACTCTCCCCACAGCTGGTGCAGGCTCAATGTGGTGTAACAAACATGAATTGTACATATAAATAGTGATATAACAAACAATATGAATCAACATTGGTATTGTAAAAGATTTCCAGAAGTTCTAGAAGGAGGTATGTAAATAACAATCAAACATAAGCCTCCTTCAGCAACCAAGAGATAGTCCAAAACCAATCTATTGTTCATTACTTCACGTGTCAGGGAATCCAATGATCCCTTCAAGTTTTTGAAGTCCTGCAACAATCTTATGTGTCAGGGAATCCAATGATTCCTGCAGATTTTAAGTCTTGCTACAGTCTTATCATGTCTCAGGGAATCCAATGATTCCTGAGGGTTTTGAAGTCCTACATCAATCTCATTAACAATTTTTAATGTCCATGAGTCAATTGTGATAATTGCCATGCTCTTTAGTGGTGGGCACAGTCAGCGATGGAACCATCTGATGTTTCTTGGGTCTTCTCCTTCATTTCAAGGGTCTGCTCTAACTCTGTCCAATGGACAAGGCAAATACGGCTCATTGGAATCCAACTGATTCCATCTTCATCTGTAAAGATACAAGCAAACACTCTCACCCAGGCTGTTAATCTATCTGGTCTCTTCCATTCATCACTTTCTGGATCTCTCCATATCACATGGCAATTATCTAAAGATAGTAGAGCTGCTCTCACTGGACACTCCCCTTCTAGTGGGTTATAAAACCTGTTTGCAATTGTATAAAGAGCTAAATTTAGAAGTTCTCTAGGGCTACCTGTGGCTCTCCCTTTCTTTTGATTTGGAGGAGTGTCTTGATGTCTCCATTTCTCCTCTCTACTATTGCCTGTCCTTGAGGATTAAAGGGTATGCTATACCCTTTGACTCAGCAGTGTTACTACTGGGCTTATATCCCAAAGAGATCTAAAAGAAGGGAAAGGGACCTGTATGTGCAAGAATGTTTGTGGCAGCCCTCTTTGTAGTGGCCAGAAACTGGAAACTAAATGGATGCCGATCAATTGGAGAATGGCTAAATAAATTGTGGTATATGAATATTATGGAATATTGTTTTTCTGTAAGAAATGATCAGCAGGATGATTTCAGAAAGACCTGGAGAGACTTACATGAACTGATGCTGAGTAAAATGAGCAGGACCAAGAGATTATGTACTTAAACAACAATATTATATGATGATCAATTCTGATAAATGTAGCCATCTTCAACAATGAGAAGATCAAAATCAGTACCAATCGAGTAGTGACAAATTGAATCATTTATATTCAGCAAAAGAACTCTGGGAGATGCCTATGAATGACTACATAGAATTCCCAATCCCTCTATTTCTGTCTGCTTGCATTTTTTATTTCCTTCATAGGCTAATTGTACACTATTTCAAGTCCAATTCTATTTGTACAGCAAAATAACTGTTTGGACATGTATACATGTTTGTACTTAATGTATACTTGAACATATTTAACATGTATTGGTCCACCTGCCATCTGGGGAGGAGATGTGGGAAGGAGGGGAAAAATTGGAACAAAAGGTTTGGTAATTGTCAATGCTGTAAAATTACCCCTACATATAGCTGGTAAATAAAAATTATAATTAAAAAAAAAGCATATGCCAGTGGTGTGTAAAATCTTATACTGTGCACAAAAGTGTGCAAAAAGTTTAGAAGTATATGCAGGTCCATTGTCTGTTTTTATTGCTTGTGGCACACCCATAATTGCAAATGCTTGTATAAGGAATTCAGTTACCACTCAGGCTGTCTCTTTTGCTGCTGGCATTGCAAAAGTGAATCCTGAAACATGGATAAAACATGTTTTATCCTACAACATGGATAAAAGACAGATGATCAAAAGATTTGTAATGAGTCACATCCATTTGCCAAATTTCATTAGGTCTCAAACCATGAGGGTTCTTCCCTAGATGGAGTGTAGGAACATGGAAAGGAAGACAAGCTGTACAGGCTTTTACTATGCTCCTAGCTTCCTCTCTTGTTATTCCAAATTGTAAACGTAAGGCTTGGGCAGCCTGATGATATTTAGAATGAGATTCTTGGGCTTCTTGAAATAAAGGAGTATTGGCTAACATAGTTAGAAGGCTACCTTTGAATTGCCATCAAAAATAGGATCTGGAAGTCCACTATGAGAGTGGACATGCAAGATATAAATCTTACCTGGAAGCTTTCTCACTTGCTCTTGAAGTTCCTTAAAGAGCTGATATATATTAGAAGCTACAAATTTTATTTGGACTGTGACAATTCTTTGTACCACACCTACTGAATAGGCCGAATAAGATATTATATTTATATCTCATGGATAATAAGTAAGAACTAGAATGATTGCATACAATTCATTCTGATGAGTAGACTAAAAAGGAGTTCAGACTACGCTCTTTATAGTTGTCACAAGAGTATACAGCACAAATGTTATGTTTGGATGCATCTGTAAAGATAGTTGGTCCTTTAAGAGGAACTTTAGAAATCTTTTCTTCAAGAATCCATTGCCAATTATGTAATAGTTAGGTTATCTTTAATTATCTTTAATGGAGTGTGTACAATTTGGAATTGTGGCCAATAAAATTGGCCACTCTGAGATAGTTTCACAGCATACATTAATTTGTGCATTGGTATAAAAGGTGTATAGCTTATCAGGTCTTATCCCAAATAATTGTACTGCTTGCTTATGGCCTTTAATAAAATTCTAGCCACAAGCACTGGGTAAGGAGTAAGATTTTGTTCTGGTTGTGCTGGAAGGTTCACCCACTCTATCACACTGTCTCCTTGATGAAGAACTTTTGTGGGTACCTCTTTTATAGCAAAAACTAATATTGCCAAGGGTTTTTGAGTGACTCAACCACATTGGATAAAGCCAGTTCAACTTCTCTCAAAGCCTCTTGAGCTTCTTTTGTAAGGTGATGTGGTGAATTTAAATCAGTGTTTCCCCTTAAAATGCCATATAATTGGTTGCAATTGTAGTCAAGCCTAATACCAGATACCACTGGATATCTATCAATTTCTGAAAGTCATTTAAGGTGTTTAACTTCTCTGTTATTAAGGAAAGTTTTTGTACCTTAGGATATACTTCATATACTAAATAATGAAAAGGAGCATGTCTTTGAATTTTTTCTGGAGCTATATGCAATTTGTAGTTTCTTAGTGTTTATATGGTTTTGTGTAGACATGCTTCTAACATTTGCTCCTCAGGTGCACATCCCAATATATGATCCATGTAATGTAATAACATTACTTATGGAAATGCTTTTCTTACTGTAATAAGAGCAGCAGCAACATATATTTGACACATAGTAGGGCTATTTTTCATTCCCTGTGGCAAAACTGTCCATTCATATCTTTTATATGGCTCAGCTAAGTTAATGCTGAGCAGTGAAAAGGCAAATCTTTTCATATCCTCCTTATCTAGAGGGATAGAATAGAAACAAAGCTTAATGACTATAACCCAAAGAGGCCATTCTCTAGGCAACTGAGGAGAAGGAAGTCCAGGCTGAATAGTACCCATAGTTTCCATTTGTTCATTTACTTTCCTTAAATCAGTCAAGATCCTCCATTTTCCACATTTCTTTCTTACAACAAATACAGGGGAATTCCAAGGACATAGAGAAGGTTGTAAGTGACCTTGATCAAGTTGCTCATGTACTATATCTAATAAGGTCTTAATTTTATCACTACCTAAGGGCTAGTGTATACATACTGGTGTATCAGTTTTCCATTGAATAGGAACAAGTGAGAGTGTTGGCAGGCTCTCAATAGCTGCCCTGTCTAAAAAACCCGAAGTACTACAGATAATGAAATTGAAACTATTTCCACTCATATGAAAGAGTGTTCCAAATCACTATTGATCAGAGAAATACAAATTAAGACAGCTCTGAGATAAGACTACACATCTGTCAGATTGGCTAAGATGAGGGGAAAAATAATGATGAATGTTGGAGGGGATGTGGGAAAACTAGGGCACTGATGCATTGTTGGTGGAGTTGTGAACAAATCCAGCCATTCTGGAGAGCAATCTGGAATTATGCCCAAAAAGTTATCAAACTGTGCATACCCTTTGACCCAGCCATACTACTACTGGGCTTATATCCCAAGGAAATACTAAAGAAGGGAAAGGGACCTGTATGTGCCAAAATGTTTGTGGCAGCCCTTTTCATAGTGGCTAGAAACTGGAAAAATGAATAGATGCCCATCAATTGGAAAATGATTGGGTAAATTATGCATATGAATTTTATGGAATATTATTGCTCTGTAAGAAATGACCAGCAGGATGAATACAGAGAGGATTGGAGAGACCTAAATGAACTGATGCTGAGTGAAATGAGCAGAACCAGGAGATCATTATACACTTCAACAATGATACTGCATGAAGATATATTCTGATTGCAGTGGATATCTTCAACATAAAGAAGATCTACTTCAGTTCCAATTGATCAATGATGGACAGAAACAGCTACACCCAAAGAAGGAACACTGGGAATTGAGTGTAAAATGTTTGCACTATTGTCTTTCTACCCATTTTACTTATACCTTCAGAATCCAATTCTTACCGTGCAACAAGAAATTTGGTTTTGCACACATATATTGTATGAGTATTTCACTCAGCATCAGTTGATGTAAGTCTCTCCAAGCCTCTCTGAATTCCTCCTATTGGTCATTTCTTACAGAACAATAATATTCCATAACATTCATATACCATAATTTACCCAACCATTCTCCAATTGATGGACATCCATTCATTTTCCAGTTTCTAGCCACTATGAAAAGGGCTGCCACAAACATTTTGGCACATACAGGTCCCTTTCCCTTCTTTAGTATTTCTTTGGGATATAAGCCCAGTAGTGGCACTGCTGGGTCAAAGGATATGCACATTTTGATAACTTTTTGAGCATAATTCCAGATTGCTCTCTAGAATGGTTGGATTCTTTCACAACTCCACCAACAATGCATCAGTGTCCCAATTTTCCCACAGCCCCTCCAACATTCATCATTATTTGTTCCTGTCATATTAGCCAATCTAGCATGTGTGTAATGATATGTCAGAGTTGTTTGCATTTCTCTGATCAATAGTGATTTGGGACACTCTTTCATATGAGTGGAAATAGTTTTAATTTCTTCGTCTGAAAATTGCCTATTCATATCCTTTGACCATTTATCAATTGGAGAATGGCTTGATTTCTTATAAATTAAAGTCAATTCTCTGTATATTTTGGATATGAGGCCTTTATCAGAACCTTTAATTGTAAAAATGTTTTCCCAATTTTTTATTTCCCTTCTAATCTTGTTTGCATTAGTTTTGTTTGTGCAGAAACTTTTTAATTTGGTGTAATCACAATGTTCTATTTTGTGATCAATAATGGTCTCTAGTTCTCCCTTGGACACAAACTCCTTCCTCCTCCACAAGTCTGAGAGGTAAACCATCCAATGTTCCTCCAATTTATTTATTATTTCGTTCTTTATGCCTAAATCTTGGACCCATTTTGATCTTATCTTAATATGTGGTGTTAAATGTGGGTCCATACTTAGTTTTTGCCATACTAATTTCCAGTTTTCCCAGCAGTTTTTGTCAAATAATGAATTCTTATCCCAAAATTTGGGATCTTTGGGTTTGTCAAATACTCGATTGCTATTTTTATTCACTATCTTGCCCTGTGAACCTAACCTATGCCACTGATCAACTAGTCTATTTCTTAGCCAATACCAAATAGTTTTGGTGACTGTTGCTTTATAATATAATACCTAGATCAGGTATAGTTAGACCACCTTCATTTAATTTTTTTTTTCATTAGTTCCCTTGAAATTCTCGACATTTTGTTGTTCCATATGAATTCTGTTGTTATTTTTTCTAGGTCATTAAAGTAGTTTCTTGGGAGTCTGATTGATATAGCACTAAGTAAATAGATTAGTTTAGGGAGTATTTTCATCTTAATTATATTCGCTCGGCCTATCCAAGAGCACTGAATGTCTTTCCAATTATTTAAATCTGACTTTATTTTTGTGGCAAGTGTTTTGTAATTTTGCTCATATAATTCCTGACTCTCCTTTGGTAGATATATTCCCAAATACTTTATACTATCGACCTTTCTTTTGAATGGAATTTCTCTTTGTATCTCTTGATGTTGCATTGTGTTGGTAATGTATAAAAATGCTGAGGATTTATGTGGATTTATTTTGTATCCTGCAACTTTGCTAAAATTCTGAATTATTTCTAATAGCTTTTTAGCAGAGTCTTTGGGGTTCTCTAAGTATACCATCATGTCATCTGCAAAGAGTGATAGTTTGATTTCCTCATTTCCTACTCTAATTCCTTGAATCTCTTTCTCTGTTCTTATTGCCAAGGCCAGCATTTCTAGTACTATATTGAATACTAATGGTGATAGTGGGCAACCTTGTTTCCTTCTGATCTTAATAGGGAAAGGTTGCAGTTTATCGTCATTACATATAATGTTTACTGATGGTTTTAAATATATGCTCCTTATTATTTTAAGGAATAGTGCATTTATTCCTATACTTTGAAGCGTTTTTAGTAGGAATGGATGTTGAATTTTATCAAATGCTTTTTCTGCATCTATTGAGATGATCATATGGTTTTTATTAATTTGATTATTAATGTGGTCAATTATACTAATAGTTTTCCTAATATTAAACCAGCCCTGCATTCCTGGTATAAATCCCACTTGGTCATATTGTATTATCCTGGGGATGATTTTCTGAAGTCTATTTGCTAATATCTTATTTAAGATTTTAGCATCAATATTCATTAAGGAAATTGGTCTATAGTTTTCTTTCTCAGTTTTAGATCTACCTGGTTTAGGTATTAGTACCATGTCTGTGTCATAAAAGGAATTTGGTAGGACTCCTTCAATCCCTATTTTTTCAAATAGTTTATATAGCATTGGAGTTAGTTGTTCTTTAAATGTTTGGTAGAAATCACATGTAAATCCATCTGGTCCTGGGGATTTTTTCTTAGGGAGTTGGTTAATAGCTTGTTCTATTTCTTTTTCTGAGATGGGACTATTTAGACTACTTACTTCTTCCTTTGTTAATCTGGGCAAGCTATATTTTTGAAGGTATTCTTCCATTTCATTTAAGTTATCGAATTTATTGGCATAAAGTTGAGCAAAGTAGCTCCTAATTATTGTTCTAATTTCCTCTTCATTAATGGTGAGTTCTCCCTTTTCATTTTCAAGACTAACAATTTGCTTTTTCTCTTTCCTTTTTTAAATCAGGTTTACTAAGGGTTTGTCTATTTTGTTGGTTTTTTCATAGAACCAATTCTTAGTTTTATTAATTCAATAGTTTTTTTTTTACTTTCAATTTTATTAATCTCACCTTTTATTTTTTGAATTTCAAGTTTTGTGTTTGTCTGGGGGGTTTTAATTTGTTCCTTTTCTAGCAATTTTAGTTGTAAGCCCAATTCATTGGCCCTCTCTTTTTCTATTTTATGCAAGTAGGCCTGAAGAGATATAAAACTTCCCCTTATTACTGCTTTGGCTGTATCCCACACATTTTGGTATGATGTCTCATTATTGTCATTTTCTTGATTGAAGTTATTATGTCTATGATTTGATGTTTTACTGAATCATTCTTTAGTATAAGATTATTTAGTTTCCAATTATTTTTGGTCTATTTTCCCCTGGCTTTTTATTAAATGTAATTTTGATTGCATTGTGGTCTGAAAAGGATGCATTTACTATTTCTGCCTTACTGCATTTGATTTTGAGGTTTTTATGTCCTAGTATATGATCAATTTTTGTGTAGGTTCCCTGAACTGCTGAGAAGAAAGTGTACTACCTTCTGTCTCCATTTAGCTTTCACTAAAGATCTATCATATCAAACTTTTCTAGTATTCTATTTACCTCTTTGACTTCTTTCTTATTTATTTTGTGGTTTGATTTATCTAATTCTGAGAGTGCAAGGTTGAGATCTCCCACTATTATAGTTTTGCTGTCTATTTCTTCTTACAGCTCTCTTAATTTCTCTTTTAAGAATTTAGATGCTGTACCATTTGGTATGTATATTTTTAATATTGATACTGCTTCATTATCTATGCTACCCTTTAGCAGGATATAATGTCCTTCCTTATCTTTTTAAATTAGATCAATTTTTGTTTTTGCTTGATCTTAGATGAGGATGGCTACCCCTGCTTTTTTGGCTTCACCTGAAGCAAAATAGATTCTGCTGCATCCTTTTACTTTCATTTTGAATGTATCACCCTGTTTCAGGTGTGTTTCCTGCAAACAACATATAGTAGGATTCTGGCTTTTAATTCTGTCTGCTAACTGCTTGCTCTTTATGAGGGAGTTTACCCCATTCACATTTATGGTTAGAATGACTAATTCTATATTGCTTGCCATCCTATTAACCCCTGCTTATGCTTTTCCCCTTTCCTTCCCTCTTACCCCCCTACCCCGTATTAAACTTGTGAACCCTACTTGCTTTTCACAGCCCTCCCCCACCTTAAAATTCCTCCCCTTATTTTACTCCTTTTCCTCACAATTTCTGTATTCCCTTCCCCTTAGCTTACTCCTTCCCTCTCACTTTTCAATGAAGTGGAAGAAGTTTCACCATAAATTGAATATTTCTATTGATACACACTATGTTCATCTCCCTCCTTTCTTTCTCTCAGATATAATAGGTTACCTTTGCCTCTTCATGAGATGTAGTACCACCACTTTACACTTTTTTATGATATAATTTCCTTTCCACCTCTAGTTTCTAGGACAAATTATACATATGTTCTTTACATATTTTTTGGCAGAAGTATAGTTCTCAAGATTTCTTTGTACCTTTTTAGAAATCTCTTGAGTTCTGTATTTGAAGATCAAACATTTTATGTAGGTCTGGTTTTTTCATCAAAAATAGATGGAATTTATTTATTTCGTTAAATGTCCATCTTTTCCCCTGGAAAACGATGCTCATTCTTGCTGGGTAAGTCATTCTTGGCTGCATACCAAGTTCCTTAGCCTTTCGGAATATCATGTTCCAGGTTCTTCATTTTTTTAATGTGGAAGCTGCTAGATCCTGGGTTATCCTTATTGTGGCTCCTCCATATCTGAGTTGCTTTTTTCTAGCAGCTTCCAATATTTTTTCCTTTGTCTGATGGTTCTTGAACTTGGCCACTATATTTCTTGGCGTTTTGATTTTAGAGTCCCTTTCAGTAGGTGATTGATGAATTTTTTCAATGTCTATTTTACCCTCTGTTTCCAAAACATCTGGGCAGTTCTCTTTGATAATTTCCTTGAAAATAGTGTCCGGGCTCTTTTTTTCCCTCACATTTTTCAGGGAGTCCAATTATTGTCAAATTGTCTCTCCTGGATCTGTTTTCCAGGGCTGTTGTCTTTCTAATAAGGTACTTGACATTCTTTTCAATTGTTTCATTTCTCTGGTTTTGCTTAACTGCCTCTTGGTTTCTCCTTGAGTCATTCATTTCTACTTGTTCAAGTCTAATTTTCAATGATGTATTTTCTTCACTCACTTTTTTTATATCTTTTTGTAATTGTCCAATTGTGTTTTTAAATGAGTTTTTTTCTTCTATGGAATTTTTTTTTCCATTTTATTTTTTAGAGAGCTTATTTCTTTATCCAGCTCACTAATCCTGTTTTCCTTGGAGTTGTTTACCTTTTCCAATTCACTAATCCTGTTTTCCTTGGAGTTCTTTGCCTTTTCTAATTCACTAATTTTATTTCTCAATGATTTGATCTCTTTATCCACTCTGGGATAACTTCTCCAGGCTCTCTTTCCAAGCTTCCCTTTCCTTTATCCATTTCTCTTCTAGCTCTCTTGTGAGAGCTTTTTTGATTTCCTCTATGAGATTCTTTGGTATTGAGGAGCAGATCATATCCCCCTTAGGGTATTCCTTTGGGGACAGTCTGCTTTTAGTGAACTTAGTATTTGAAGTCTGCTTTATCTCCATACAGAAGCTGTCAATGGTTAGAGCCCTTTTGAATTTTTTTTCATTTTTCAATAGCAGAATCAAAGAAAACAAACTGACAAGAGAAACAATTGGTCTGTTTTTGGGGGAATGGGGCTGGATCATGTTAATGGGCTTCGTCTACAGACTGGGGGTAGGGCAGCAGAGAGCCACTAACAGGACTGCGATAGCTGTGCTGCGTTTGCGCTCTGAGGCTCTGAGAACTCGGAGTCACTCCAGGTGGGGGTTGGGGGTGGCCAGGTTCTGAGAGACACTAGCTTTCCAGGGTTTTAATCTTCACCTCCGGTGTTTACACCCTCTCTGCTGCTCCTGGCTTGCTGCCAAGACAGAATATCCACACTGGGGTAAAAGTCTTTTTGCAGAAATGGAAGAGATTGTACCCCTCCCCCCTCTGGTCTGAGCTGTGTTAGCTGCCTGTCTTGCTCTGGCTTGCCTGCCCTCAGTCTATGCCCAGTCTGTTCCACCCTCCCCTGAGCAAACACAGACCTTCTCTGGCAAATTTCAAGGATGTCGTCTCTTGGTGATTATTTGTGGGTTTCTTTTCTGGTCAAGCATTAACTCTGAGGCTTGTCATGAAGTAAGTCCTGAGAGAAAACACGGAGCTCAAGCAGATGTCTGCCTCCATGCTGCCATCTTGGCCTGAAGTCCTCACTCTGACTTTATGCCAACATTGTGCTTTCAAATGCCCTACTTTACCACATTGAAATCATTCACAAGTCTCTCTGGAAGTCCCTTGCCAAAAGGGACCCTGTCTTCCCATGTTTGGATCTTGGGAAGTCTGTATCATAGCTTGGGTATAAAAGGTATTTGTGCCCACTGTGGCGCAACATGTTATGCTCTCTTCTAAAGGAGCATCCTTGTGTAGTCCCAGTTTAATTCTTCTACAAACCTCATTAGCATTTTCTTTAGCAAATTGCCTTATCATAATTTCTGTTGCTTCATTTGCACCAATAGTTTATATGACAGCTGTGTTCAGATGTCCCACAAAATCAGCAAAGTGTTCATTTGGATCTTGTTCTATTTTTGTGAAGGCTTCTCCTCTGTCTTGCTTTTTTGGGAAGAAGCCCCACGCTTTGATAGCAGCAGAAGCAATTTGCTCAAGTGCTGCTATGGAATAATTAATCTGTGCTGAAGTGTCTGTATAAGAACTTACACCTGTTACTTGGTCACAGGTGATTGGTATAGAAACTCCAGTTTGCCTATTTCATTGGGATTGTATTCTATAGAGTTCACTATATTCAGTAAGCCACAACAAGTTTTGTCCAGGTTCTAAGCATGTCTTTGCTATAGATATCCAATCATTAGGTGTTTAAATTTCATAGGCCAAATTCAGTAATAACATCTTAACATAAGACGATGTAGTCCTGTAAAGAGTGCAAGCCTTTTTCAGGTCTTTGATAATTTCTAGATTAAAAGGAGTATATCTTCTCCTTTCTTGAACTGAAGAATTAAACTGTTCAATGACAGGATAAATTTCTATTCTCAAATAACCTATATCCTCCCCTTCTTCTGTACTTTTAAGTACTACCTTTTGCAATCGAGTCATCGGAGTGGTTTACTGGGGGGAAGGTGCTGGTGATATCATTGCTCCTTCCACTCCTCCTCCCTCCACCCAGGAATGTGAAGTTGCTGGTGGAGGGTCAAGAGCCTGCTTGGGTGTAGGCAGAATTGAAATTGGGCTGTGAGAGTGAGAATCACCATATCCTTTAAATTCACTTAACTCCCCATGCTTTTTATTGATATTTTCATTACCATCTCCCTTCTCTTCCTCTTTCTCTTCAGGCTTCTTTGTTTGACTATTCACCTTAGAGCTTTTCTTTTTTCTAGAACTTGCAGGATTCTTTAAGGCCAATTGTATTGTGTTTTATACATAGAATGTTTCCTTAGAAATTGAATCATAACCTTTATCATTGTAATATTCACATAGTTGATCTCCTACTAGTTTCCAATTATCTGCCTCTATTTCTTCTTCCTTGAAGAACCAAGGGGATATGCATTCAAATGTTTCCAAGAATCCACCAATCTGCTCCCAAATTATAAGCAAACCTTACCTCTTTATTAGTCTAAATATGCTTTCTATAGGGCTCCTTCAGGGTGGGAGTGGGGGGAGAATCTTTTCCTACTAATTGCCCCATTTCAGCTAGAAAATGAAAGTTACTAGTTTAGCCCTTGACATAGTAAGTTCTCTGCTTGTCTACTTAAATACTCACCCTATTTCCTGGTTACAGGGACTTCTTCACTTAAATTAGGGTCCTTGGTACACATTGTGGCACCAAATGTAAAGTATGGATTAGCTCCCTGGAGGGCCTCAGGGTCAGCCAGAGTCAGGATAAATCAAAATCTTTGGTGTTTAGGGGGAGAAGTGAAGGAGGCAAGCAAGCTGCCACATGGCTTGCCAAAGATGTATCCTGGATTCTGGAGTCCACTCTCCAGCCTCTCTCCTCCTCGTCCTGCCACCTAGTGATTCTGACTTCTCTCTCCCCACTCTCCAATCCTTGCCTATGATTATCTCACCACTAAACATTCAGCAAGCACCAATGGTGGGGAGAGCTATCTTCCTAATATATGCTAATAGAGCCATTATCTCACATCAAATAGGTATCCTTAAGTGCTCTCTTGTCTGATTCAGAGTATCAGCCCTCTACAACTATGTGCTGAATCCATCATGGATAGACTTAATTGCAGCAACAACATATGTATCAATAAATATTTCTCTTTTGATCTCCAGAATTGGATCATAGAAGCAATGTGAACTTACTAGACTGGCAAGGAGGAATTGTGGGACTAAGGCTATATTTTAGTCAAGGAACATGAACAAAAACAGGCAATAACTTTTTGCCTTTTACCATGCATGTATCAGGATCTGACCTACAACATGCAGGCTGCTTCTACCTGCTATTGAATGAGAAAGAAGGGAACTGAGACTAGAGGGAGCTTGAAGTTCTGTTTCTCTGATTCTTTTAGAACCTTCCTGCTTTGCAGCTGGGCCAGAATACCAAAGGTTCAACCAGGTACAAGTCCATACTTTTTTTTTTCTTAGAATCAAACTCAGGACAAGAGATTATAAACTCGGAACAGTAAGGGAATAGAAAGGAAAGGGAACAATCTTTTTTTAAAGTAACTACAATGTTTTGTATAAGTTTCTCAGTTGATCCTTACAACCAACTAGGGAGGTAGGTGCTACTAAGATCTCCATTTTATAACTGAGGAAACTGAAGAGGATAAATGGCTTGTCCAATGGCTCTTACCTAGTAACTGTTTGAAATTGAATTTGATCTTTTGAACTCTTGGCTTTGGATTTCATTCATTATATCACCCACCTACTATGAAGATAAAACTCAGAATTAGCACTGAATCAGACAGCTTTTGTTACACAGAATCTAAGTTTGTGTTGTCTCTCAGATTATTAAAGAATCCAATGCTCAGTACACACAGAGAGAAGCAATGGTCCCCAACAGAATCATAATAAGAGTAAAATAATTCCCAGAAGTTCCTCCCAGTAATTGATAAATCCTAAACCTGATGCAAAGTCTCAATTTGGGGAGTAAAGCTAAAAGAATAAGTTAACATCAACATTAAAAATATTTTCACCAGAAAAATATTATTGTGGTAACAAGGGTGTCCAAAAATCCTGGAAGAAGGAAATGACTATAAAGAAATCCACAAGAAAAACATACATACATTTCTTTATAGTCATTTCCTTCTTCCAGGATTTTTGGACACATACAGTGGTTACCAAAACCATTTGGTATTGGCTAAGAAATAGACTAGTTGATCCATCGAATAGGTTAGGTTCAAAAGGCAAAACAGCCAGTAACTTTAATAATCTAGTGTTTGATAAACCCAAAGACCCCAGCTTTTGGGATAAGAACTCACTGTTTGACAAAAATTGCTGGGAAAATTGGAAATTACTATGGCAGAAACTAGGTATTGACCCATACTTAACACCATACACCAAGATAAGGTCAAAATGGGTTCATGACCTAGACATAAAGAATGAAATTATAAATAAATTAGAAGAACATAGGGTAGTTTAACTTTCAGACCTGTGGAAAAGGAAGGAATTTATAACCAAAGAAGGATTAGAGATCATTATTGATCACAAAATAGAAGATTTTGATTACATCAAACTAAAAAGTTTCTGTACAAACAATACTAATGCAGACAAGATTAGAAGGGAAGAATAAACTGGGAAAACATTTTTACAGTCAAAGGTTCTGAAAAAGGTGTCACTTCCAAAATATATAGAGAATTGGCTCTAATTTATAAGAAATCAAGCCATTGTCCAATTGATAAATGGTAAAAGGGTATGAGCAGACAATTCTCAGATGACGAAATTGAAACTATTTCTAGCCATATGAAAAGTTGCTCCAAGTCATTATTAATCAGAGAAATGCAAATTAAGACAACTCTGAGATCCACTACACATCTGTCAGATTGGCTAGAATGACAGGAAAAGATAATGCAGAATGTTAGAGGGGATGTGGGAAAACTGGGACACTGATACATTGTTGGTGGAATTGTGAATACATCCAGCCATCCTGGAGAGCAATTTGGAACTATGCTCAAAAAGTTACCAAACTCTGTATACCCTTTGATCTAGTAGTGTTACTACTGGGCTTATATCCCAAAGAGATTTTAAAGAAGGTAAAGAGACCTGTATTGCAAGAATGTTTGTGGCAGCCCTCTTTATAGTGGCCAGAAATTGGAAACTGAGTGGATGCCCATTAATTGGAGAATGGCTGAATTAATTGCAGTATATGACTATTATGGAATATTATTGTTCTGCAATGATTTCAGAAAGCAGGATGATTTCAGAAAGGCCTGGAGAGACTTATCTGAACTGATGCTGAGTGAAATGAGCAGGACCAGGAGATCATTATATACTTAAACAACATTACTATATGATGACCAATTTGGATGGATATAGCCCTCTTCAACAATGAGATGAACCAAATCAGTTCCAATAGAGCAGTAATGAATTGAACCAGCTACACCCAGCAAAAGAACTCTGGGAGATGACTATGAACCACTATATAGAATTCCCAATTCATCTATTTTTGTCTGCCTGCATTTTTGATTTCCTTCACAGGCTAATTGTACACTATTTCAAAGTCTGATTCTTTTTATACAGCAAAACAACTTTTTTGGACATGTATACATATATTGTATATAATATTGCAAAAAGTCAATATTAGATATAATAGAGATCTTCCAAATATGATCAGGGATCAAAAATGTCCACTAATATTATAATTGTATGATACAGTGTCTAAACAGAAATATTACTTTTACAGATGATATAATAGTGTGGTTGGAAAACCACAGAAAAACAACTAAGATAATTAAAATAACTTCATTAATGTGTAGGAGGAAAATACATCTGTATCTCTAGGATGTCTTTGTATTACCAATTAAAGCTAATATAAATACACTGAAAGAGAAATAGCACCTAATATTGATATCATTTATTAAGTACATGGGACTGACTTGTCAGTGCATACATGAAAACTGTATGAACACAATTACAAAACATGTTTTACAGAAATAGAGAATAAATAATATTAATAGCTCATGATAGGCCTAGCTAATATGATAAAACTTGTAATACTTCTTAAATTAATTTTTTCATTGCCATATCAATCATACCTTCAAATGGATTGTGTTATAGCACCAAGGAAAAAAATTGAAATTCATTTAGATAAATGATAGGTCAATGGTTTCAAGGGAAATGTTTATTATTTTAAGTGAGAAAGAATGAAGTCTAACAACATACATGAAACTATTGTATAAGAGTAACAATCTTGAAAACAATTTGATATTATTAAGAAAAGGAGTTGTCAATGAGTGGATATATTAAGTACACAACTTATAGAAGCAAATCAGCATAGTAGTCTAGTATTTGATGTTCAAAAGCTTTTGAACAAAAAATTCACTATTTGAAAAAAAAATCTGCTGGGAAAACTGAAAGGTAGTAGAAACAAGCTATAGATGAATACCTCACATCATATGTCAAGATAAACTCAAAATATATGTCATACTTAGAAATAAGGGTATCATCATAAACAAATTAAGGAAGCAAGGAAGAAAAAGATTTTGCATAAAACCAATACAGCTAAATTAAAAAAAAAAAACACTTGGGAAAAATCTTTGCAGGAAATTTCTCTGATAAGGATATCATTTTCAGATATATAAGGAACTGACTTAAAATGTATAATAATGAGTCACTTGCTCATTTATAAATGGTCAAAGGATGGAAACAATTTTCAAAGGGAGGGACTCAAGCTATCTGAAGCCATGTTTTTAAAAATACTACAAATTTCCAATAATTAGAAAAATACTAATTAAAGCAACTTTGAGATTCAAATTCTTACATAATAGTTTTGCAAAGATAGCAAAAAGTGAAAATTACACATGATTTCAAGGGCTGAAGAAAAAAATAGGAAAAAGTAGTGTGTATTGTCTCACCCATTCTGGGAAGCAATTTGTAAATATATCCCAAATTACTAAACTCTGTGATACCACTATTAGGCTTCTGCCCCAAGAAATCAAAGAAAGTAGGAAACATATATACAAAAATATTTGTGATAGCTGCCTTTTGATGGTAAATATTTAAAGTAAGGAGGTAACCCATCAATTGGGGAATGTACAAACAAATTATGGTAAACTAATGTAGTAGAATGCTGTTGTCACATAAGAAATCATCATAAAAACCTAGAAAGACATGTATGAGTTAATACTGTGATGAATGAACAAAACCAAGGAAAACATTTATGCAATAACAGCAACATGAGACAAATAACTTTGAAAGACAAGGCTTCTGATCAATGCAATGAATAACCATAATTCTAGAGGAGCTATGATAAAACATGTGGCACCTCTTGCCACAGAAATGATGAACTCAGGGTACAATTTGAGTCTATGCATATGGACTGCAAGGAGTTTCATTTTCATTTCCCTCCCTCAACTGGGTGAGAGGAGGTAGAAGTAGAGAAAAAAAAATATTTTTGTTAATTGCAAAAGAAAAAAAAACACAAATCAAAGAAATATAAAGGAGATATTGTAATGAGAGCATATTTTATTATTCCAAATTATTTGGTAATTTTAGATGGATTGGTAATATCCCTGTATATGACCAAATTATCAGTTAAAATCAAAATAAAAATTTGTAACTTTTCCATCTGCCCATTGTCTCCATTTACTTCTAATTATCCCTGTTCTCAACAAAGACTCGAATGCTTTGTTAAATTATCACTCTCTCTCTCTCTGATTGTCTCTCTGTCTCTCTCTCTTTCTTTCTATCTTGCTCTGTATCTTTCTTTCTCTTCTGTCTGCCTCCTACAGACAAAAGAGAACTGATTCTATTCCTATCCTTATGAATCAACCAATCAACAATTTTGACATTCATTTTTAATTTTTTTCCATTTAAAATTCAATTCCTGTCTTTAAATCCTCCCCCACCCATTGAGAAGGCAAGCAAAATGAAACTCATTGTATATATGAAGTTATTCAAAAAATATTTCCATATTATCCATATTGTAAAAAAATTAAGAACCAAGAAAAATAAAGTGAAAAAATATTTTCCTCTGTCCTAAGTTCATCAGTTATACCTATCCTCCTCAATCACACTATCTTGGAAGCTTTGAAAACTTAAGACTCCCTGACTTAGTCTCCCTTAGAGTGGAGAAGTCTGAACCCATTCCTCACCCTCAGGTGAGCAAAACCCAACTCTAACATGAAGTTCAAAGTCAAGAAATAAGCTATAAACATAAACAAGCAACAATACTGTTAACAAAATTTAACCATGAAAGTACCATGGTAAATGGGAAACTCGGAACATAGTCTCAGGAGAATGATGTGAAAACAGCTATGAGCAAGGCTTCAAAAAATTGCTGATTGGACATTAATCTAACAAGAATTGGTAGAAGTGCTAAAGTAAGAAATTTTTAAAAGGAGAAAATTTATTTTAAAAAAATCAAATAAGAATACTATGGGAAAAATTAAGAAAAGCAATGAGAATGATGCAAGAAAATTATGAACAGCTTGGCAAAATTGACACTGAAAAAAATTGAAGAAAATAAATCCTTAAATAATGGAATTAATTAAATGATAAAAGGTATAAAATTGGCTAAATTGGAAAAGAGATTCAAAAAACCTCTCTGAAGAAATTAATTCCTTAAAAATGAGAAGTAGTCAAAAGATAGCTAATGACTCCATAAGACATCAAGAAACAATATAACAAAGTCAATAGAATGAAAAAGTAAAAGAAAATGTTAAATAACTCATGAGAAAAACAACTTACATGGAAAATATATGGAGGAGATATAATTTAAATATTGTTAGTCTAACTGAAAGTTGTTTTTTTTTCCCTTTTCCTTTTATCTCCCCCAATTACATATAAAAATAAGATTTAACATTTGTTGACCAAAATGTCAAGATTCAGATCCTCTCAATTCCTCCCTTCTCTCTCCCTTCATTGAGAAGGCAAGCAATCTGATGTTATACATGTACTATTAAGGAAAACCTATTTTCATATTAGTCATGCTATGAAAGAAAACACAAACAATCCCCAGAAATAATAAAGTAAAAATATTCTTGTTAGTCAAAATTCCCTATTCCCATTTATGTTCAATCTGCATTCAGACTCTATCACTTCCTTTTTTTGGAGAAGGATAGCATTTTTCATCATAAGTCTTTAGAGTTTCTCAGATTTTTTATTTTTGAGAATAGCTATTTTTCACAACTTGCCAGCATACAATATTTTTGTACTGTGTGTCTTTTGCTAACTCAAAGTTATGATTTTTAAAAAGCCTAAGTATCACATTATAAAAATTTATAAAGAAAATTTGCCCAGATATCTAAAAACCAGAGGGTAAAATAGAAATTGAAAGAATCTACCAATCATTTTATGAAAGAGATCCCCAAATACAAACTCCCAGGAATATTATGTTCAAATTCCACAGTTCCCAGACCCTGGAGGAAATAATGCAAGCTGTCTGGAAGAAACCATTCAAATATTATGGAATAATAGTCATGATTACATAACATTTAGCAGATAACATATAAAGGAGTGAAGAACTTGAGGTATGATATCATGGAAAGCAACAGAGATAGAATTACAAGCAAGAATAATGAGTATAATCTAATGATGTGATGAGGAAATTGATATTTAATGAAATAGAAGACCTCCAGGTATTCCTGATGAAAAGCCCAGAGCTAGATAGAAAATTTGACCTTCAAACATAAGGCTTGAGAAAGGTGTAAAAATCTCCTCATACATGGAAAATCATGAGAAAATTAATAAGGTTAAATTGTTTATATTCCCAAATGGGAAAATGATACAGGTAATTCCCCAAGAACATTATTATCATTAAAGTGGTTAAAAACATCTACTTAGAAAGTATAAGTATGATTTTATTAATTTTGAAATATCTCAAAAAAAGGAAGCATGAAAAAGAGGGATATACTGGGAGAAGGGGGAAGGAGAGGAAAAATGGAAAAATATGTTATATAAAAGAAGTATGTAAGAAAGAGTTTTTACATTGGAAGGGAAAATGAGATAAAGGCAATGCTTGAATCTCATGCTCATGTGAATTGATTCAAAGAGGTAAAAAGTATGCAATACTCATTTGACTATAAAAATTCATTGTACCCAAAAGAGAAACAGGAGAGGAAAGGACAAAGTGAAAGGGGAGAGGAGTGACAAAAGGGCAGACGAGGTAGAGCCCTTTCTCTTTGGTAACTACCATGGCTTTCCACCTTAAAATTGCTATCTGTACTCAGGTAAGACCTCTGTTTTTTGTTGTTGTTGTTGTTGTTGTTGTTGTTGTGTGTTGTTGTTGTTTGTTTTTGTGCAACTGACAGCCAATGTTCTTTTTTCTACCTTGGAACTATAACCCAAGACTATGTAATGAGTACTTCTGGTACAAGTGCTGCTTCTTCTATTGCTGTCACTACTACTGCCTCTAAGACCCACACCTGGTGTTGCTTCCAAGCTGACCTCCTAATTTGTTCTAGACTGAAAAAATACATCCCCCAATCTTTTATTAATATGTCTCTTTAGAATTCATTTATCTCCATATTTAAAATTAATCTTGACTTCTATGATTATAATATTCTTAAGCTAGGAAAACATATTTCAGAAATCATCTAGCCCAATTATATACAAATTATGAAATATAGATACAAAGTAATTAAATGACTTGCTCAATATTATTCAAGTGGCAGAAATAGAATTAAATTCCAGATATCCAAATTCACAGTCCAATTCATTGATTAGGGCACAAGTTAAAAACAAAAAAATTAAATAGAAAACATGAATGGATAAATTATATAACTATTTTGAAATTTTGTGCTTAAAGCCTAAAATTATAGAGAAAAAGAACAGAGAAACTTATCTGTCCCGGAGCAATAAGTCATACTGAAAAAATAGCACACTCATAAGAAACGATATTGTACATAATAATAGTCTGATCATCACTAGAGGCTCAAGTTGCTTTATGAGGTTTTGCTTACTTGCTTGTAAATAATGTATGGGTGAAATTATTAATTAGTATGTAATTAATATTTCTATGGCTGAGAATATCTTTTTTTAAACTTTAGAATTTAGAAAATATAGAGAGTTACTCACCTCCAATCTGCATTCTAAAATTTTTCATTGCTAAAACTCTTGCATAGAGGATAGATGAATAGAACTACAGCTTAAAGTACTTAATGTTACTTATTATATGTTGTCTGATTGCTGATGTTCTCTGCTTGTTTCCACATTATTGAGAAAACTTTGGTAAATAATATATTTTATGTTTTTGAAAAGGATAAAATGCCAACAAATCAGAAGATATTCGAATAATTGGATTCTTGTAACAATGACACCACTAATAGGATGACTTAACTTAAATGTTTTTATTTAAATTTCATAAAAATGAGACTGATACAATGAGGATGATAATATAAAAATAACTGCAACTGATACATGTACATATATATACATATATATGTGTGTGTGTATGTATGAATATAGATAGATTTATCTTCCACATTTATATCTTTATATATGTCTCTTTATATGTGTATGTGTGTGTGTGTGTGTGTGTGTGTGTGTGTGTGTGTGTGTGTAAGTATCTTGGTTCCAGTTTCTGTCTGTCTCTGTGACTGTCTGTTTTCTGATTTAAGTTTTGCAAACCAACACAGTTAGAATAAGAGGGGATATCTGAGATTTCCATGTTACAAAATTTAATGGACTCTGCACTCACAACTATTCTTTAGCAGCTTAGAAACAATGACCTGTTCCCTAATTTGAGTAATTCCCTAGCTTGAGTAAATACCCATATTCTTTACTTTCAGAAGATACTAAATTGTTGATATTGGAGATAGAAAAGGATGAAAGAGGACATGAAAATGGAAGAAAGAAGGAACCAAAACATTATAGAGACAAAGTTGACAATAATATTAAAATATTTCATTAGCTTTAGAAGTAGAGGTGTATCTCACTAAAAACAATTAAAATGTCATTTCACCTTTGCAGACTCGACATATTAGAGCCTGAAATTGTATTATATTTCATATACTTCTCAAACTTAATTTTTTACAGCATGGGATAAGTGTAATACATTATGGGGTCATAAGAGGAAATGATTGAATCTAGTCTTCTCATTATATAGCTGAAGACACTGAGACCCAGAGAGGTTAAATGACTTGTTCCAAGATGAACAACTAATAACAAATTGAAATGGGAATTGGATCCAACTCTGATTCACTATCAATCACCTTCTATCTATCTATCTATCTATCTATCTATCTATCTATCTATCTATACAAATATATATATATATATTATGTGTGTATGTATGTATGTATATATACATACATACATATATACATACATTTCTAACATCTATTTGGAGGAATGAAATTCAGATGGTATAAATTACCTTGAGATTAAAGTTGTTAAAATTCTGTTCTTTTTAATAAATGTAGTTTAAAGAGAAGAATAGAGAGCACTAAAAACGTCAGTCTTAAGGAATGTTTCCAATAGAATATCCCATTAGTGTGCCATGGGTAATATTTTTCTTAATCAATGTCTCAAGTAAAAATATGAAAGCCTGAAAATCAAGTTTGCAGAGAAGAATATGAGTTTTAGGAAGCAAAGAGTATATTTTGCCTTTTTTATATCTCCAGAGCTTAATACAATACCTGGCATATAGCAGATCCTAAAAATGCTTATTGATTAACTAGATGCAAAATTAGGTAACTAACACACATACATACAACTTTTATTTTTGTTTTTTTTCTTATATCTATCATCCTATCATGACTTTTTGTTTTGTTTTGTTTAAGTCCCTAAACATATTTTGGATCATGAATACTTTAAACATTGTATTTATTTTAATGTGTCTGTAAAATACTTGGAATATATTTCCTTATCTCTGGCTCTCTCTCATTTTAAAGCTATATCCTAGAGTCAGTTCTGAATAAAATTTTAACTCTTTTCCTAAATTGTTAGTGCCTTCCCTCCCAAACTCCCTTGAATTTAATTATTTTGTCTATATTTGTGATTATTGCTTTACAATTTTGCTTCATGCAGTTTTGTATATACTTGTCTTCATCATTAAATTTTAATTCTTTGCATGTAGGGATCGTTTTGTTCTTTGTACTTCTAGCCCCTCACAAGGCATTTGAGGAATCTAAAAAAGTAGAAAAAAAAGTTTTTTCAAGGTGTTCCAGTAATTAAAATTTTCTATTTATCAACTGTGATCTATTTTTCTAGACTTATTTCACATGACCCTTTTACATACTTTAAACTTCTGACCACACTAGCATATTTATAGTCTTTCAAACTTATCACCCTATCTCCCATCTCTCTGTTTGAGACTTCTCTCCTGCCCATTGCTGCCCCAAGCCTATTAGCATCTTTAGTTTCCTACTCACTTTGTTCTTACTCATTCCAGGATTTTCCCTTTTTTGGATGTCCCATTCTGTTTTCTGATCAATATTTGTCCAAAGATATTTGAGATACTTATTAATGTACAAAAGCAATCATTAAGATTGTGTTTTACCCTATATTATAAAGCAGCAGTCACCAAAACCATTTGGTATTGGCTAAGAAATAGACTAATGGATCAATGGAATAGGTTAGGTTCACAAGGCAAGATAGTGAATAAAAATAGCAATCTAGTGTTTGATAAACCCAAAGATCTCAACTTTTGGGATAAGAATTCATTATTTGACAAAAACTGTTGGGAGAACTAGAAATTAGTATGGCAGAAACTAGGCATGGACCTACATTTAACATCATATACCAAGATAAGATCAAAATGGGTCCATGATTTAGGCATAAAGAATGAAATCATAAATAGATTAGAAGAACATAGGATAGTTTACCTCTCAGACTTGTGGAGTAGGAAGGAATTTGTGACCAAAGAAAAACTAGAGATCATTATTGATCACAAAATAGAAAATTTTGATTACATCAAATTAAAAAAATTTTGTACAAACAAAATTAATGCAAATAAGATTAGAAGGGAAGTAACAAATTGGGAAAATATTTTTACAGTTAAAGGTTCTGATAACGGCCTCATTTCCAAAATATATAGAGAACTAACTCTAATTTATAAGAAATCAAACCATTCTCCAATTGATAAATGGTTAAAGGATATGAATATTTTTCAGATGATGAAATTGAAACTATTTCCACTCATATGAAAGAGTGTTCCAAATCACTATTGATCAGAGAAATGCAAATTAAGACAACTTGAGATACCACTATACACCTATCAGATTGGCTAAGATGACAGGAACAAATAATGATGAATGTTGGAGGGGATGTAGGAAAACTGGAACACTGATGCACTGGTGGAGTTGTGAATGAATCCAACCATTCTGGAGAGCAATTTGGAACTATGCCCAAAAAGTTATCAAACTGTGCATACCCTTTGATCCAGCAGTGTTACTACTGGGCTTATATCCCAAAGAAATAATAAAGAAAGGGCCAAAATGTTTGTGGCAGCCCTTTTTGTAGTGGCTAGAAAGTGGAAAATGAATCGATGCCCATCAATTGGAGAATGGTTGAGTTAATTATGGTATATGAATTTTATGGAATATTATTGCTCTGTAAGAAATGACCAGCAGGATGAATACAGAGAGGCTTGGACAGACTTACATGAACTGATGCTGAGTGAAATGAGCAGAACCAGGAGATCATTATACACTTCAACAACAATACTGTATGAAGATGTATTCTGATTGAAGTGGATATCTTCAACATAAAGAAGATCTAATTCAGTTCCAATTGATCAATGATGGGCAAAATCAGCTATACCCAGAGAAGGAACACTGGGAATTGACTGTAAACTGTTTGCACTATTGTCTTTCTACCCAGGTTATTTTTAACTTCTGAACCAATTCTTACTGTGCAACAAGAAATTCGGTTTTGCACACATATATTGTATCTAGGTATGCTTTAACACATTTAACATGTATGGTATTGCCTGTCATCTAGGGGAGTGGGTAGAGGGAGGGAGGGGAAAATTCGGTAAAGAAGTGAGGACAAGGGATAATGCTGTAAAAAAATTACCCATGCATATGTACTGTCAAAAAATTATCATTATAAAATTAATTAAAAAATAAAATTTAAAAAAAAGATTGTGTTTTACCTCCTTCCATTCCTTTGCAATTCATTTCATACAACATATATCATTGTGGCAATTGTCACTTAAGACTGATTACCCTTTAGCTTCTTATAGAAGAAGTCATGTTTAGGGAAGAGGTCTTGAAAAAATGATTTATTTTAATCTAACTTCTCCAATTCCATCTGACCTTCTGGAAAACAGTAAA
This sequence comes from Sminthopsis crassicaudata, assembly GCF_048593235.1. Lineage (NCBI taxonomy): Eukaryota > Metazoa > Chordata > Mammalia > Dasyuromorphia > Dasyuridae > Sminthopsis > Sminthopsis crassicaudata. The sequence goes on from NC_133618.1 coordinate 282,463,520, forward strand.
CAGAAATCTAGAAGCTTTCATTAAGCTCAAAGAACATTCAAGTTGCAACAGGCTTTTACTCTATTATAGAAAGAAAGAAAGAAAGGAAGGAAGGAAGGAAGGAAGGAAGGAAGGAAGGAAGGAAGGAAGGAAGGAAGGAAGGAAGGAAGGAAGGAAGAAAAGAATAACTCAACTGAAAATGGAATGGCAAAACCTGAGGCTATTGTTTCAAACAATTATATTTCTTTCTGACTATGTGAGGTCAGAGGAGATCTCAAGCTAACATACTGCCTTAAGAAATAGGAAGATTTCAATGAAATTATAGTTTTTTACTTGATGTTTGTAACTTGGAGTAGGATAGTTTCTAACTTCCCTTCCCCCCTCTCCATTAATAATAAAGGTATAATTTCCAAAAGGTATGAGAATTTCATGCAAATTTTGTTTATTTTATGATTAAATGCTAGTTATAAAACATATGTACAACCTTTTACTGACAAGAAAATTATGTACAAAAAAATCCCCAAATACACTGTCAGCCTCCTTAAGAAGCAGCATATCTAAACCTGAACCATTAAAAGAGATGTTGCTTATAATACATGCAGAATAAAGGCATTTTCAATTTTTAATATGACAAGATTTTTTTTGTTAAACCATGTCACATTTGTGACAAGAGACAAACTACTTATTTTGGCAGCTTATGACTTAATGAAGCATTTAAGTATCAATACAAGGCTTTATTAAATAGAAACATATGGCAAAACCGTATCATTATTTAGTTACTCAAATATTTAAGAACTGTTATACTTTAACAATGTAAATAAGACCTAGTTAATTTATCACTTCCTTGCTAAACTTCCAGAAGAAATATTTTTAAAGCTGTTTATACAACATCCCAAGATATTTGTAGCCATGATCAGAAATTGGTTCTTGTGGTCATCAGTTTCTCAGTCAAAATTTTTTTGTATGAGAAGATCTAAGAAAAAAAAAAAGGATGAACTGAACATGAGTTGGTGGTCTTTTGGTAGATAGTATTCATTCTTAGTTCAAACCACAACAATATTCATAGCTCCTGGAATGAAGAGTTTTAAGGGAATTTCCTTGCTTGTTTCCACTATATTTCCAATTAGGAAGATATGTCTTTGAACATGAAAATAAAAACCTTTTGGTTTGGATTTTTTGGATGTTTTTTGGATGTTTAGATGTTTCTACTAAATTCTCTTAGTCATTTGTTAACTGTTCCAGCAAATGAAAAGAAAATAGTGGACAGTGGAAGTATGTACCACAAATTTGGCTAGATATAACAAGACCTGAATAGGTAAGACTGGATGAATATTAAGTTGCATGGAAGCATTCTCTTAACTGTGGTATGCACAAATCCTCTCTCATTCTCAAGTCTGAATCAACTGAGTTTTGATTAAAATACTTCCATAAACATTTTGTTACACTTGAGGTAAAATTTACAAAGATTTTCAGAAATTGTAGTAATTGTCATTTTTATATACATGGCAATATCCTGCCAATAAAACATCTTTTTCTACACTACAAACACTTATTTAATCTTAGCTAAACAATATTGTGTGGAATAGATTTGAATATCACTGAGTCCCTTTCAGATAAGCTATATACAAAATGTAAGAAATCTTGGAAGAAGTCCATAATGAAATGATTATGCACTGAACAATGTCAGAAAATACAGTACAACTTTATTTTATACAATATATTTCATACAAATCTATTCAAATATTTTACAGGATTAGTGTAAATAATTCAATTATGGGACTAAATAAGAGATAATAAAAGAGGAAAAGAAATTAAGAATTTCAAGGTAATGAAGAAAATTTTAACTTTTTATTTTCAAAACATATGCATGAATAATTTTTCAACATTAACCTTTACATAGCCTTGTATTCTAAATTTTCCCCTCCTCCTTATCCCCCTCTTCTAGATAGAAAGCAATCTAATATATATTATACATGTTAAAATTTATGTTAAATCCAATATGTGTAAATATATTTATACATTTCTCTTTCTGTACAAGAAAAATCAGATCAAATAGGAAAAAAATGAGTAAAAAAACAAAATGCAAGTGAACAACAATAAAAAGAGTGAGAATGTTATAGTGTGATCCACACTCACTTCCTACAGTCCTCTCTCTGGGTGCAGATGGTTCTCTTCATCACAAGATCATTGGAAATGGCATCAATCATCTCATTGTTGGAAAGAAGCATGTTCATCAGATTGATTGGCCTATAATATTGATGTTACTGTGTACAATGATCTCCTTGTTCTGCTAATTTCACTTAGCATCAGTTCATGTAAGTCTATAACATTGAAGTGAAGAAATGGAGTTCAGCCATTCCTTGCTAGGAAAAAAACAAAAAAAAACAAAAAACAAGGGACAGTTGTTAAGACTAGATTTGAGGTGATGAGAATTAGAATGGAATCCAAAGGCATCTTCATTTAGAAAATCCTAGAGTAAGCTATGGTGATATTAATAGGAGGAAAAATCTTTGAACTTGGATGAAGTATCAATTTTTGTTTCAGCATATAGAAAAGTGGTTTAAAGATGCACCTTTCAAAAATGTTAGTAGTCCTTATTGTAGTGGCAAGGAACTGGAAAGTGAGTGGATTCCCATCAATTGAGGAATGGCTGAATAAGTTATGGTATGTACATATAATGAAATATTATTGTTCTATAAGAAACAATTAGCAGGATAATATCAGAAAGTCCTGGAGAGACTTATATGAAGTGATGGTAAGTGAAGTGAGTAGAACCAAGGGAACATTGAACATAGCCACAAGATTATGTGATGATGATCTCTAATTATGCCTTTTTTTCAACAATGAAGTAATTCAGACCAATTCTAATAGAATTGTGATGGAGAGAACCCTCTGCATTTGGAAAGAGGACTGCAGATACTGAATGTGGATCTTAGCATAGCATTTTTACTTTTTTGTTTGCTTGCTTTTTTTCTTTCTCTTTTTTTCCTATTTAATCTTATTTTTCTTGTGTAACATGACAAATGTGGAAATATGTAAAAAAAAAGATGAACTTTTAATATGGGCTGGTGTATTCATACATTCTCTTTATCCTTAAAGACCTAGTTATTATTGTAAAAGACAATGTCTTCTTTATTAAAAGATAGAAATGAAAAGTGAAAGACTAGATATAGGGTAATTTTTTAATATAGCACTTTAAAATTTATTTTTCTTTTTTGTTTTTTTATTTAAAAAGAATAGAGAAAAGAAAAATTGAAAAGTAAAATAAAATATACAAAACAGAATATTGTCATGTATTTGAGTACATCAGGGAGGATTCAAAATATATAACAATGAATAACCAGTTCATGAAAGGATATCTTTTCTTTGTTTCCTTGTACATCTCTGCAGCACACTTTAAAAATTTATTCTCCTCATTTCATTCCCTGTATCTCCTCCAAACAGGCTATAATTAAGCACAGATATATTTACATATATAGATATATACATATACATCCACAAACATGCACACATGCCCCCCATACACACACACACACACACACACACACACAAACACAAACATATATATATATATACATATATATATATATATATATATATATGTATGTATGTATTTACTCTCTCCCTCAGACTCACTTACATATACATATATCTATGTACACACATACATAAAGTAATATATACATATCTACATACATTCAGACAAACACACACACACACACACACACACATATATATATATATATATATATATATATATATATATATATATATATATATATAAAATCTACATTTACCCATATGTAAACATTCATCTAAAACAATATTAATATGGCTTACATATAATGTTGATTTCTCTCTCAATGGAATCTTAACTTTGTCTGAGTTTGATGATTACTAGCGCTACTTTTTCCTTCTAATGAATTCTACTTCTAATTCTTGTATAAGTATTTGTTTATATTTCTTCTTTCTTCTCCCTGCTAAGTCTTCTTTAATTCTACTTCTTAACTTTTCTTATTATTCCTTAATCTAGTTTAATACATGTACTTAGTACTTAACATAGTTCTACAAGATTTACACCTATTCAACAATATTGACACCTACCATGATATAATTATAATAGAGTATATAAAAGACAACAAGGACTGGAGGAGGGCCCTCTAGAAAGCTAATCAGAACATTACACAAAAGAACTAATCCTGTGGTCAAAAATATAATATCCAGCAAAATTATCCATAATATTAGATGTGTCCAAAATCAATCTATTGTTCATTACTTCATGTTTCAGGAAATCTAATAATTCCTGCAGGTTTTGAAATCCTGCAATAGTCTCATCATGTGTCAGGGAATCCAATGATTCCTGCAGATTTTGAAATTCTGTAACAGTCTTGTCAACAATTTTTCATCTTAGGGAATCCAATGATTCCTGTGGGTTTTGAAGTTCTGTAACAGTCTCATTATCAGCCATGCTCTTTCAGTGTCAGATGTTTCTTAGGTCTTCTCCTTTGTTTTGAGGTTTTTCTCTTTTTCTGTCTCTCTCAAGGTGCTTGTTGGCACCCATCTGATTCCTTTTCTATCTGTAGAGAGACAAGCAAAGCCTCTCTCCCAAGCAATTAACCTATCTGATCCCTTCCATTCACCACTTTCTGGATATCTCCATATTATCTGGAGATTATATTGGAACTGCTCACACTGGAGACAGCCTTTCTATTGGGTTAAAAAGCCTGCATTCTCCCCAATTGTAATCCATTTCTTCCATCAGATTGCTTTTTGTCTCACTGATTATATCAGAATATTGAATTTCGAAAGACTCTCTGAATGTAACCTCAGCTGCCATCATGCCTCAAGTATTTTTTGCCTGGGATTCTGGAGCTAGGACTCGTCTTTCATTTCCCTGAGTCAATCTACATTCTGAGGCCCAATGGAAGTCTCTGTTGCATTTTGGATATAGGGTTTTGGATCTTTTACTCTCACTCTGTCTTCTCACTCATCTCTATGACAACATTGAGCTTTTAGATGCCCTACTTTACCATGCTGAAAGCATTGACAAGTCTCTCTGGAAGTCCTTTGCCACAAGGGACCCTGTCTTCTCACGTTCTGCATCATAACCTGGTTATAAAAAGCATTTGTGCCCACTGTGGCACAGCATCTTATGATCTCCTCCAAAGGAGGAGCATCTTTGTGTAGTCCTAGTATAAGTCTTCTACAAACCTCATTAGCATTTTCTCTAGCACATTGTTTTATTATTATTGCCATTGCTGCATTTTCACCAGTAGTTCGTATGACAGCTGTCTGCAGATGTCCCATGAAATCAGCAAAGGGTTCATTTGGACCTTGCTCTATTTTCGTGAAGGTTTTCCCTCTATCTTGTTTTCCTGGAAGGGTGCCCCATACTTTCACAGCAGCAGCAGCAGTTTTCTCATATGCTATCAAAGGATAATTAATCTGTGCATTTTGACCTTTACTTGCTAGTTGATCAAAGGTGATTTGTACATTAACTCCAGTTTGCCTATCTTCTTGGTCAGTAGGGGTTAAAATTTTATAAGCCAAATTCTCTAATATCATCTTAACATAAGATGATATAGCTCCATAAAGAGTGCAAGCCTTTTTCAGATCTTTGATAATTTCCAGATCAAAAGGAGTGTATCTTCTCCTTTCTTGACTTGAAGAGTCAAACTCTTGAATAACAAGGTATGCTTCTAGTCTTAAGTCATATATATCCTATCTTTTTTTTTTTTTTTTTCCCTTTAACTAGTGCCTTTTGTAATCTTGTCATAGGGCGTGGACATAGTTCCTGCATGGATGGTGCTGATGGTGTTACTGACCTTCTTCCTCCTCCTCCCTCCAGCCATGAAGGGCTAATTGAGGGGGTTAGGTCAAGGGATGGGGAATGCTCTAATGGCTCCTGCTGAGAAGCACCACACTCCTTAATTTCATCAGCATTGTACTTAACTCCTTTCTTGTCTAATTCTTTATGCTTTTCAACTGTTTTATCAGTACCCTTTTCTTCCTGCTGTTTCTTATTTTTCCTTATTCTAATACTTATATAAAAAAATTTTTTTTGGTCATGATCTTCAAAATCACATAGACTTGTAATTTTGGAACTATAAAAAAGCCTCGGATTATCTAGCTTAATACTCTTATTTTATTAAAAATATGAAACTGATACTAAGAGAGGTGAATGACTTGCCAAAGCAAGATAGCTAGAGAAGCAGTGATAGGTGGAATGCAGACATACATATTCTGACTCCAAAACCATTACTGTTTCTCCTAAATCATTCTGCCTATAGTTTAAACTGTACTATTTGATACTGGTGACTTCCTTTTTTTGGATGCTCTTGTCTATTGGTTCAGATGTAGAAGACCAAGATTCATATACTTGTGAACCTCTGCTTGTTATAATCCTTGTCTTCCTTCTAGACTCAGCTCCCATCTTATTTTCTTTAGGTCTTTTTCTGCCTCTTCCAACTAATAGTGCTTATTCCATTCACGTGTCCTTTCTTCTACTCTTTATAGGAGCAGGCAGCTAAGTGACATGGTGGATAGAACCCCTGAGCTTGAAGACAGGAAAATTTGGCTCCAACTTCAGTTACAAATGCCTATTAACTATGTAATCAAAATTTGAAGCCCAGGAGTAGCTAGTTGGTGCAGTGGATAAAGCACCAGCCCTGAAGTCAGAAGGACCTGAGATCAAACCTGGCCTCAGACACTTAATATTTTCTAGCTGTGTGACCCTGGGAAAGTCACAACCCCAATTGCCTCAGGAAAAAAAAAAGAAGAAGAAGAAGCCCAATGAATGTCTTATCAGTTATTCTGAAAATGCGAGACACAGAACAAAATGTGTTCAATATCAACAGTTTTTCTGCTCTATGAAGGGAAGTTATTGTTGTATCTCAAGAAAGGAAATAGTGTGGGTCTTCTGTGTACATCAGAATCCTATAGAGATACATAATGCATTACTAGATTCCCCAGGAATCCTACCTACCTTTCTAATGGACATGTCTTTAGTGTGGTGTTGGTATCTGTGCCATAGATTTGTTGAGTCACTTTGTCATGCTAATTAGGAAGATGGGAGTAGTAGTGATTGATTACCACCTCATTGTATAGTAGGCCTTAAAGATCAAATGCAATAACCTCTGAAAGAAGACTATGGGTACATTGCAGAACATAAATGGCACAATCTGATATTCCTAAAAGCCATTCTGGGTATGTTTTTGCTCTTTTATATTGACATCAAGTTACATCTTCTCCCAGGCATCTAATTTAATTTTATAGATCTACTCATTTAGTCTAGTGGTCCTAGTATCTAAGCCCATGAGATAACAATGATTTTCAAAGTCTTACAATCATTACAGAACTCTAATTTCTTACTTTCATTCTGGACATATAATATTAGAGCCCTAGCAGTAGCTGTCAAAGGTCAGATGAACCCTTTCTAGTTACTTTTTTTTCAGAAACTCTAGCAGGCCCACATTTTGAGACCTGGTTAATGAATAAATCTAGCTGGAATGCTCCTATAACTAAATTAATAACACAATCAAAAAGCCAATATAATAGCAATTTTAAAAGTTTTGTATGAATTTAATAATTAATTAGTTTTAATTAATTAGCAAATAGCATGAATAATTTTATTTTACATAGTCAGAAACTTAAACAATGTTATCCATTCCTTCATTGGCTTTTTAAAAGTTGTTAATATTTTCAGTCTGAATTACTTTGATGATAGTGTCAGGAACAACTTCTAAATGAAAACTTTTTTGAACATTTCAGAATGAACTAATTTTTCTGAAGGATAGGCAAAATTAAGATAACAATATATGGGAGTCAGTTTCTATTAACTGATTGTCAAAACTTTAGTGTGAAATTTAGAACCTTGGAATTGGTAAACTTCATAAATCAGGGCTTGATTCATTGTTCTCTTGATTATCTAGAATGTGATGGAGAAAATGTTAATAATTCAGGCTAAATTTAAAAGTGTGCTGTACATACTTTCACCCTTCCTAGAAAGTTGATTTAAAAAAATTTATCAACATGCCTTTGAATATAGATCATATTTCTTTGACATGAGGTTTACAAAGTGCTTTAGTTACAATGACCTGTGGGATAGGTAAAATAATCATTATTAAACCCATTATACAGATTTTACAAACCTCAAAAATCTGAATTGTAGAGAATTAAATAAGTTTTTCGTGATTATATAGCTAGGAAGTGGCAGAAGTGGAATTTGAACTTGTCTCCTAATCTCATGACACATATTATTTCCTTGTATTTCATAAATAATATTTATAAAGAACTTAGAAGATTTTCAAAGTATTCTTCCTATAATAATTTTGTGAAGCAAATAATATACATATTACTCTATTTTATAAATAAAGAAACTGATACCCAGAGGACTTGACTTAAATCCCACCATCATTCTCCAAATCCTTTATTCTTTCTATCTATATATTTCTAATATTAAGCAAAGAGCTCTCTTTTTTTCATTCCAGAGCTATAGCTGGATGTGGCATATACTTGCTTGAGGCAATATTTAGAAGAATTAGATGCAATTCTTCTATATTCAATAAGTAATTATTTCTTTATCTTAAGCCTAATTTCAGAAATCTGAATTTCATATTTTTGATTCCATGTTTTTAGCTAGCTGATAACTTTCTATAGCTACATTTATCTCCTAAAGTCCCTACCTTTAATTCCTTACTGTAATAAATTTGATAAACATTAATTAAAATTATATTGTATAAAAGACAAAATGTCTGGTTCTAAGAATGTAGAAATACAAAACAAGACTATTAAACAATCATTCCATTGTTGGAAATATATCCTAAAATGAACATCAAAAATAAAATAGCAACAACGAAAGAAAAAGCTATCATTGAAAAGCTTTTCCTGGCAACATTATTTGTAATGACAAAAAATCTGGAAGCAATGCAAATGTCCATTAATTTGGAATGGTGAATAAATCACTTATGGAGCTTGGATCAAGTGTTTCTATATGCATAATATGATTATATGGCATAGGTTCAGATTTTGACTGTTAACTATTGACAACATTGTCAGCTTTAAATACGAAGGGAAATTCCCATATTTCTTTGGGTGCACATATTAATTTGTAAAGCACATATTAATGCCTTTTATTTAATGTCATTTTCATCATTAAAACCAAACTATTTTCTGAAGTCAGGTTATTTGATAATTTCAAAAGGCTCTGGTGCAAAGAACTTTCTTTTCTGGGTCTTCAGTAACTGTGACTATATATAGCACATTCAGGATCAATCTCCAGGCTGTGTCTCCACAGGGATATCTTCTCAAGACTATGGCTGAGAACAGTGGACTAGAAGTATTGCTATTGCCAAAACTCTTGGGTTCAAGGTTCTAGACTATTTCTATCAGGGACTGAAAGGAAATAATGGTCAAGATGATGATGGTCTGATACCTGGAATATCCTATCTCCTATTCCTAACCAAGGTGCTTTGCTGTTTCTGCTAAATTGGCTTGCCTATTTTGTGGGTCACAGCTAATTGGCAGTTGATTGGGATAGCTGGTATCCTCATGACAGGAGTTGCTTCCCTGGATGATGGCTTTGAGGTCTAGGCTTAAAGTAGGACTAGTGATACAGAGGAACTGTATCTCCCAAAACTCCTGTGTCTATCTAAAAATGGCAATTAGTCAATAGTTATTGTTGGTGTTGATGAAGAAAGAGAATCTGTTTAAATGCTTTCCTCTATCAATACTGAAAAGAAATTTAATATGAGCTGATCATATTATCAGACTAAGGAGCATCAGATATAAAACCAAAGTACTATGCTCATGAATATTATTTTCTTCTCCATTAGCTCCTTGAGAATGGGCGCTATTTATCTTATTTTTCTTTCTATATCTCGAGCACTTAGCACAGTGTTTTGCATATAATAAGTACTTAATAATAGTTCATTGCTTCATTTTATTTGCATCACCTAGTCAAACAAATTTTCTTCTTTGTTATTCATTCTTCCTCTGTATAGTATCATCATCATTATTGACTCATTTTTTAGGTAGAAGGGTCACTAGTCAAGCACCAGGATAATACAAAAGAGAAAACTGAATCCCAAAGAATTTAAAGGGCTTCACTTGTTATCACACTGATAGTACATCTCATAGGCATGATTTGAATCTTGGTTTTCTGATTTTGGAATCAGTCTTCATTTTATTGTTCCAAGCTACCTCTCTTGTAGAATAAAAAGGATAAAATTGCTGATTTTTCTAAAGTCTATGATCCTAGGTAGCTCTTATAGTTCAGTAGTTCCTTTCTGGTCCAACAAGTACCTTTTCTATGAAAGCACTGGGTTGGGTGTTGAGGATATAGATTCAAAAGAAAAACAATCCTTGCCCCTGAGAAGCTAAGATTATTCTGTGAGATACAACTTTTAAACAGATAAGTAGGTGGCACAGACCTATAATCTCTGCTACCAAGGAGGATGAGATTGATGAACTACTTGAGCTGGGGGATTCTGAGCTAAAGTAGGTCTAGAGTTCATCAAGCATCTATAAAAAGTCTAGTACTATTGAATGGGCATCGCTTTAGACAAACTCAGACCTGGGAAACCTCTTAGCTTAAAAAAGTCAAGCTCTTCTATTGCATCTGGAACAATTACCAGTTGTCTTGACCTCTGTCTTGGCACTAGACTCTGATGACATTGGAGGAGAGAGTGCAGCTGATGACTCTGTACAGCTCTGTTTCACTTAAATCTAAGTCACTTGTAAGTCAAGACATCATTTTGCTGTTGTCACCTATCCTTTTTGAGGACAAAGGATGAACAACTATAACCCATGTAGTGAGTTTCCAGGATTCAAGGACCTCCAGTTTGGGGTTCTTTCACAAAGGGAGAATTACTCTGGATTCCAGATGTACTAGTTCAAAGCTCTAGTATATGTAAATAATGTGATATGACCCATGAGTGGCCCATTACACTTTCAGACTGTGTAAAATAGTTAAAATATTATTAAAATTAATTAGCAAGAGAATATGTAAGTAGGTGGACATCTCCAATTCCTACCTTATGCCACTTGAAAGGAGGCAGGCAGCTTGTTACAGTAGAGACAGAGTTAAGTAAAGGGTAATGATCTTCTAATTTCTTTGTATAATTCTTCCAATTGCTGTGTCATGTTGTGTGAATCATTTAACTCTCTAGACTTCAGTTTTCTTATCTGTGAAAGAAAAGGAAGAACTAAAAGTCCCTATTGTTTCTCTTAGTTCTCAAATGTATTTTTCTGAGATCTACAAGCAAAATGTGGGTATTATTTAAATCATTAATTGTGAAATGAAAACTACAAGTTTCACACATCTGAGAAAGCATAGAGAAGTCCCATAAAAACACACACAAAAAAACCCAAAACACTAAATTGGGGTGTTGAGTTAAATCATGGATTTTCTTCAACTTTAAAAACAAATCTATAAAAATAAGATGACAAATTGGTTTTAATCTAGTATATCAAATTTAGGGGGTACCAAGAGCACTTATGATTCTTCAGTGGCACAGAAACTAGAGAGTGTAACACTTAGTTTCCAAGCATATCTTAATATCAGAACTTGCTTTTTGGTGGGATACATTTCTCCTTGTTTTCTCCATTTCCCTGGCTTCAACCCTTAACTTCTACATAGCAGTGCTCCACCCCAAATCCTCAACAATAAGCCTGTGACTAGTAACTAAGAGTTTCTGTCCACTTATAGGCTGGTATGCAGCCCTCACCAACTTCAGCTGAGGCCTTACTTGCATTATGCTTCTTGTACCATATTTATAGTAATTACCCTTGATGACAAAAGAAATCCTAATTATAGATCTATTTTAAAGTAGCAAAAAGAAGAAGAAGAAGAAAGAAAGAAAAGAAAGAAATAGTGGTATCTTAGGAATGGAGCAATAGAAATAGAAATTGAAGTGCATAGTGCAATAATCCCTTCCACATTAAGACTTTATCACATTTCACATATATTGGGAGTCAGCATAATAAAATTAAATTGGAATTTAGGAGGAGTTTTGCAGAAGCCACAAATGTCAACAAAAGCTAGCAGATGACACCCACAAAAGTTTAGAAACTCAGAAATGCATAAACTATATGTATGGCATTATATAATATCAACACATTTTGTCTTTTAATGACATTAAAATTCAGACTTCTCTGGATGAAGGGAAAACCAAAAATAATAATAATAATAATAATAATTGTGTGGATTTTCCACATTGTGGGAATACGGGAATGCAGGTGGTAAGGGACTGAGGGGGAGGTATAACTATATCCTTAATCCCCATAATGTAGATAACTACAATAGGACAAAAAAACCCACAAACTAACTAATATTTGAAAAACATTAGGTCTTAAAATGAAATTATTTTAGTTTATACTTTTAAGAGGATTGGATGCAAACTTTAGTTCTCATTGCTAGATTCTAATGATGATGATAATGATTATAAAAGGCCATCTAGTTCTATTTATTTCTTTAATCAATAAAAAAAATTATTTGGAGTTTGGTAAATTGATTGAAAAGACTTAATACCAAAATCCACTAAATTTTAGATAGATAAATTGGCACACTGGATGAAGAGCTAGGCCAGGGATCAGGAAAACTCATTTTACTAAGTTTAAATTTGGCCTTAGACACTAACTAGCTGTGTGACTTTGGAAAAGTAACTTAATCCTATTTACCTCAGTTTGCTCATCTCTAAAATGAACTGGAGAAGGAAATGACAAAACACACCAATATCTCTGCCAAGAAAACCTCAAATGAGATCATAAAGAATTGAACTACAAAACCAAACTTTAGTTTATACCCTCCCTATACCCCCCAAAACATATACTCACATAAACATACAACATATATAATTTTCTCATTAGTTGCATGCTTTTGGCAATCTGTAGATACAGATTCTATATCTTACAGATTTGAAAAGAGATTAATACTCATCTGCCAACAGGTTTACAATCCATATTTTGTTTTGAAGTTATACCAAATGAATGTGAGGCAAACGTTTGGATTCAGTTACTTCCTGTAGTGTCCCAGCTCTTCATCCTGAATTTTGACTTCCAGTTTCTTCCCCAAAAAAAGTTTTGGCAAAATTAGGGGTGTTTCCCAAATAATTCTGTGCAAGGGACACAGTCTTAGAAGGTGTGTCAATACATACGAGGGTGCCAAAATGCTCCTCTTGGCTGAGAAAACATTTCATATTTTTCTGTAAAACTGTTTTTTTTTGTAATATTCCCTTGCATATTTTGCATATTTTCCTGAAAATCTACCCTTATCTTATAAAGGTTTTTCCCCCCCTCTCCTCCATTCCTTTCCCCTCTCCCAAAGATGGGAGGGTGGAGTAAAGAATACGGTATACTACAAAAATGTCTTTTAACAATCCTGGTAACACCCTCAATTTTTCTAAGCAGGCCTTCATTGTCAAACAAAAGACTGAAAATTATGGTTGTCTTCAAAGCCGAGAATAAGAGCAGGAGAACTAATGCTCTGGCTGGATAAATAAGGAAGGCTCTTCATGGTCCATGAACAACAGTCTCTTACAAAACTTCAGATTTTGTGTTAGGCTGAGGTCTACAATATGACATCATATGACACCAGTATCTAATTTGCTCGAATACTGCTCCCATATATGGCATTTATTTGAATCCAGAAACTGTGTCTAAATTAAGCACAGAACTTAAGTTTCAAAATTATGTTCCAAGTTCAGCTTATGTTTTATCAAGGAAGACACTATTAATGTCTTCATCTTAGTAATAGGCCCTTCACTTTAATTTTTAACTCTATTCTAACATTAATCTTATTCATATATTCTTCATGTTGAAAGTCATACATAACTTCCTGGCAGTACTTGACACATAACACGTAGTCATAGGGCAAGACCATCATGTTAGGGAGAGAAAAAAATAATTGTGGATTGTGTTGACTTCATTTGAGAAGCTCCTTTCTAAAACTCAGAGAGAAGAACAAAGGTACAAGCCAAAACAGAATATAACAGCAGGAAAATAATTTGTGAGGATATTACTTGGCAGACAAATGACCCAAAATGGCAGCAAATCAGGAAAGACCAGTGAATTCTAAAGAAATGGGTAGGGGCATAACCACATAGTTATTTAAAGAATAAACCTCTGGGTGGGAGATGGGGCATAGACTTGTAATGCTTGCTCCTGTGGTTGAGACATATTGATAACTTGAATTTGGAAGTCCTGACTTCAAGAGGGCTCAAAGCTGATCAGGTGTGTGTAAATATGATTCGTTTCTGGAGATAGGGAGCCACCAGGCTGCCTAAGAAAGGACAGATTGAACTCAGTCAGAACAAGAGCAGGTGACAGCTTATGTGCCCATCACTATTAGCATCAAGGTAGTGAGTAGCTACTATACTTTAAAGTCTGGATATGATAGGGGACCTAACCTTTAAAAAAAGAAAAAAAAATATGAATCTTGTCATTTATGTGACATCTGACTACAATGGATTTTAATCCAGGAAGAAGTTGTTTTATTATTGTTTACAGACCTCTGGGTTTTCCATAAATTGTAATTTTAAAAAGAAAAGGAGGGAGTAGAACTTCTGACCATGACAGAAAGCGGGATTTGATCTTTTTTTTTTTTTTTTTTTTTTTTTTTTTTTATTCTATGTTCCATAGTGTCCAAAACAACCAAAGCTAATCTATGGATTCTACACAGTATCCTTTGACTGGAACAAATGCATGCCTCACTTCTGTCTTATAGAAGCTTTGGCTTTCAAGTCTTATCTCAGTTGCCACCTCATGGATGAAAAACTTTCCTGATATCACCAGTTCTTGGTGATGTCACCCCTTTGAAATTGCTTTTTCATATAATTATCTATGAATATGCTATATTCCTCACAACAGAATGTAAGATCATTAAAGGCAGGGGATTAAAAAAAAATCCTTGCATCTCTAGTATCTAGAATAGTACCTAGTAAAGGCTCAATCAATATCTGTTGAATTGGGTTTGGAGTCAGTAGTAGCCTTAATCGTTCTGTGCTCTAACTTTGCATCCACAAGTATGAAAACATTTTAAAGAGACCATCTAATTATAGTTTGCCATCTTTTAAAGATGAAAGTAATAGAAATATAGTGACCCAAAATTTTCAAATTTTGAATTAAATAATTAATGACATGTACCCAAAGTAATGTCTTTGTCAAAGCCAAAATAAGTTAGTATGCTACTTGGCTTCTAAGCAAGTTTATCTAATTCCATACATACAAAGTTGATAAAGATTATCTCAACCATCTACCTGGCAGGCAATTGAAAAGTTTTAAGCATTGCCTATCTTTCTTGGTATTCAATGGCCTAGAAAAGTCTTTTTTTTTTTTTTTTTCATTTTTTTATTATATCTTTTTATTTACAAGATATATGCATGGATAATTTTTCAGCATTGACAATTGCAAAACTTTTTGTTCTAATTTTTTTCCTCCTTACCCCCACCCCTCCCAGATGGCAGGTTGACCAATACATGTTAAATATGTTAAAGTATAAGTTAAATACAATATATGTATACATGCCCATACAGTTATTTTGCTGTACAAAAAGAATCAGACTTTGAAATAGTGTACAATTAACCTGTGAAGGAAATCCAAAATGCAGGCAGACAAAAATAGATGAATTGGGAATTCTATGTAGTGGTTCATAGTCATCTCCCAGAGTTCTTTCACTGGATGTAGCTGGTTCAATTCATTACTGCTCTATTGGAACTGATTTAGTTCATCTCATTGTTGAAGAGGGCCACATCCATCAGAATTGATCATCATATAGTATTGTTGTTGAAGTATATAATGATCTCCTGGTCCTGCTCATTTCACTCAGCATCAGTTCATGTAAGTCTCTACAGACCTTTCTGAAATCATCCTGCTGGTCATTTCTTACAGAACAATAATATTCCATAATATTCATATACCACAATTTATTCAGCCATTCTCCAATTGATGGGCATCCACTCAGTTTCCTTTCCCTTCTTTAAGATAATTTGGGATATAAGCCCAGTAGTAACATTGCTGGATCAAAGTGTATGCACAGTTTGATAACTTTTGAGCATAGTTCCAAATCATTCTCCAGAATGGCTGGATGTATTCACAACTCCCCCAACAATGCATCAGTGCCCCAGGTTCCCACATCCCCTCCAACATTCCACATTATCTTTCCCTGTCATTCTAGCCAATTTGACAGGTGTGTAGTGTATCTCAGAGTTCTCTTAATTTGCTTTCTCTGATTAGCATCTTTTCATATGGATAGAAATAGTTTCGATTTCTTCATCTGAAAACTGTCTATTCATATCCTTTGACCATTTATCAATTGGAGAATGGCTTGATTTCTTATAAATTAGAGTAAATTCTCTATATACTTTGGAAATGAAACCTTTATCAGAACCTTTGACTATAAAAATGTTTTCCCAGTTAATTGCTTCCCTTCTAATTTTTTCTGCATTAGTTTTGTTTGTTCAAAAACTTTTCAATTTGATATAATCAAAATTTTCTATTTTGTGATCAGTAATGATCTCTAATCCTTCTTTGGTTATAAATTCCTTCCTTTTCCACAGGTCTGAGAGGTAAACTATCCTATGTTCTTCTAATTTATTGATAATCTCATTTTTTATGCCTAGTCATAAACCCATTTTGACCTTATCTTGGTGTATGCTGGTAAGTGTGGTTCAATGCCTAGTTTCTGCCATAGAAATTTCTAATTTTCCCAGCAGTTTTTGTCAAACAGTGAGTTTTTATCCCAAAAGCTGGGGTCTTTGGGTTTGTCAAACACTAGATTATTAAAGTTATTGACTATTTTGTCCTTTGAACCTAACCTATTCCATTAATCAACTAGTCTATTTCTCAGCCAATACCAAATGGTTTTGGTAACTGCTGCTTTATAATATAATTTTAGGTCTGGTACAGCTAGGCCACCTTCATTTGATTTTTTTTCATTAGTTCCCTGGAAATTCTTGGCCTTTTGTTTTTCCTTATGAACTTTTTCGACCTAGAAAAGTCTTTACAGAGTCAGCCAGATGGCTTAATGGCTAAATGACCAACCCTGGAGTCAAGAGGACCTGAGTTCAAATGTGGCCTTAGAACTTGACTCTTAGTACCTGTGTAAACAAGGGCAAATCATATAACCCCAGTTGTGTCCCCAAACAAATGAAAAAAGTATTTAAGGAAGTTATGGATCCATAGGGGATCTAAATATTGATATTTTTTACCTCACCATAGATTCTGATTTATCAAACTTTTATTGAATATATTCCATTGATTATTTTTTCCTGCAGATTCTTGTACAGTTTTAGATTTAAGAATAAATAAGTTCCAATGAAACCTCAAGGACACAGGAAAGAGACATTTCAGAGCACAAGAGTAAATCCCCTTTCCTTCTTTGGTTTGCTAGGAAAGAATTAAACACTATCTATATAAGCAATCTTTATGACATCAAGTATCCTTATTAATTCTGAGCAGGAGTTATGCAAGCATGTAGTGCAAAATCATCTGAATCTCCAAACTAAAAAGTCTAGGCAAGGAATTCTACTATGTATAAAAAGTTTGAGAGTAAATATGGGGGAGAGGATATAACAGGTAATAGGAAGCATTTATTTAATGCCAGCTATGCACTAGGCATTGTGTTAAGCACTTTACAAATATTATGCTATTTGATCCTTATAATAATGTTAAATAGGTGCTAATATGGTCCCATACAAATAGTAAATGAGTGAGGCTGCAATTGAACTCTTCTTCCTAATCCTAGGCCCACTGCTCTATACATTCTGCCACCTAGCTGCCTTTGATTTACAGCTTGAAGATACATCAGAGCTCATCTTACAATTTGAGTTAAAATACTACATCAAAACCTTATTTTATGTGATACCAGGCAATGCACCTGCTCTAGCATTAATTTGTTTGTCTTTAAAAAATCAGGGGATTGGACTCAATCACCTTCAAGGACTCTTCTAGAGTAAAATCTGTAATGCCAGGCTTCCTGATGTCAGGGTTGGCTTCCTTTCTACTTTTTATTCTTTATGCCTAGAATAATGCTTCACATTTATTAGTTACATAATAAATATTTCTCAAAGTATATTGAATTTATCTGATTCTCTGGAATTTTTGCTCAAGTAGGACTGTTTACTTGGCATTGGAAATATAAATGTGTATAGATAATTTATTGAATCAATTAATCAGATTTCCTTTCCCTCATTTCCCCCCTTCATCCAAGGCTTAAGGTTCCATCTATCTTGCTCTTTTTTTTTTTCTAGAAGGGGTTTCACTTTCTAAGAAGAATAGCTACTTTTATTTATTCTAATTTGCTCTGAGGGTGATGTCAGATCCTTTGTCCCTAATGAAGGGGAGAGGAGTTTTGTTATTGAGTCTGTTGAGCTCAAATAAGAAGTTTGCTCTCCAACACTTCTCTCTGTGAGTTTTACTTTCCTCGTCACTCTACTTTCTAATCCACTGCCTGCATAAACAAATCCAATTGTTTTTTTTTAAACTCTCTGAATTACCTTCCATAGTAATTTATTCCATATATTTATTACTCTGTGAAATAATTGCATCAAATTCTTTTTTCTTTGTTACTGAATTCAAATCATCCTTCAGTAGAATCCCTGGCTATGAGTAACACGTTTTAAAACACCAACTCTCTGCAGAGGGAGAAGGCAAAGAATCTCATAGCATATGAACAGAACGAGAAGAAAAGAACAACAAGCAATTGGGACTTGATGACAGTAGCTTCAAAGGGGGAAAGAGAATTCAGAAATACCTAGCAGGATATAGGGAAACAGCTTTGCTAAAGTTCTGACTGTGTTTTGCATTTCCCTGGAGTGTCAATTTTATGAAACAAAGTGACAGGATGATTTCTGTCATTTGAGAAGCTGTGGTTAATTTTTTTTTTTTTTTGATGCACTAGCAACAGCAAAAATGTTATGGTAGGAATCAAATTGGTGCTTCCATGCTGCCAATGAGTAGAGAACTGGTGCCTGTCATTACCTTTTTGAGTTGTGCTTTTCAAATTTAAATTTTGGGGAAATTTTATATAAGTCTGGATTAGTGGTATTAGTATCATAGTATATTTTCTAAACTTGGGTTTATAGAGTTGTCAGGGTATGCAAGAGAAAACTGCTCATTATATCTAGAAGTAAAATACTATCAGGTACAAATCAAAATTTAGAAAAAATAATGAATACAAAAGGTGTAATGTTTGAACTAGCTTTCTGGAGGACCATGGGATAGCCTGAGCCATTGGTCTTAGTGAAGGAGTGAAGGAGGCAGGACAACCACCACCAGGCTGGTCAAAGATGGACTCTAGAATCTGGTGTCTTCTCTTGTGTCTGTGGCTGAGAGCTGTGGCTGAGAAAGCATTCCCAGTTGACCCAACCCTTAAATTCTTCAGTATGATTACATCATTACATCACACTGAGCATGGGCAACCATTATAACACATAGAGAACCATCATCTCACACTGAATAGGTATTTAACTATAAACACCATGCTGACCTAGATTTATATATACCTTTTCAGAGTTCTGGCACTCTACAAAAAGGCACTGGATTCTTTGATGAGAAAAATATATGTTTTATCTCTAAGGCCTTTTCCTCAGTTAAATGATTTTTTGTGCTGGACCTGTGGTTTCATTGCAATAGGGAACTCTCAATGAGGGAACTCTTTCTTAATGTATATCAATATCTGCTCAGTAATTTATAGTCTAGGGGAGTTTCTTGGAGGCACTAAGAGGCTATATGATTTCTTATTACCAACAAGTGTTGGATTTCCTTGTCCCCAGAAGTCTTCTTGTTTTTACCTTGCCAATATACTGCCTGAGAAAAACCCTAAAATTTTCTACTTTGTAACAAATAACTTTTTGCTTTTCCTATGATACTTTTCCTATGATAGTAGTTTGTTTGGAGTCCAAGTTTATTGCAAACCATAAATTATCCTGTGAAATTTATCATAAGATAATAATTTTCATACTTATCAAGATAGAAGTATTCTTACCATGAATTTGGGTTTAAAATTTTCTTCTTTAGGAGTAACAGATAATTTAATTTGGGAGCAAAATTATCTGTCCTCTATTGTTGTCCTACTCTTATGAAGGTAACAGAGGCCTGGAATAAAGGACAAATTGGAAAATCCATAAAAGGGAAGAAGTAAAGAAAAATGACAATTACTTAGAAGTTGACAAGTACAGTCAATTAAGTTGCATTCTAAGTTTATTTCCAAAGGATTGGATGAATTAAATATATCCATCAAAATGCTTATTGATTTATGGATATGGATAATTCCCCATGGTCTTCTAGCAGTGATATACTCCTAAATCTCTGAGTGACTCATAACCTTCATAAAATGTTCCTTTGGGGCTGCACATTTTTGTACTTGAAATTCATCTAACTGTGATGGCAGAAGGCAGAGAAAATATGTAAGTTCTGGGATGAGCAAGAAGATTTTAGATTTCTATTTATATTTTGGGCTGGCCATAGCTAGACCAGAATTAAAACTTGGTGAATCACAATTGTTTCTTCACAATGGAAAAAAATGAGGATCCCCATGGAAACTTAATGCAAAGAGCACATTTTATCTGCCACTAAGGAACAAATAGGATATCAATGGATGTTACGACTTTTATCACTGTTTACTGTATAAGATGATTAAATGTGTTATGTCAGTCTTCCCATTCATAAATAAACATCCTGATATTTTCTAGAATGTGGGCTCATTCTTTCTACTGTGCATTTATATGTTCAGATATAAACTTGCTCTTGCTTCTAGGTTAAGGATTCTAACCTAGGATCCATGAAGTTCTTAGTCATATATTAATTTTGTTAATTTGAATGGAAAAAAATCATCTTCATTTTGATATAATTGATTCTTTTGTAGTACTATTATTTAAAAATATTGTTCTAAGAAGTCTCATCAGAAATTTCACTAAGTTTCACCAGATTCCCAAAGGTGTCTAAGGCAGAGAAAAAGTTTAAAAACCCTGCTGTATTGATAAAATGTAAGATCCTCTCCCAGATATTTACATTCCTCCACATCTGGTGCATATTACTTTTTCAAACATTTCAAATTAGTACTTTCTAGATATATTGGTCTATGAGCTGTTTCTTAAAATTGACATCTCAGATCTTCTTGAGTCTATAAGACTGTTTATTTTACTGTTTATTTTTCCTATTTATTTAAGCTAATAATCTTACTTTGTATTAAAAAGACTGGTATTTTTTATCTCCATAATAGAATGGAAGGTCCATGAAGGCAGTGTTTAAGTTTTTTGTTTTTTTTTTAATTTTATCTCCAATATATAACATTCATTTTTTCTTTTAGCAAACATAATCCCTTTGTCTATAATAAATGCTTTAAGTTGAATTTGTTAAACATAATAGACTAATTGTAAATTAATATTCAATTTTGAACAGATAAACAGTTTTCTTATAAAAATAAAGGAAAAAGCATACCTATACTTGTACATAAGGTAAAGATAATGAAAAAAATATCTCCATAGGCCAGGATATTTTATTAATATATAATTATTTGAATGCTGTCTTCCCCATTAGTTTATGAGTTCCTTAAATCTACCTTTTTTGGTATTCCCAGTAACTGATGCAGTATCTGGAACATAGATTCTTTATAAATGCTTATTGACTGACTAGACAGTTCTAACCTCATTTTGACAAATCTTGTTTAGCATGACATTGCAATAAGTACTATCTTGCAAAGGGCTGTATGCTTTAAATAAAGGACATTATAGTATTTATATATTATACCTATATAAATTAATATCATACAAGAAATATTTCTGGTGCCTCGGGTGGACAATTATGAATATATTGTTAATATAAACAAATATTTGACCAATGAGGACTTTTGCAGGAAAAGTGATGTGATAGGAAAATTATGATCAGAAAAGAGGAGGAACTAATTATATATATAAAATAGGGTCAGAAATCAAAGACATAGTGCTCAACTTCTAGCATCATCAATTCCTTCTGGGATCCCTTATATTGTTTTTATGTCCATAAGTTCATTCTGTTTTTTCTCTGAAAATTTTGAAAACTATTTTCCAAAATCTATTGCAGATGTCAGACTATACCCAGATTTTCTCTTCTTCTTTACTACATATTCTAGTAAGAAGTGGTAATATCTTCCCCAGGGTCTTCAGAATTCCCACTCTAGCAGCAAGCCCCTCCCTATTCATGAGTATCAGATCCAGAATCAAAATTCCCCTTATTCATCCCTTCATCTTTTGAAGGATGAAATTATCACTAAGGCAAATCAAGTAGTTATTAGCTGCTCATGCTTTTGTCAAAGATGTCTGGATAATTGAAGTTTCTTATCACAACTATATCACATTTCTGTGCTAGCCTGAACTGCTCCTCACATTCTTCATCTATTTTTTTTTCTCTCTGTCCAAGTATTTTGTTGTACATTCCAGCGGTAAAATCTATTTGTTTTTCCACTGATCACTAAATTCTTACCAAATGCTTTCCCCCAATTTTTCTTGGATTTCTTTATATAAATATACTTCTTAATATACAATGGTATACCATCCTCCCTTTTGCCTCATATTTCTTTTGAATATTGTATACTTATCTATAGTCATGATCTACTCATGTATTTCATTCCCTCAAAGTTCATTGATCAAAAGGAAATCACATCTATCTCATTACATGAGGACTTCTAATTTTTGTTGCTTATTGCATAAACCTTGATGAATAGTGTATAGACATTTGAAGTCATGAGACTTAATATGGAACATTTTTAAAATTTTTGTTTCCTATAGTTTGTGGGTTTTAATATTAGATTTTTGTGTCTTATGAACTTCTGGATGTCTCAACTGGTATTATTTCTTTTTTGTTCCTTGGCTTTATATCTAGAATGGATACACATAGATAGTTTATCCTTCTTCATTTTCCATGATTTTTTTTTAGTTTTAAACTTTAAGTTCTTTTGTTTAGCTTTTCAAGACATCTAGAAAATACATCTTTAAATGCCTTTGTTAAGGGTAATCTATCTCTGGACAGATATCTGTCTTTCTTATATTTCAAGCTGTGGTCTAGATATTCCAATCCTACTTTATAAGAGCTATTTAATAAATGTCTATTGATTGCTTAAATTATTTTAAAATTTGATGCATACTTTAAATCACTTGAGCCTCATAATCATTCTGTAACATATTTAGTTATTATTGTATCTCTTTTATAAATGAAGAAACAGACACTCTGGAGATCAGAGGTTTGTCCATTAGGATCACAAATAATCTCAGATACAAAGGAAATCTCAGACTGAGAAACTGACCCATGTTATTCTTTACTCTATTAATCCATTATTTCTTTCTTTAAAAACAAAAACAAAAACTAGTTACAGGAAGGAAAACAATGCAAAAACTCTTGGATATGTAACAAAAAGGCATAAAGATTTTTTAAATCAACTGTGTTCAAAAAGTTATCAAAATGTGCATACCCTTTGACCCAGTAATATTTCTATTGGCCTTTATCCCAAAGAGATCTTAAAGGAAGGAAAGGGACCCACATGTGCAAAAAATGTTTGTGGCAGTCCTTTTTATAGTGTCTAGAAACTTAAAATTAAATGGATGCCCATCAATTGGAGAATGGCTGAATAAATTATGGTATATGAATATTATGGAATATTATTGTTCTGTAAGAAATGACCAACAGGATGATTTCAGAGAGGTTTGGAGAGACTTACATGAACTGATGCTAAGTGAAATGGGCAGAACCAGGCGATCATTGTATATGTCAACATCAATATTATACAACGATCAAGTCTGATGAACATCACTCTTTCCAACAATGAGATGATTGATGCCAGTTCAAATGATTTTGAGATGAAAAGTGCCACCCAGAGAGAGGACTGTAGGATATGAATGTGGATCACAACATTTTTGTTGTTGTTCGCTTGCATTTTGTTTTCTTACTTGTTTACTTTCTTTTTTGGATCCAATTTCTCTTGTTCAGCAAAAGAATTGCTTAAATATGTTTATACATATTGGATTTAATATATATTTTAACATGTTTAACATATATTGGATTGCTTGCCACCTAGGGGAGGGGATGGGGGAAGGAGGAGAAAATTTGAAACACAAGGTTATGCAAGAGTCAATGTTGTCAAATTATCCGTGCATATTTTTGAAAATAAAAAGCTTTATTTAAAAAATTTTCCAAAGTGAGGTCACTCATCAATCTTAATAATGGAAACCTCAAAATGAATACTATGTTCTAGGAAAAGGGAATTTTTCCTCTTTCTCTATCTTCAGTCTACTCATTGTGAGTGCTACTAGCTCCACAGTACAATCATTTGGTTCATATTGTTTTTTTCTGTGCAATTCTTATTTGCAAGATGAGCAGAGAATTCAAAGGTCTTCTAGCATTATGTTAAATTAGAAAGAATGTTGGATTTGGGATAATAGAATCTGAGGTAAAACCCTGGCTCTGACACTTACTATCCAGGAGACCTCAGAAAAATCATTTTATCTTTCTGGAGTTCAATTTTCACAATTGTTAAAAAGGGAGAAATTGGATTAAATGACCTTTAAGATTGAAATCTTAAATCTATGATCATGAGCCTCAGTTTTACTAATCCCTTATTTGTGATCATTCCTTTCCTTTTTTTTTTTTTTTCCCCTTTCCTTCCAATTCTAGTAGTTATCAATCCCGAAGATCAATCATACATTCCTTCATGCAGTTAATGTGAATTTTCTTTCCTGGAAAGGAAGGGATAAAGAACTATAAGTACCTGATATATAACAACAACAGAATCAACAATAACAACAAATAAAATAGAAACAATAAATTAGTATAAAATAAATTATTAAATATAAGTTAATATAAAATATCAATTTAATGAACTTAGCATTGTTTATTTGGAATTTGCTTATACATTTAGCCAAGAAAATGATTTGCTTAAAGAATTGTGAAGCTACATAAAATTAGAAAGACAGGTAAATTTAGAGCAAAAAATTAAGAAGATGTGAGTGGGGTATAACTTGGACTTTTTAGCATGTCTCTAAAAGAAAGCAAAATTTTAACAAAATTTTAATAGGAAGGAGGTTATTTTTAGAAATGACAATCCCAAGGTAGAGCTAAAATGGTGAAGTGTATCAGGTAGGGACTTGCCCAAATTCTGCCTATAAATAATGACTCTCAACAAATTTTAGAACATTAGAACCCACAAAAAGATGGAGTGGATCTTTTCCAGTTGGAGGTGGCTTGGAAGCTCATCAGGAGAGGATCTGTTGTATCTGTGTAGGTTTGAAGCACAGTGGAAGCACAGGCCATGTCAGCACAGCCTGGGCCATGTGGCCTCTAAATTGTTGGCAATGGCAGTTATCTCCAGACCTCTCAGCCCTCAGAGGTTAAGAATAACTGAATAGGAAAGGTTTAGCATATTATGTTGTGAGGAGAGCTTCAGTCCAAGATTGCATATATCTAGTCTAGTCTATTTAGTCTATATGAAGACAAATATGAAACTATTGTTGACATTAGGGAGCTTATAATTTACCTATGCTGCAACCATAATAACCATAAGATATGCCTGGCACATAGTAGGTGCTTAACAAATGTAAATTGTAGCTAGTCTGAAGAGAAAAGGGGACCAACATCTACAGAGTTATGGATAATGTTTTGTAGAAAGGGCCAAAACTAAATACTTTGAAAACGAAAGTAGAACATTCAGTGCTGTGGGTTGCATTACCTATCTATAGATCTATATCTATATCATCTATCTATCTATCTATATCTATCTATATCTATCTATCTATATATTGCTCTAGAGGGCCATAACTCTGGAGAAGTATACTTGAAACAAGGTGTTAATTCAATGGAATTGATGAGATGATTCTCTAGTTCACATATATCTAGTATGATATAATGGTATAATCATTTTAGTTTGATATAATCACTCTAGTTTGATATAATGATATAATCACTTTATATTGGCTTATATTCAGTATACTGTAATGAAGTAATTGTAATAGGGTATTTAAGGGCTTAGAGAACTGGGGACATAGTCAGACTCAGATTGAGACTGGTTGAGACTGGCAGACTGGCAGACTGCTGGAGGAGACTGGGTCAGACTGAGACTGGGTGAGACTATGACAAACACAGACTGTGAAGGAGACAGACTGTGAAGGAGATAATAAAGACTTTAGACACTATTCTTGTCCATCCTCATGGTGACTATCCTGCTGAGACCAAGGCTCTTATGGAGGACCTCCAGAAAGCTAGCCTGAACATTACACTCCACTTACACAGAGGAAGGGGCTTTCAAGGTGATACTTATCAAAATTCTCTTTCATTTGCCTTCTGTTACTGTTGTACTGAAATTCTTACTTTGCCTTAGACAACAACATAGTGACATACTCTTAAGAAGAACAATAAAATTTATACACATTATTTGGGAGAAAAAGAATAGTCCATGGTATAATGTGTTCTATTTCCATTAGCAAGGATTAATTTATTAGCATAGGTACTTATCAACTAGAAAGCATAGCACATGTCTCTAAAAGAAAGCAAAATTTTAACAAAATTTTAATAGGAAGGAGGTTATTTTTAGAAATGACAATCCCAAGGTAGAGCTAAAATGGTGAAGTGTATCAGGTAGGGACTTGCCCAAATTCTGCCTATAAATAATGACTCTCAACAAATTTTAGAACATTAGAACCCACAAAAAGATGGAGTGGATCTTTTCCAGTTGGAGGTGGCTTGGAAGCTCATCAGGAGAGGGTCTGTTGTATCTGTGTAGGTTTGAAGCACAGTGGAAGCACAGGCCATGTCAGCACAGCCTGGGCCATGTGGCCTCTAAATTGTTGGCAATGGCAGTTATCTCCAGACCTCTCAGCCCTCAGAGGTTAAGAATAACTGAATAGGAAAGGTTTAGCATATTATGTTGTGAGGAGAGCTTCAGTCCAGGATTGCATATATCTAGTATGATATAATGATATAATCACTTTAGTTTGATATAATCACTCTAGTTTGATCCAATAATATAATCATTCTATATTGGCTTAAACTCAGTATACTGTAATGATGTAATTGTAATAGGGTATTTAAGGGCTTAGAGAACTGGGGACAAAGTCAGACTCAGAATGAGACTGGTTGAGACTGGCAGACTGCTGGAAGACACTAAATCAACAGTAGTGGCAGCAGTGCTATAGTAGTAGCAACAACCACAGCAGTGACAGTGTCTGTAGCAATAACAGTTGCAGCTTCTGGAAATCTTAGCTCATAATAAGAGGGAGTCAGAAGAGAGCTGTCAGACTGATAATGCACAGGCCTTTTTGCTGGCATTGTGGCAGGTCTCTGTTGCTTTGCCTATATTCAGATCTGAGAAGCAGTGCTGGCTCACAATACAAATTCCCAGAAGAATCCCTGCCCTGAAGCTTTGGACAATGCACCCTCCACCCTGAAAACAAAGCTCTACTTTAACAAAAAGTTAAAATCCAAATAATAGGCTGGGAAAGTGAGCAAATAATGGAAAAGACTCTGACCATAAAAAGTTACTATGTAACAAGGAAGATCAAAATATACACATAGAAGATGATAAGAAAATGAAGTGCCTATATCCAAAGTCTCCAAGAAAAACTATAATTGATCTCAGAACATGGAAGAGCTTTAAAAGGATTTTGAAATCAAGTAAGAAAATTATATGAAAAATTGGAAAGAGAAATAAGAACAATGCAAAAGAAAATACAGAAAGCTAATGAGAAGAAGAATTCCTTAAAAAGCAAAAATGGGAAAGAGGTACAAAAGCTTATTGAGGAAAATAATTCTTTAAAAATTAGAATTGAACAAAGAAAAGCTGAAGACCTTACCAGAAATCAAGATACAATAAAACAAATCCAAAAGAATGCAAAATATAGGTAAAAAAAAATTATTGAAAAAACAACTGACCTAGAAAATAGATCCAGTAAAGATAATTTAAAAGTTATCAGTTTATCTAAAAGCCATGATCAAAAAAAAAAAAAAAAGGCCTGGACATCTCAAGAAATTATCAAGGAAAACTGTCCTGATATTCAATAATCAGAGGGTAAAATGTAAATTGAAAGAAACTGGTCACTTCCTGAAAGAGATTCTAAGATGAAAACTCACATGAATATTATGGCCAAATTCCAAATATGCCAGGTTATGGAGAAACTATTTTAAGTATCCATAAAGAAACAATTCAAATATAGTAGAGCCATAGTCAGGATAACACAGGATTGAGCAGTTTCTATATTAATGGACCAGAGTGTTTGGAATATGATATTCTAGAGATCAGAATTATAGCCAATATGGGTCTGAAAATCTATCTTATCCTGCAGGAAAGTAGAGAAGTGAATGCGAGAAAGGGAGAGTATCGCTACCAAAAGAGCTTGGAGGACTTGGAATATGATATTCTGGAGAACAATGGAACTAGGATTACAACTAAGAATCACCTATCCAGCAAAACTGAGTATAATTCTTTAGGGGAAAGGTGGATATTCAATATAATAGAGGACTTCTAAACATTTGTGATGAAAAGACCAGAGATGAGTAGGAAATTTGATTTTCAAATAGAGGACTCAGGAGAAACATAAGGAGATAATCAGGAAAAGGAAATCATAAGGCACTTAATTACATTTATCTGTTTATATTCCTAAAGGGGAAGATGATACTTGTAATTTATAAGAATTTTCTCCTTATTAAGCTAATAATTAATGTGCAACAAGAAAATGGTACTTACACACATATATTGTATCTAGGTTATATTGTAACACATGTAAAATGTATGGGATTACCTGCCATTGGGGGGAGGGAGTGGAGGGAGGGAGGGGATAATTTGGAAAAATGAATAAAAAAAAAAAAAAGAATTTTCTCCTAATTATGGAAGTTAGAAGGAGTATATAGAGGTATATAGTATATAGAGTATATAGTATATAGAGGTCATATGTGTGAGTTGAAAATGAAGGGATAATATCTAAAACAATAAAATTAAGAGAAGAAAGAGGAAAGTACTAGGAAGAGGAGAAAAGAAGAGGAGGATGGTATAAATTATCTGTTATAAAAGAGGCAAAAAAGGCTTTTACAATAAAGGAGTAGAAAAGAAGGGGAGAGAGACTCTGTGAAACATTACTGTCATCAGAATTGGCTCAAACAGTAAATAACATATGCTCAATATGGGTATAGAAATCTATTTTACCCTGAAGGAAACTAGAACGGAAAGGAGATCCAAGAAGGGCAGGAAAGTGATAGAAGAGAGTACACACTGGGGGAGGGACTGGTCATAAGCAAAAGACTTTTGAGGAGGAACAGAGTAAAAGGAAAGAGAGAATAGTATAAATGGGGAAAATACAGTTAGTAATAATAATTATGAAAATAATTTGAAGCAAGTTTTTCTGATGAAGGCCTCATTTTTTCAACCGTATAGGAAACTGAGTCAAATTTTTTAACAAGTCATTCTCCAATTGATAAATGATTAAAAGATAGCATCTATACCCCAAAGTTTACAAAATCATGAATACTCTTTCAGTATCACTACTAAGCATGAATATTAAAAGAAGTTTTAAAAAAAGGAAAGGACTTATGTGTACAAAAATATTTATATATTTTCTTGCAGCAAGGACTTGGAAATTGAGGGGATGCCCATCAATTGGAGAATGTCTGAATAAATTGTGGTATATGGTTATTAAGGAATATCATTATTCTATAAGAAATGATGAGCAAGATGCTCTCAGAAAAACCTGGAAAATCTTCCATTAGCTCAAGCAAAGTGAAATGTATTGTGTACAAAATAATGCATTGTTGTGGGATGATCATCTGTGAATAACTTTGGTATTTTCAGCAATGCAATGATCCAAGATTACTCTGAAGAATTTATGATGAAAAATGCTATCCATACCCAGAGAAAGAACTGATTGTATCTGAATGGAGAAAGAAGCATACTTTAAAAAAATAGTCTTTTATTTTTCAAAAATATATGCAAAGATAATTTTCAACATTGCAAAACCTTGTTCCAATTTTTTCTCCCTCTCTTACCCCCATCCCTTCCCCCAGAGGAAAGCAATCCAATATATGTTAAATATGTACAATTCTTCTATACATATTTCCACAATTATCATGCTGCATAAGAAAAATCAGATCAGAAAGGAAAAAAAATGAGAAACAAAAAACAAGCAAACAACAACAAAAATACTATTTTGAATATATATTTAGTCCCCACAGTCCTCTTTTTGGATGCAGATGGATCTGTCCATCACAAGTATATTGGAATTGGCCTGAATCAACTCATTGTGGAAAAGAGCCATCACAGTTGATCACATAATTTTGCTGTTGCCATGTACAATGCTCTCTTGGTTCTACCCACTTCATTTAGCATCAGTTTACGTAAGTCTCTACAGGTCTCTCTGAAATCATCCTGCTGATTCTTGTAGAACAATAATATTCCATTCCATACATATACTTATTTAGTCTTTTCTCAGATGATTGACATCCACTCAATTTCCAGTTTCTTGCCACTACAAAAAGGGCTCTTACAAGCATTTTTGCACATGTGGGTCCTTTCCCCTTTTTTATGATCTCTTTGGGATGCAGACCCAGTAGAGACACTGCTAAAGCAAATGTAATTTTTTTTCCTTGAGGGTTTTTTTTGGGGGGGGATTTGTTTTTTTTTTTTTTTGCAATATGACTTTTATGGAAATGTTTTGCACAACTTCACATAGGTCATCTTAGTGGGATGGGGAAAGGGGAGAAGGGGAAGAATCTGGAATTCAAAATTTTAAAAAGAAAAGTAAAAAAATATTTTACATATAACTGAGGAAAATTAAAATATTAAAAAAAAAAAAAAAAAAAGAAAAGAAAAGAAAAAGAAAAAATGGCACACTAGCTATGTGACCTTGGGCAAATCACTTAATCCAGATTGTCAGGATGAAGAAGAAGATAAAAGGGAGTGGGAGGAGAAAAAAGGAGGAGAGACAATCCTTTGGCAATTAGGAAAAGTAAAAGGCATTGCCTGAAGTCATGACTAGACATTTGGAGTAGGGGAGGGGCAGATCAGGTAAGACTCAGAGAGGGCTGATTTAGGAATAAATTGTTCTTCTTTACCCTTTCTCTCTAGGAATATTATTTAATACTTCTGTTCTAAATGATTGTATTCTCTGGTTGATTAATCAAAGTACACATATGGATGGGGGCTCATGAGCTGTGGTCTATGAATGTAAATTCATAGAGTAATGTGAATATGGAAGGGTTTGCCTGGTAGGAGCAAATATGAGTTGGGGGTACCACAAGATGCTACACACACACACACACAGACACACACACACACACACGTGTGTATACATATATATATATATATACATATATATATATATATATATATATAGAGAGAGAGAGAGAGAGACATATTTATATACATATGTATGTACAGCATTTTGATCATCAACCCCCTTCCAAAACAAATTTAAGATTACTGAACCCTCTGAAAAGAGGGGGAGAAAGCTATTTGAATAAATTTGGGCATGTTCTGCTCAAATATAATGGAGAGTGCCCACTTCTACGTGTGTGTTTTTTCCCCTGGGGTGAGTTGTGAATCCTATAAATTTTAGCTCCATGGAGAGTACTGCAGAATGGTGCTGAAGTTGAGATCAAAGCCCAAGTTTTCTTGCCTGATCTACAACTCTACCTCACAGCAAGCCTCTCTGCTTGTTAAAAACTCTAATTGGTATTTTCTCAACTTGCTGCTTGGCTGGTTTCTTTTTATTGATTTCATTTCGGGGGGTTGTAGGCTGTATTTGGAGCCCTTTCCAGAGTTTGTTTGGAAGCTCATTTTTAATTTTAATGAAAATGCTTTTAAAAAAAATGTATATTGCACTACCCTGCAGGTTTTGATCAAATAAACCTGCCACTGTTTTCAGTGATTTCCAACCATTTTAGTGCCCTTAGTCTCAACTGCCAAAGGGATGCCGGCTCTACTTCTGGCAGCATGACAAGATCAACTAGGAGAATGAATGTTCCTTGCTGTATTCAGACAGTCTGACGTGACAAAGGGGGAAAGAATGAGGCGGGAGGGTGTCTCTGGCAAATATCGAAGCACAATCTGGAAAAAAGGCTCATCCAGTTCCAAACCTACTTCTAAGATTTCAAAAATAAAGGAAATCCCTTCCTTTTATCCCTACAATCCAAATTCTAAAGCAATCAGTTACAGCCAAAGTCAGATGAACACATTTAATAACACATTTTCAGTTTCAACCATTTTAGGAGTAGGGAGCATTGGTACTGGCAATTCACCTAAAATTTAGGAAAGAGGAGCTACTGATGCTACCCATAATTCGTCAAGCCTTGAGGGAAAATGCTTATAACCAAAGAAGATGAGGATTGCCAGGAAGTTTCAAACAATAGTGAAGCAGGGCCTAAGTGGTAGTTAATTAAGTCTTAGAAATATTGGCTTCCCCAACTAGTCAATTTGAATGCCAGTTTAAGGCTCAGCATTTATTCACTGAGATAATGCAAAGTGGACCATGAAGTTGGCATTGGCAAAGTGGAAGGCAGTGGAAAGATATTATTGTATTTGTTCTTTGCTTCTGAAAACAAGGGCTTGCTACTGGGAACCTGCTACTAAAAACAAAAACCCCACCTAGTGGAGTGTGAACTTAATCTGTTCCCTGAGTAAATTTTATTATTTCCAATTTATCCTATTTATAGCTTATTTGTACTGGTTATTTGCATGTTTTCTCTCCATGTTTTAAGGTACCTGAGAGAAGGTAATGTCTTTTGTATCCCCAGCACTTAACAAAGTGCTTGGCACATGTTGAGACTCACTTTAGTACCCTGGATATCTTAGAATCATCAGGAATCAGGATAAGCAAAAGTCTTTATTCTTGGTCTTTTGGGGTCACTGTCAGGGGATTAGATCTAGGAATCTCCACACCTCCTTCCTCTCTCTCCACCGCCCAAGAATGATCCTCCTTCTCCTACTCCACCCCCTGATCTCTCTTTTCTTCTCTCACCACACTCACAGATCCAGCCAGCATAGAGTTGAGTAGGTTCATCCTCCAAACATGTTAATAGAGAATTGTCCAATTGGTAATTAACCCTAAGTGTTTTTAATTACCTTGCATCTAGGTTAAGTATATCTGCTCAGTTCTAGCCCTTTACATCTCCTACTTTCTTTTGTTTTAAAACATAGGTGGTCACACCATCCCTGACTTCTCAGGGAGGTAAGAACCCCAAAAAGGAGGTGATCACGCCCTCCCTGACTTCTCAGGAAGGAAGATAAAAGCACTAAAAAGGAGATAATCATGCCCTCCCTGACATCTCAGGAAGGGAGATGAAAAGCACCAAAGGGAAATGGGGATTGCTAGTGGATCTTATTAGAGACAGGTATGCACAAACCCATCAGCATGGGAGGTATTACACAAGCACATAGCAATAATGCATAGGCTATTAGTGATGACTCTTCCCACAGCCAGTGCAGGCTCAATGTGGTGTAACAAACATGAATTGGACATGCAAGTAGTGATATAACAAACAATATAAATCAACATGGTCTTGTAAAAGATTTCCAGAAGTCCTAAAAGGAGAGTATGTAAACATCAGTCATACATACAACTTCTCCAGCAACTGAGAGATAGTCCAAAACCAATCTATTGTCCATTGCTTCATGTATCAGGGAATCCAATGATCCCCACAAGTTTTTGAAGTACTGCAACAGTCTTTTTATATGTTAGGGAATCCAATGATTCAAAAATTTTTGATGTCCATGAGTCAAATGCCATAACTGCCAGGCACAGTCAGCAGCAGACCCACCCGATTGTTTCTTGGGTCTTCTCCTTTGTTTCAAGGGTCTTCTCTATCTCTTTCCGATGGACAAGGAGAATATGGCACGTTGGCACCCATCTGATTCCTTCTCCATCAGTAGAGATACAAGCAAATCTTCTCCCCCAAGCAGTTAGTTTATCTGGTCCCTTCCATTCACCACTTTCTGAGTGTCTCCACATGACCTGGAAATTACCTAAAGAGAGTGGAGCTGCTCACACTGGACACTGCCCTTCCAGTGGGTTATAAAGCCTGTCTGCCAGAGCCAGTGCATCTTTGTCAAAGATTAAGTTAATAGTATAAAGGGCTAGATTTAGAATTTCTCTAGGGATATCTGTGGCTCCTCCTTTCTTTTGTTTTTGGAGGAGCGTCTTGAGGTCTCTGTTTCTCCTCTCTACTATTGCCTGACCTTGAGGATTAAAAGGTATGCCAGCGGTATGTAAAATCTTATACTGTGCACAAAAGTGTGCAAAATGTTCAGAAGTATATGCAGGTCCATTGTCTGTTTTTATTGCTTGTGGCACACCCATAATTGCAAATGCTTGTATAAGGAATTCAGTTACCACTCAGGCTGTCTCTTTTGCTGCTGGCATTGCAAAAGTGAATCCTGAAACATGGATAAAACATGTTTTATCCTACAACATGGATAAAAGACAGATGATCAAAAGATTTGTAATGAGTCACATCCATTTGCCAAATTTCATTAGGTCTCAAACCATGAGGGTTCTTCCCTAGAGGGAGTGTAGGAACATGGAAAGGAAGACAAGCTGTACAGGCTTTTACTATGCTCCTAGCTTCCTCTCTTGTTATTCCAAATTGTAAACGTAAGGCTTGGGCAGCCTGATGATATTTAGAATGAGATTCTTGGGCTTCTTGAAATAAAGGAGTATTGGCTAACATAGTTAGAAGGCTACCTTTGAATTGCCATCAAAAATAGGATCTGGAAGTCCACTATGAGAGTGGACATGCAAGATATAAATCTTACCTGGAAGCTTTCTCACTTGCTCTTGAAGTTCCTTAAAGAGCTGATATATATTAGAAGCTACAAATTTTATTTGGACTGTGACAATTCTTTGTACCACACCTACTGAATAGGCCGAATAAGATATTATATTTATATCTCATGGATAATAAGTAAGAACTAGAATGATTGCATACAATTCATTCTGATGAGTAGACTAAAAAGGAGTTCAGACTACGCTCTTTATAGTTGTCACAAGAGTATACAGCACAAATGTTATTTTTGGATGCATCTGTAAAGATAGTTGGTCCTTTAAGAGGAACTTTAGAAATCTTTTCTTCAAGAATCCATTGCCAATTATGTAATAGTTAGGTTATCTTTAATTATCTTTAATGGAGTGTGTACAATTTGGAATTGTGGCCAATAAAATTGGCCACTCTGGGATAGTTTCACAGCATACATTAATTTGTGCATTGGTATAAAAGGTGTATAGCTTATCAGGTCTTATCCCAAATAATTGTACTGCTTGCTTATGGCCTTTAATAAAATTCTAGCCACAAGCACTGGGTAAGGAGTAAGATTTTGTTCTGGTTGTGCTGGAAGGTTCACCCACTCTATCACACTGTCTCCTTGATGAAGAACTTTTGTGGGTACCTCTTTTATAGCAAAAACTAATATTGCCAAGGGTTTTTGAGTGACTCAACCACATTGGATAAAGCCAGTTCAACTTCTCTCAAAGCCTCTTGAGCTTCTTTTGTAAGGTGATGTGGTGAATTTAAATCAGTGTCTCCCCTTAAAATGCCATATAATGGTTGCAATTATAGTCAAGCCTAATACCAGATACCACTGGATATCTATCAATTTCTGAAAGTCATTTAAGGTGTTTAACTTCTCTGTTATTAAGGAAAGTTTTCGTACTATAAGCACCTTAGGGTATACTTCATATCCTAAATAATGAAAAGGAGCATGTCTTTGAATTTTTTCTGGAGCTATATGCAATTTGTAGTTCCTTAGTGTTTATATGGTCTTGTGTAGACATGCTTCTAACATTTGCTCCTCAGGTGCACATCCCAATATATCATCCATGGAATGTAATAATATTACTTTTGGAAATGCTTTTCTTTCTGGAATAAGAGCAGCAGCAACATACATTTGACACATAGTAGGGCTATTTTTCATTCCCTGTGGCAAAACTGCCCATTCATGTCTTTTATAAGGCTCAGCTAAGTTAACGCTGGGCATTGAAAAGGCAAATCTTTTCATATCCTCCTTATCTAGAGGAATAGAATAGAATCAATGCTTAATGTCTATAACCCAAAGAGGCCATTCTCTAGGCAATTGAGTAGGAGATGTAAGTCCAGGTTATAAACTTTCCATAGTTTCCATCTATTCATTTACTTTTCTTAAATCAGTCAACATCCTCCATTTTCCAGATTTCTTTTTTACAACAAATACTGGGGAATCCCAAGGACTTAGAGAAGGTTGTAAATGTCCTTGGTCAAGTTGCTCCTGCACTATATATAATAAGGCCTGAATTTTATCACTACCTAAGGGCCACTGTTCTATCCACACTGGTGTATCAGTTTTCCATTGGATAGAAACAGGTGAAAGTGTTGGCATACCTTCAACAGCAGCCCTGCCTAAAAAATCGAAGTACTCATTTTTAACCCTAATTGTTGTAAAATGTCTTTTCCCCACAGATTGATGTGGATTGTTTTAAACTATAAAAGGAGTTAAATTCAATTATCCATCTCAAAG
The DNA here is from genome assembly GCF_048593235.1 of Sminthopsis crassicaudata. NCBI lineage: Eukaryota > Metazoa > Chordata > Mammalia > Dasyuromorphia > Dasyuridae > Sminthopsis > Sminthopsis crassicaudata. The sequence goes on from NC_133618.1 coordinate 282,499,986, forward strand.
GGGTTCAACTGACCGGGGATGGGGCATATTTGGGAATGCCTTATGCAGAAATGAAGATTGAGCAGAACCTTGAAAAGAGGCAATGATCAAGAGTTAGAGGTGAATATGAAGAATATTTCAGGGATACAAGAGAAATGATATAGAAATGGGAGATGGAGTGTTAGATGCAAAGAATACCAAGTTGACTGTTACTATAGGGAAGTACAGTGTGAGAAGACTGGGAACAGAGGAAAGATCCAGGTTATAAAAAGTCTTAAATGACAAACTGAAGACTTTCTATTTCCTTATGAAAATATTGTAATAATGTATTTAACAGGGGAATTATGTGACCAGATCAATACAATAAAAAAAAAAATCACTGATAGATTTATATAAAATGAATTAGTCTGGAACGAAATGAGGCATGGAGAAAATTTAGGAAGCTATTGAAATATTTGGAATTAAAGTTGAAAAAAGCCTCCAGTGAGATGTTAGCTATGTGATTGCAGAGGAAGAAAAACACTGTAAAGTAGAAAGGATGAAATTTGGCAATTGGTTGGATTTTGTGGGGTGATTTACATTGAATAGTCATGAAGTTCACTGAGTTTGGAAGGGAAGAGTGGCTAGATGGTTGTGACCTTGACAGCAATACGTAAATTTGAAGGAAAAGAAGATTTTTTTGGGGGGGTGAGAAAGACAATGAATTTTGTCTTGGACATTTTGAGTTATAGATGCCTTTGTGAAATTCATTTTGAAATGTCAAGTAGGTAGTTGGGAATACAAAATTGGTGCTCAGAGAATAAGACTAGTTTTATAAACCTGGAAATCGTTCATCCCTCTTGTCTTTCAGAACCAAACCCTAAAAAGAAACTCCCCCCACCTTCCTCCTCATTTGCAATCTGCCCTACCATTCCACGATTTGACTGAAACCACCTTTTCTGAAATTGCAAATTATTTCAATTGCCAAATCTCAAAATCTTTTGTGAATCTTCTATCCAAATTGACTTCTAGTAGCACTTATACTATTGATTATCCACTTTTGTATACTTTTTGTATACTTTTGTATACTCTCCTTGTTTGTTTTTGACACAGCATCTACTTCTACTTGTCTGATGGTTCATATCCAATCTCTGTTTTAGAACATGTAATGCTGGAGAAACTGAGGAAAGATAGAAATTAGACAGTTTTTAGTAATTTATTTGGATTTCTGAGAGGGAGAGATTGTGCTGGGGACATACTGCCCCCAGCACAGGGCTGATGTCCAAAGCATTCAGCTGAGAATGTGAGTTCTCCATGACATATTTATATACAGTAGCTAAACAAAGACAGGTGAGTGGGAATCTCCAGGCAGAAACCATTAATCCGGTTCTGACAGGTTGGGGGGTAGTACCATAAATTCTAACAAACTGGAAGTTAAGGATGTGTCCAGCTTAGAGCCAGGAAGTCTGAACTCTCCCTTATCTTGAGTTTATACCTTGACAATTTATTACCTTAGAGCAAGTAGCCCTGAATTATATCAATCTTAATGAACAGGAGGGGAGTTTCCAAGGGGAATTTGCAACTAAGGAGATTAAGACAGAACAATTGGGGAAACTGAGGCAGGACAATTAGAAAAACTGAGGCAGAACAATTTAGGGAAACTGAGTCAGGACAATAAAAGGGAACTGTGGCACCACAGACTAATCAACTTGCTTGTCTGGGCAAATTCCAGAACTCTGCCTGGGGCATTCTTATCATCATTAATTATATTATTTTAGAAAGCTTCCATGGATTGAAGTACCCTTGTTATGTTGAGTCCCAAAATTTATTTTTCCTTTTCCTTCTGAACTGCAGCTTAACTCAATCAACCTAAACTCAATCAACCAACAATTATTAATGAAGAATTTACTCTGGGGTAGATACCATGTTACCTCTGGTATATAAAAAAGGCACAAATTATCACATAGGCATATGAGAATCAAAAAGTCCAAAACAGAATTTATTATTTTATTCATTTAAACTTCTCTTCCTCTTAACTTTTTCTATTAAGGGAACCATTCATCTCTTGAATCCATCCATGTCTCTTGACATATACGATTCAAACATCATCACCTCTCACCTAGGACTTTTTAAATTGCCTTCAAATTCATCTACTTGATGATAGTTACTGATTGGACAATACTCTATAAGAATATGCTTGGAAAAATGGCCCTTCGCACTATCCTGTGCTGGCCTAATCGTTTGTTGTATACAGAAATTTGTGAGAGGGACTAGGAGGTGCAGTGAAAGTAGCCAGGATTGCTTCTGAGAGAAGAGGAGGTGAGTGAGGTTGCAGAGATCCTATGCATCCACTCTCCTCACTTCTACCACTAAAGACCAAGAATAAAGACTTTGGCTTATCCTGACTCTGGTTGATTCTAAGGTACCCAGGGTGCTAGAGGGATTGCTATAACATGAGAACTTTTCAAGATTACACACTATTAGCACTTCTTGCTTTTGAAAATACTTTACATTTCCATTGTATATATTTTCTATTTGTTGATAATCATAAACATTATTTTCCCTCAGGATAATGCAAACTTCCTGAGGGCAGGATTTGTTGTTTTTTGCTTTTATTTCTCTATCACCTAGCACAATGTCTTACATATAGGAAGAAATTACTAAGTAATTATCAAATAGAATTTGAAATGTTCCACATGCAAGAACTAGGTGCTTGTTTTCCTTGGTCCCAAGAGATAAATGAATAGAATTTTCAAAAAAAGAAAATTTTGATACAATCTAAAGTTAAAAATGTTTAGAACTAAAATATATTTTAATAATCTAGTCTTTATATAGTACTTTAAGGTTTGCAAAATGCTTTAAAAATATTATCTCATTTGATCAATCCAATAAACCTGGATGCTATTATCACTCATTTTATGGATGAGGAACTTGAGTCCTCCAAAAGGTTAAGTGACTTGACTGAGTTACATAGTTAACAAATGTCTAAGGCTAGGTTTTGAACTCAGATTTTTCTTGCTCAAAATACATAACCACCATTTAATACATCACCTAACTTCCTCTTAAGGAGCAAGCGTCCTCTTAATGGAGATCTTCAAGTAAGGATTTGATGTATATTTGTTGGGATGTCATATGGGATATTTTTATTCATTTGGATTGAACTAGATGATGTTCAAAATGTCTTCCAGTTCTATGAATCTTTGATTCTGAAACTATTGTACAGAGAGACGATGGATTTAAACAATGTTTAACGAATAAGAGAAATAATGTCCAGAGAACACTGGGACTGCCTCCACCTCATCCCCTCTACCCTCCTGAGAAGGATTGCAGGGCTCCATCCATCAACCAGCTCAAGAGAAACATCAAAAACCACAATTCAGGGGATTAGGGCTCTCTTCTTAAGGTGATGGCAACAAAATAGTCTCTCTATGCATGTTTTTGTCCAGATAAATGATATTAAATAATACTTGTGACATGTTTCTTCTAATTTCTTAAAAACCTCCATAGTTTCCATTCAATAGATTTTAAGATACTAATTACAGACTCTTCTTTATATACCAAACTATCATTTCTCTTCCCCCAAAAGTTCAGCTCTGTAGCTGGAGTAAGTGTACAGAAATTTTCTCCTAAATGAAACTTAGACCTCTTTTACCATGGATTTCAATTTATGGGTACCTACCCATGAGTGAAGTCTTTGTTTTATCATTTTTGGAGACTGTAAACTCTTTCTCCCCACTGCACCTCCATTTTTGCCCTTCTATTACCAGTTATATGAAGATCCTTAATATTAATTCCATTTTTCCAAGTAGAGTGACAAAATTACTATGATAGTTTACAGTTGGAAATCTCTCTTATCATTGTTAATCAGTACTGGTTTAGCTGTTGACAAGTTATCTATATGGTACCACAATTAATCCTATATAATGAAGATTGGAATAGGCTTATTCAATTTTCTTCCTCATATGATATTCATTGTTGATTTTTGTCTATTTTATATCTACAAAATTTTTAGCAGCTGTCCCTTTCTGCTTGCATGATCACTAACCTCATTCAGACTCTCTACACCTATTACTTGAAATAATTTAATAGCCTCCTAATTTGCCTCCTTGCTTTCAATCTCTCCTCTTTCTTCTACACAGCTGCCAAAATGATCTTACTAAATCCTACTACAAAGGTCACCTTCTTCATAAAATATTCACTGATCCCTTCAGCTATTAATGACCTGAAAAATTACCTTGTATTTACTTCACTCAATCAACAAGCCTTTATTAATCCTCTGGAACATATGAGCATTCAAGGAGGACTATCATTTCTGGTATGATGTTCATTTGCCTTTGGTATCCATCTGACACATAACTATCACCTTGATTCCAAGAAACTGTAGCATTCTTAGTGACTATATCCTGGTAAATTGTCTTGGCAAATGGGCTAAACCAGGTTAAAAGTAACTAATGGACCACAAACCCATCTATGATGTAGGGCAGGGGTTCTCTAACTACGGCCTGCAGGCTAGATGCAGCCTGCTGAGGACAGTTATGCGGCCCTCCAGGTTATGGCAAATGGGCTGAGGGGCAGAGACAGAGTATAATTTTTTTGTTTTTACTATAGTCCGGCTCTCCAACAGCCTGAGGGACAGTGAACTGGCCCCCTATTTAAAAAGTTTGAGGACCACTGAAGGGGGTATCTACCCCAAGCATGTGAAAAGTTCCCCATTTAACAAACTTTTACAATAATATTCTACAGATGTTATTGATCCTCTATATCAGAGATGATATGGGGTAAGAAATCTTTTTTTTTATCGAGGATCATTTGGATATTTACAGCATCATTTGCTGGCCATGCAAATTGTCAACTTATAGAACTCACCCAATGGGAGATTGTTGTACCTAATTTTCAGCTCATCATCATCTGCAGTTGCCTTAGCAAATGATTTCACAGGCCTAATACAGCCTGCAGGCTGGGCATTTGCCAACCCTGATTTATATTTCTATAAATTATTTTATGACTTAGTATTTGATATATACTTTGCCTAAAGAATTTTTTAAAATGTTGTGTTTATGGGGTACTCAGAAAGGATCAGCACATCTGATATGAGAGATTAGTGGGCCCTTTTCAAGGCTGTTGATTCATCTTTGCCCACCTGTCACCCAGAAGTTTCAGCAGATGGCCTAAACCAAGTGGAGCATAAATGATAAGCCTCCAACCTATCAGTGAGTTAGAGGAATGAGCACAACAATTAACAATTTATTCTATAGGCCATGAAGATGGTTGAAGTAGACACTGTGGAATGCTTAGAGCTTGGTCAGACACTTAAGATGCCAAAGTCATCCATTGAATTCTGGGTCATCATCAGTCATCCTGCCTTTGATAACTCTGAAAGAGAAAATAGGGCTGATGATTTTGTGCAATTCTGCCTAATTTAAAGTCCAATTCACTCATGAGTAAAAACATCAATTTGTGATGTCATTGGTCCTCTTCAATATGAAGCTCAAACAACTTAAGAATTTATTATATGGCAGCACTGTGTGAGGTATTGAGAATATTATGTAAAAATGAAGCAGTCTCTATCCTCAAAGATACATACATGAGATGGAGAAAGATGGATAATATGTATACCTATAAATATATACAAAATGAATCCCAAGAAATCCAAGACAAATAAGGCCTAAAGAAGTCACTAAAAGCTTTACTATTATAGAAGATTGTTTATGAACTGAGTTTTGAATGCAACAAAGAATTCTAAGAAGTAGAGCAAGAGGGGAGTGCATTCTAGGCACTGAATATATCCAATGCAAAGACAGGGAAATAGAAGATGCAGGATCATGTGTGATGAACAGCAAGAAAGCCAGTCTAGCTAGACTGATGAATGTGAGAAGGAGAATATTAATTAATAAGGTAGATTTGGGGCCTGGCTGTTAAGGACTTTAAAGTACAAAAGAAGCATTTGTATATAATCCTAATGGCAATTAAGAATTGATTAGTGCCTCGGGCAGCTAGGTGGTGCAGTGGATAGAGCCTTGATTTCTGGAGGACTGGTCTCAGACACTCAACATTTTCTAGCCATGTGACCCTTGGCAAGTCACTTAACCCCAGCCTCAGGGGAAAAAAAAAAATTGATTAGTGTTTGTTAAGTAAGGGAAAATAATAGTATAAATATACATATTATTTTCCAAATAAAATGTAAATTCTTTAAAGGCAGGCTCTGTTCTGGGTAAGGTGGGATAGATGGGGCAGGTTCCCACCTTAGACTATAAGCTGTTTAAGTAGCAAGAGTTTTTTTTTTTTTTTTTCTTTGTATGCCTAGTACTTTGCAGAGTGCCTAGAACCTGGTAAGAATTTAATATATGCTTGTTGAATAATTATTGGATTGACTTTTGTCTCCTGCATTTAGCATTGCACTGACCACACAAGTATTTAATAAATATTTTTTCAATGAATATTTTTGAATGAGTGGCCCTCCATTTCCTTATCTGTAAAATAAAGTGGTAGGACTAGATAACATTTGTCTATAGTCTCTTCCATCTCTATATTTATTATTCTAAGAAGAGCATTTTACCTTTCAAATTTCTGAGTTTTCACCAATCTTCCATAGCTACTAGACTCCTTTCATTAGTTCTTTGGTTGTGTCTTTCAAAGTTCTTAAGATATGAAAGTCTCCATGCCATTACCATGTGCATATATATGTACACACACACACACACACACACACACACACACACACACACATATATATATATATATATATATATATATATATATATATATATATATATATATATATATATATATATATATATATATATATATATATAATTAGTTAGGAGGATAGGAAGATCTTAGCCTTTATATTAAAAGAACCTCAAGCACTTTGCAGAGTGCTTGGTGCATAGTGTAAGCCTAACAAATCTTTTTGATATATTGACTTGATGTTGTATTTATAGGGACTTTAGGAATAAATAAATTTTGAACTTGTTCTGCTTGTCATGTTGTATCATCTTCATCACTGTATCCCTGGAAATTACAACCTAATAATAGAGTCAACTTATTTCATGTTGTTGTTGTTACATCATTTACCCATCAGGCTCTTTGTGATACCATTTGAATTTTTCTTGGCAAAGATACCAGAATGACTTTCTATTTTCTTTTTCAGCTTATTTTATAGATGAAGAAATGGAGACAAACAAGCTTGGGTCACATAACTAGTAAATGTTTGAAGCCAAATTTGAACTCAGGAAGATGAGTCTTCCTGACTTTTTGTCTAGCAGTCTATACACTGTGCCACCTGGCTGCTCAACCTACTTCACCATGATAATTGAATATAGGGTATTGTAATGATCAAAGGGATTTTGATAGATTATGTAGACTATAGAATTGAAAAAAATTTTGTAGTGCTTTACTTGTAGTTTCCTCATAGTGACTAGGTCTCTTCTGATTCCCACACCCCACAATAATGAAGAGAAATTAGTATTGCTTATGAAAATAGCCATATTTTGACTTTTTTGTTCCCTACTCCATCCCACAGGAGCAATTCTGAAATCTTTTAGGATGTCTATAGAGCAACACAAACACTAACAAAACTTCTATAAGGTTGGTAGATAGGCATACTATTAAAAAAAAGAAGCAATGCAAATCCACTGATAATGGGTTAGGTGGTTTCATCATGAATTCCATACTTTGGGTTGTTTTTTTAATCCCAATAGATATTTTCCCATATTCCCATATTTATTAGATATGTTGTTTCCAAGAACCTTGTGATCTGAGTACTTCTAGGGCCCAGTAAATCCTAGTCCCAATTTTGACCTAATCCTATCATTGATTTTCTGAGGTTGATAAAAATTATCAAACCACTCTAGTTTCATTTCTACAGAAATGATGATGATTGCATTCACCACCCTCACAAAATACGTTATGGAAATTAATTAATGGAAAAGGTGTTTTTGATCCTCTGATGAAAGGTGATATGTAAATAGAAAGTATTATTAAATTGCTAGAAGAGTAATATAAATAGCATATGACAACCTTGTATTATCATCACACGCCCTCTAAGATATAAAAGAATAAATTTTCAATATTCCCCTGTAAAAAAAAAAAAAAAAGTTTCTTTCAGGAATTACCTTGAAGAGGCAAAGATAAATTGTGGACATTGTTGTTCAGTTATTTCTGATTTTTTATGACCCCATTTGTAGTTTTCTAGGCAAAGATACTGGAGTGATTTCCCATTTTCTTCTCTAGCTGATAAGGAAACTTAGTAAAATAGAGTTAAATGATTTGTCCAGATTATTTGTCCAGACTCATATAGCTAATAAGTGTCAGAGGCCACATTTGAGGTCTAGTCTTCCTGTTTCTAAGCCTGGCACTCTATTCACTGTGCCATCTAGCTATCCAGAATACTATATTAATCCAACATAAATTGATCCAAAGAAAGTAAATAATAAATAATAAATTGTAATTTAATATATTATGTTAATAAATTATAATTTAATAATTTATAATAATAAATAGTGGAAATAAATTAGTCTGGGAAAAGGATTAGAAAAACTAATAACCTAAGATTTTTTTATCTTATTGATATGTGTTGTCTCTATGATGATGAAAATCAGAAACAATCCATGCCTATCCATGCTACTCTTCTAGATTCACCCATAAGTGTATCAAATGATTATCTACCCCACAAACTGGTGACTTTCCTCACAGTTCCCATTCTTTTGGGAGAAAATCTCCATAGCATGTAAACCATCCATTGACTCTTTTTTGTCCTTGTAATATGAATAATCTTTCTTCTTTTTGTCCCTTTTCCCAAGTATCTCTCATTTAATTTCATAATAATTTCCCTTCTCATAATGCACAGTTCCACCAAAATGCTCTACTGCCTGTTGCTCACAATCAATATCCCATATCTCTGTTTTATCTTTATGACTGAGAAACAGCATAGTAGAATTGAGGAAAGAATTTACCCCAGAGCCTAGAAAAGCAAGGTTTGAGTCTTGATCCTCACACATAGTACGTGTTTGAGCCTGGATATATCATTTTACCTCTCAGTGATCTAGGAAGCTGAGAAAATATCAAATTATATTGGTAGAGATAATTTTCTCAACTGTGAATTCTTTATACCAATGCAATCACAGATCTGATTTCCATACCCTAGATCTGGAATGTATTTGCCCCTTTATCTTTAAGAATGTATATATATATCTTTTTTGTATGGTTTAACTCAGAGATGACCTCTTCCACATAATGTTCTCTTATTTCCTTTCCTCCCTATCCAGTTATTAGTAGTTAATATAACTTCAAGGAGAACACAACATGTACTTGATTAAACTTACAACAAAGTATGGATTGACTGCTATCTACCAGGTTTCACTTCTACTCCTGCAACATGGGTTGGTCTAGTTTCCTCAAGAAAAACAGCAAACCTTTCTTAGAATTTGATTGTTCCAGATGACTAATGCTCATGTTATACCTCTCTTGACATAATTTCTTGATAGTCCTGAGACATACTGCTATGACTTTCTAGTCACCTAAAGAAAAAAAAAATAAATAAATAAAGCAGAACAAGAAGGATGGAATACACTTGACCATGTAAAAAAATAGATAGTGAAGGTCTTGGGGAAGACAAAATAAATTTAGTTATGACATTATATGCACTAAAATTTATTTGTTTAAATATAAATAACTATTTATATAAAATAGTAATGTAAAATAAGTTTAAATAGTAGTGGTGCTATCTGATGTTGTTTAAAGATCATTTAGAAGGTAAAGAAAGATTGCCCACCCACCCTATACCAAATATGTATTCAAGGTCTTTCAGACTTAGCAGATGCCCTAATAATAAGACATCATAACCTGCTGAACAGATTCATTATTCCAAATGAAGAGCTAGCGTATCCTTATTAAATATTCTTTTAACAAGATTTTGATGCACCACGAGTGTTTCATTTCTTACTAACATCCAAACATCATCTAAAAGGTAAAGGGGCAAACACATTCCAGACTTAGGATATAGGAATTAGATCTGTGATCTCATGGTATAAAGAATTCCCAGATGACAAAATTACCTCTGCCAATGTAATTTTGTACTTTCTCAGCAACTTAAAATCTTAGAGAGCTACCTAAGCCATACTCAGGGCCAAACACATATTATGTGTGACGGGCAAGACTTGAACATCCAAACTGAACTAATTGGCTATTGACTTTAATCAGGCCTGCTCCTAATTGAAGGAAAGAAGAGACAGTTTTAAAAATTATTTATTTTATTTTTAATTTTTGAAATAAAAGTAGCATTTTATATTACAATTAAAAGATTATTACACATAAAACTGTAAATCTATTATGTACAAGTTATTTTTTAAATGTATAATAAAGTTATATAAATTTCTTTTTCTTTCCTTTCACCTTTACCATTAGACACAAATATGCATGTGCATATATGTACACTAACACACACACACACACACACACACACACACACATATATATATATATATATATATATGTATATACACACAGAGCTGGGTACAATTAGACACAGATATGCATGTATGTATACATGGACACACATACATACAATGTAAAATCGTTCTATACATACTTCTATTTATCAGTTCTTTCTCTGAATGCATACAGCATCATCCTTTATATGTCCTTTGTCATTAATTTAGTATTTATTATAGCTAATAACAGTACTACAGTCAAAAATGACTTTGTTGCTGAAAGTTGTCCTTAAAACAATATTGTTGTTACTGCATACAATGTTCTCTTAGTTCTGCTCACTGTGCCCTTGGTTATTTCATGCAAGTCTATCCATGTTTTTTCTAAAATCAACCAACTTATCTTAGAGCACAGTAGCATTCCATCATGATCATATACCTTAATTTGTTCAGCCTTAGAACCTAAGATAGTAATTGATATATAATAGCTGCTTAATAATATTAATTTAAATGAATGAAATCATTTCTTGGGACAAAAATAGCTTAAAAAGTAAATCTGATGGGGGAAAATGCTTGCAACAATTTGATAGAGATGGTAGAACTGAATTGAAACTACCCAGGAATCTCAAAATTTTCTCAATAAGTCTATGAGAAATGTGCTTTTTTTTTCATGCCCCAAACTTGCATTTTTTGTGAATGATTCCTAAAACATTTGCAATAAAGTATACAGATTCACCTAAAAATAGTAGATTCTTCAGGATACATCTTTAGTATAAATCTATGGTAGTAAAGAATAGCATTAATATTCATACTATCAGTATTTATGAGACATTTTTGAAGAAAACCATGAAGTTGATTAGATAGAAATAACCCATATATACATATATAATGTTGTATAGTTTAAAAACTGCTTCCAAATATACACATACACATATCTATACAGTTATCTTACTGTACCAGAAAAATTGGATTTAGGGGGAAAAAAAAAAAGCCTGAGGAGGAAAACAAAAATGCAAGCACACAACAACAGAGGTAGTGAAAATGCTATGTTGTGTTTCACATTCAGTTCCCACAGTCCTCTCCCTGGGTGTATATAGCTTTCTTCCTTACTGAACAATTGGAACTGATCTGAATCAATTCATTGTTGAAGAGAGTCATGTCCATCAGAATTGATCATCGTATAGTCTTCTTGTTGCCATGTATAATGATCTGGTTTTGCTTGTTTCATTTAGCATCATTTCATGTAAGTCTCTCCAGGACTCTTTGAAATTATCCTGTTAGTCATTTCTTACAGAATAATAATATTCCATAATATTCATATACCATAATTTATTCAGCCATTCTCCAATTTATGGGCATCCATTCAGTTTTCAGTATCTAGCCACTATGAAAAGGGTTGCTACAAACATTTTGCACATGTGGATCCCCTTGCTTTCTCTAAGATCTCTTTGGGATATAAGCCCAGTAGATATATATTTTGAGATATAAGACTACTGCTGGGTCAAAGGATATGCACAGTTTGATAACTTTTTGAGCATAGTTCCAAATTGCTCTCCAAAATGGTTGGATTCATTCACAGTTATATCAACAATGTATCAGTGTCCTAGTTTTCCCACATCCCCTACAATATTCCTCATCTTTGCCTGTCATCTTAGCCAATTTGAGAGGTATGTAGTGGTATCTCAGAGTTGTCTTAATTTTCATTTTTCTTTCAATAGTGATTTGGAGCACCTTTTCATATGACTAGTAATATCTTTAATTTCTTCATCTAAAAATTGTCTGGACATATCCTTTGACCATTCATCAACTGGAGAATGGCTTGACTTCTTATAAATTTGAGTTAATTCCCTATATATTTGGGAAATGAGACCTTTATCAGAACCTTTGAATGTAAAAAATGTTTTCCAGTTTGCTTTCTTTCTAATCTTGTCTGCATTAGTTTTGTTTGTACAAAATCTTTTTAATTTAATATAATCAAAATTATCTATTTTGTGATCAATAATGATCTTTAGTTCTTTGGTCACAAATTCCTTCTTTCTCCACAGGTCTGAAAGGTAAACTATACTATGTTCTTCTAATTTATTTATAATATCATTCTTTATGCCTAGATCATGAACGCATTTTGACCTAAACTTGGTATATGGTGTTAAGGGTAGGTCAATGCCTAGTTTCTGCCATACTAGTTTCCAATTTTCCAAGCAGTTTTTGTCAAATAGTGAATTATTATCCCAAAAGCTGGGGTCTTTGGTTTGTCAAAGACTACATTGTTATACTTATTGACTATTTCGTCCTATGAACCTAACCTATTCCACTGATCAACTAGTTATTTCTTAGCCAGTACCAAATGATTTTGATGACCACTGCATTAAAATATATATTTTAGATCTGGTTCAGTGAGGCCACCTTCATTTCTTTTTTTTTTTTTGTTTTATTTTGTTTTCATTAGTTTACTTGAAATTCTTGACTTCTTGTTCTTCCAGATGAATTTTGTTAATTTTCTAGGTCAGTAAAATAGTTTCTTGGGAATTTGATAGGCATAGAACTAAATAAATAGATTAGTTTAGGTAGTATTGTCATCTTTATTATATTTGCTCGACCTATCCAAGAGCATTTGGTATTTTTCCAATTGCTTAGATCGGACTTTGTATAGAAAGTATTTTGTAGTTTTGCTCATATAGTTCCTGATTTTCCATTGGCAGATAAATTCCCAAATATTTTATACTATTGATGGTTATTTTTAATGGAATGTCTCTTTTTGTATCTCTTGCTGTTGGACTTTGTTAGTGATGTATAAAAATTCTGATGATTTATGTGGATTTATTTTGTATACTGCAACTTTGCTAGTTGTGGATTGTTTCTAATAGCTTTTTTTTTTTTTTTTTTTTTTTTTTTTTTGATTCTCTGGGATTCTAGTTTTCCTAATATTGAACCATCCCTGCATTTCTGGTATAAATCCCACTTGGTTACAAATTTATTATCTTTGGGATTATTTTCTGTAATTTCTTTGCTAATATTTTATTTAAGATTTTTGCATCAATATTTATTAGGGAGATTGGTCTATAGTTTTCTTACTCTGTTTTCAACCTACCTACTTTAGGTATTAGTACCATGTTTGTGTCATAAAAGGAATTTGGTAAGAATCCTTCATTCCCTATTTTTTCAAATAGTTTATACAGTATTGGAGTTAATTGTTCTTTAAATGGTTGGTAGAATTCACATATAAACCCATCTGGTCCTGGTGATTTTTTTTCTTAGGGGGATGATTAATAGTTTGTTTTATTTCTTTTTCTCAGATAGGACTATTTAAGCAATTTACTTCCTCCTCTGTTAATCTGGACAATATATTTTTGTAGCTATTCCTCCACTTCACTTAGGTTATAAAATTTATTGGCATAAAGTTGGACAAAGTAACTCCTAATTATTGTTCTAATTTCCTCTTCATTGGTGCAAAGTTCTTCCTTTTCATTTTTAAGACTAACAATTTGATTTTCCTTTTCCTTTTTCTAATCAAATTTACTAAATGTTTTTTTTTCATAAAACCAACTCTTAGTCTTATTTATTAATTCAATAGTTTTTTAGTTTCAATTTTATTAATCTCTCCTTTTATTTTTAGAATTTCAAGTTTGGTATTTGATTGGGGTTTTTAAATTTGCTCTTTTTCTAGCTTTTTTAGTTGCAAGCCCAATTCATTGACCCTTTCTTTCTCTAGTTTATGCAAGTAAGCATCTAAAGATATACAATTTTCCCTTATTACCACTTTGACTGCATCCCACAAATTTTGGTATGTTGTCTCATTATTGTCATTCTCTTGGATGAAATTATTAATTGTGTCTATGACTTGCTGTTTCATCCATTCATTCTTCAGGATGAGATTTTTTAGTTTCCAATTATTTTTTGGTTTATTTTCACCTGGCTTTTCATTGAATGTAATTTTTATTGCATCATGATCTGAAAAAAATGCATTTACTATTTCTGCCTTTCTGCATTTTATTTTGAGGTCTTTATGTCCTAATATTTGGTCAGTTTTGTGTAGGTTTCATGAACTGCCAAGAAGAAAGTATGCTCTCTTCTGTCTCCATTCAATTTTCTCCAAAGATTTATCATACCTAACTTTTCTAGTATTCTAATTATATCTTTAACTTCTTTGTTATTTATTTTGTGGTTTGATTTATCTAGTTCTGAGAGAGCAATGTTGAGGTCTCCCACTATTATACTTTTGCTGTCTATTTCTTCTTGCAGCTCTCTTAACTTCTCCTTTAGGAATTTCCATGCTATACCACTTGGTGCATATGTGTTTAGTATTGCTAATGGTTCATTATCTATGGTACCCTTTAGCAAGATATAGTTTCCTTCCTTATCTCTTAATTATATCAATTTTTGCTTTTGCTTGATCTGAGACCAGGATGACTATCCCTGCTTTTTTTTACTTTACCTGAAGCATAATAGAATCTGCTTCAGCCTTTTACCTTTACTCTGTATGTATCACTTTGTTTTAAATGTGTTTTTTGTAACCAACATATTGTGAGATTCTGGCTTTTAATCCAGTCTGCTATCTGCTTCTGCTTTATGGGAGAATTCACTTCATTCACATTTATGGTTAAAATTACTAATTCTGTATTTCCTGCCATCTTATTATCCCCAGGTTATACTTTTCTCTTTCCTTTTCTCCCTTTCCTTCCTCCCCAATATTTAATTTATGAACACTACTTGCCTCAAGCAGCCCTCCTCCTTTAGAATCCCTCTCCCTGTAGAGTCCTTCCCCCTTTCTTATACCTTTTCCCTACTATTTATGTTTTCCCTTCTGTTTAACCTACCCCTTCCTTTTTCACCTTTTCTCTCCCTCTTTTCAATAAGGTGAGATATATTTCTTTGTGAACCAAATATATCTAATATTTTTCTCTTTAAGCCAAATCTGATGAGAGTACGATTCATACAATGTTCATCCCCCTACATTCTTTCCTGCAAATGTAATTGGTTTCCTTTGCCTCTTTGAGAAATGTAATATACCTCATTTTACTTTTACTTTTCCCTTTTTCTGGTACAATTTCCTTTCCACCTCTAGTTCCTTTTGTGTATTATAACAGTAAAATCAAGTTATACATGCACTTTCTATGTATTCCCATAATAGAAATACAGTTCTCAAGAGTTATTTTTACCTTTTCATGCTTTTCTTGAGTCCTTAAATTAAGCTAAACTAAAAAAAAAAAAAAAAAAAAAAAAAAAAAAAAAAAATTTTGTTTAGCTCTGGTCTTTTCATCGGAAATAAATAGAATTTACCTATTTCATTGAATGCCCATCTTCTTCCCTGGAATAAAATGCTCATTTTAGCAAGGTAGCTTATTCTTAGCTGCATTCCAAGTTCCTTTGCCTTTTGAAAAATTAGATCCAGCCCCTCCTATCCTTTAAGATGAAAGCTGGTAGATCCTGGGTGATTCTTATTGTTGCTCCTTGGTATTTGAATTTTTTTCTGGCTGCTTGTAATATTTTTTCTTGGTCCAATAGTTATGAAATTTAGCCATGATATTCCTTGGAATTTTAATTTTGGGGTCTCTTTCAGGGGATGTTCATTGAATTCTTTCAATGACTATTTTACCTTCTGATTTTATGACATCAGGGTAGTTCTCTTTGATGATTTCCTGATAGTGTCTAGGCTCTTTTTTTCATCATGGTTTTCAGGGAGTCCAATAATCCTTACATTGTCTCTCCTAGATCTATTTTCCAGGTCAGTTGTTTTCCCAAGTAGGTATTTTACTTTTTTTCCTATTTATTTTTTTATTTGTTTTTTGGTTTTGTTTGACTGATTCTTGATGTCTCATTGAATCATTCTTTTCCATTTGTTCAATTCTGATTTTTAGTGAATTATTTTCTTCATTTACTTTTTTTTTATACTTCTTTTTGTATTTATCTAATTGAGTTTGTAAGTGAATACTTTTTTTCTATGGAATTTTTTTCCATTTCACACATTCTTTTATTTAAGGAGTTATTTTCTTTTTTCACTTTATCAAATCTATCTTTTAATGAGTTATATGCCTTTTCCAAACCCTCTTGCAGAGTTTTCCTTTTCTTTCGGCATTTTTCTTCTAGCTCTCTTTTCAGATTCTTTTAAATTTCTTCTAGGAGAGCCTTGTGTGATGCAAACCAGGTTATATCATTCTTTGGGGCTTCATCTAGAGACAATTTGCTTTTAGTCTTTTTCAGGGTCTGAAATCTGTTCTTCTCTTTTACCATAGAAACTATCTATAGTTAGAGTTTTCTTTGCCTTTTTACTCATTTTAAAAAAAAAAAAGTTTTGGGGTCTGCTTTTAGGGCAAGGAAGGTTTTCCAAGCTATCTCTCATAGTCAACAGCAAAGCAGCATGAAGAAGCAGTGGCTGCACTGGGATGGTTCTGACTCATTCCTGGTGCTGGATAGGCATGGCCAGGTCCTGTGAGACTCTGGCATTTTGGAGTTCATAATTTACTTTTTGTGTTTGTGTTGGTTGTTTTATAACTTCTCTGCTAATATATTGGCTTATTCCCAGGGCAGATTAGCCAACGCTGTGGAAGAGTCCTCCCCATAGATTCTCCACAACCCAGAGTCTGCACCACTCTGTGGAGACCGCACCCCATCCTGGGTCTACACAAAGTGTGCTGCATCCTGCCTGGCCTCCTTCCATGTCCAACCAAAACAGAAGTCTTTAATGATCTTCTAAATAACCTTTTGCTATTAATTTGCTGCATTCCCAATATTCATGAATTCTGCCAACCTAGAAGTAATTCAGAGGCCAAAGCTGGTAATTAGTTGAGGGTCCAGGGAGAAGATCAAAAAGAAGCATATGTCCTCTCTGCCTTCTTGGCTCTACCCTTTAATTAGGTCCTTGGTTCTAATCTTCGTTTTTCACTTATTGCCTCTTTGATCTTGGATATGTTTTTTCACTGCTGGACTTTGATTTCTTTATTTGGAAAAGGTATTAGTTTAGACCTGATGATCATTGAAGTCTCTTTGAGCTCTAGGTCTAATAATCTTAGTAATTGTGATCCTCTGATTGCCAGGACAGACTTATGTTGTTGAGTAATACTTGTATTATTGTCCTCATTCTTTAGCTAGAAAACTGAAGCTATAAAAATTTCAGTGGTTTGAACAG
The DNA here is from genome assembly GCF_048593235.1 of Sminthopsis crassicaudata. Classification (NCBI taxonomy): domain Eukaryota; kingdom Metazoa; phylum Chordata; class Mammalia; order Dasyuromorphia; family Dasyuridae; genus Sminthopsis; species Sminthopsis crassicaudata. Next base: position 282,517,494 of record NC_133618.1, read on the forward strand.
AGCTAGTTAAGTAGGAGAAATTAGATCTATCTTTCAATTAGCCAATAAAACATTTTTATGTAGATAAACTATTAAGACCACAAATACAAATTTTAATAACTGAATTTCTTTTTTCCCCACTAAAATCTATTACTTTTTCTAACTTAACTATTTCTGTCATTGGTGCCATTATTCTGATACACACACACACACACACACACACACACACACACACACGGCAAAGTTATTAATACTATACTCATATTGTAGTATGTGTGGGGAATATAACACATGTGTATATGTATGTATATATAATATATATGGTATTAATAACTTTGCCTCATGTAAATTTTGTATTCATCAGTGCCAAGCACAATGACTGGTACAGAGAGGGCATACATATTTTCTGAATTATATTGAATTCTGACTAAAAGTCCAATTTTTTAAAAATCCAATACCAAAAAGCAAAATAATTCCATTGTGCATTAAAAATATATTATGAAAAAACATCAAAATTTTTTCTCCACAGTTATTTCCTGATCTAGGATAGAATTTTGAAATAAATTAGGGGACAAACAATTCACTTTTGAATAGGAGAGACATTCATTTCAGCTATGGCTGACACTTGACATTTCATTTCAGATGCAAAAATCCTTGAGATCTAAAAGTTGATGTTTTCAGGTAAATGTTTGGTTAATAATTTAAAGCTTAGAACCAAGTTCAGAACAGTAAAAATTTGCTACCTTTCTTTTTCTGCAAATGGTAGTAACAATAGTCTACTTGAGCAGACAAAATGCAAATGAAAAATACATAAAATATATATTAGAAATGTACAGGTACTTATTAGTTTAATAGAATATAGCTAAAATAGAACTTCTAGCTTTTTGATATTTGGAGGGCCACTTTCTGTGAAGTAGCCTGACTGTCTGTTCCCATATCTCTGACTCAGGGCCTGGGAAAGTGGTGTCACTTATCAATCAATGAATGAAAGTGCTATATCTTCAAGTGCTGACTCTGCACCATAGGGAGTAGCTAGACTGACAGTAGAAACTTAAAGATAAAAAGTTTTCTTTTAGGTTTGCAAAAACCTTTGAAATGAGGTTTGAAAGGAGAAGATGAGGGAATGAAAATTTACCAGTCATTGGCACATTTGGGATTTACATTAAAATGTCTGACTGTCAGGAAGAAAATGTTGTATTTCAATTGTGAATCTGCACTGTAATACTACTTAAAATCATTCACTAACTCCTAACTTCTTAAAGCTGTAATGATTTGTGTGGGATGGGATAGTGACCTATATATGGACGTTGCTACTTTGCTTGACAATGTACTGAATCCACACCCAGCATTTTCAACAATCTAACAAATACAACTTAAACTACTAATATTTGATAAACCCTGTAACTAGATATCAGGAATATATATATATATATATATATATATATATATATATATAAAAAACATTCCTTGCTTTTAATGTACTTACATTCTAACAGAAGTTCTTAAACTGAGGTCAGTTATCTTTTAAAAATATATTTTCGATAACTATTTCAATGTAATTGGTTTCTTTTATAATCCCACAAATTTGTTTTGGGTATTTAAAAACATAATTCTGAGAAGAAGTCCAACAAGGTCAATTTCCCTTTATCAAAAAAGAGATGTAATATATATGAATATAAACTGTTTTCAAAATAATAAAATGTCATTTCAGGAGAACAGAGTCAATAATGGAAGAAATTAAGAAAAGCTCCCTTTTTAAGAGGTATCACCTAAGCTTTGCTTTGAAGAAAATCATGAATTTTAGAAAGTAAAGATAAAATATATTCCTGCCACAGGGGACCATTCCTGCAAAGATCCAGAAAGGTAGGAGACTGGTTTGACTGAAATGATTGAGGAAACAAGGTTTAAGCATACACTCATTACAAACTACAATATCATACATAAAGAAAAAAACTGGTAGGCTAGCTTAAGGTGAATGGAGAATGTATATAGAGAATACCATTGAGTAAGATAAGGCTTACCTGGGAATGGCACTCTGGGAAACTCATTATTGGGCAAGGGAGAAACCCCTCCTCATCATGCAATATCCTATCAGCCTTGAAATTCACCTCATCAGTAATTCCTCCCCCTCTGGAGGGTGGAGACATCAATACTGAACTGACCATTTAAAGAGAATGCTCAGCTTGGGTAACACCTTATTCTCACTTAACTGTACTACTTTGAGATTTCTTTGATTTCTCCACCAAGCCCTAAGAAGCTATTTATTGCATATACCTTATCATTTTTCAGGATTGTCTGCCTTGTTGTACTATCTCATTGCTGTCCTTCTCTCCTCTATTTAGAAGATATGAATGTCATATGCATGTATGTGTACATAGTCACATGTATATAACACATTAAAATTTTCCAGTCACTTTACTATTTTATTTGATTCTCACAAAAATCCTTTGATTTAGGTATTATTATTATCTTATTTTGCAGATGAGGAAAATAAGTAGCAGATTAGTTAAGGGATTTCCCAAGATAGTGCATTAGGCAAGATTTTAACTTGTGATCCTGACTAAAGGCACCTGTCAGTGGAACAGTTTATTCAAGTATAAAATGGGAAGATTATTTGTTCACAGGATTGTTATGAGAGTAAATTTATGTGATACTTTAAAAATAGTGTTTCTCTCTCATTTTAAGGATTATAAATATAACATATAAAGTTTACAAATGTGATATAATATTTAAAAATATTTTATATCATTTTATTTTCACATTTGGGTTGTGCTATTATTTTTCTCATGTGAAAGATAAGGAAAGATAAGGTACATATTGACACTACACCATATAGCTAATATGTGTCTCATATGGGATTTGAGTTCAAGTATTCCTGAGTCCAATACTTCATCTCCTTCCCAATTAGCTGTCAAAATATATATAACATATATATATATATATGCAAAACATATATAATATATATAAAGCAAATGTTTCATAACTATAATACTCTACAGGTTACAGCTATGACTATAATGTATATGTATACAAAACCAATATACATCATAATATACATCAGAGTCCATATAACAATCTTCTAAAATAGTAACAAATATGGAAATGAAAACAAAAGTTGGCTCACTCAACTAAGGATTTAGTTTAAGCTAAAACAAATTATAATATATAATCACTCAATAGAACATAAGCTTCATGACACCAGGAACTTTTTCATATTTATTTTTTAATATCTAGTGCCTAAAAGAGTGCCTGGCACTTAGTAAGCATCTGATAAATGATTGCTGAACAAACAAACCAAATACTCATTTTTATATTCTGTAGAGGGGAGATTGCAACAAAAAGGAGATGAGTATTTGTTAACGGCATATGCCTATCAGCCAGTACCTGCTTTGTACCAGGTACTGTATCAGTGGAAGGCAGAGAAACTTGGGCAGTAAGTATGGATGGGAAGGAGTGTAGAGGCAGAGATAAGGGAAGGGGAGTACTTGCTTTTTTTTTTTTTTTTCCCCTAAGGCAATTCGGGTTAAGTGACTTACCCAGGGTAACATAGCTATAAGTATTAAGTTTCTGAGGTCATTTTAACTCAGGTCCTCCAAACTTCAGGGCTGGTGCTTTATCCACTGCACCACATAGCTGCCCCAGGAAGTACCTGCTTTTAAGGAGCTCACAGTTTAATGTAATAAAGAAGACAAAATGCAGACAAGTATGTGCAAACTAACTACATATAGGATAAATTGCAAATGATCAATAAAAGAAAAATACTAAGGGGATCAGAAAAAGATTCTAGTAAAAGGTAAGATTTAGGTGACACTTCGAGGAAGCCAGGAAGCAGGGAGGAAGAGGAGACTATTCCAGGAATGGGAGAGAGCTGGTGAAAATGTTGGGAGTGAGGAGATGGAATATTTTGTTCAAGGAACAGCTTGGAGACCAAATTGATCTTTACTCCATTCACTCTTATTGTTTAATTCCATAATTTAAATAACAGTCTAGTTCTTATTGTGTGACTTTGGACAACTTACATGACCTTTGTAACTGACAATTTCTTCTAAAACATGAAAGTTTTGAACTAAATGAACTTTGAGGTCTCTTCCATCTATAATCCTGATGATCTCTCTGTGACCTCTTATTCTTAATTCCTTCTTCCTGACTTCCCTTTGCACTTCCCCTTCAACTCTTCTGCCCACATTGAATCTCACTCAGCAGTGTTATTGTGGGAAAATTTTCACTTTGGCTGTTTTTATTTTTCCCCATAAAGCACCCTGATCTCCTTGGAAGAAAGGTGCTATAGAACTGTAAGAGAGAAATCAACTAAAAATAGAAGTATTGAATTAGCATCCTTTCCCCAATACTTTGGTACCCTTGACAATGTACTATTTCAGTGCATCATGGGTTTTCACAGTGATTGCAAATTAGAACTTTCCTTATGAATATTGGAAATGTTCCTCACTCCATAATGACTTTCTGTCTCATGAAGACCCCATTTAAAGTTTCAATAATTTCCTTAAAAGTTATTAGCTGAAACTAATACCTAAAATGAAATAAGGCAGGCATGCATGCAAGCTAATGGATTAATTGTTTAATCTTAGTCAAAACTCTGCATTTTAAATATCTTTTTTTGTCTTAAATGATGATTCTAGACTAAACTATTTCTATATATTCCTCTAGCTTTAATAATCTATGATTTTGTTAATATGACTAAGTAGTGTTCTATATTAGGTGAAATGCCCTTTAATGCCTATCATTATGGTTTCATTCAATTCAACAAATGTTTACTAATCATCTGCTATGTAAATCTTTTTTTTTTTTTGCTAGCTCCTGGGAATATTAAGAAAAAAGTAAGGATCCCTGTCCATCAGATGTTTACATTCTACTAGGAGATATTTAATTTATGCAAGAAAAAGCAGATGATAATATATATGTATATATGCATGTATATATACATGTATGAATATATTTACATATCTTGGTAGACAGAAATGTGTATATATGTGTATATACCTGAGCTCAATTCTATATTGGAAAAGTTTTTTGATGAATATATTTCAAAGTAATCTATTTCCTTTATAATCTTACATTTTTACCAATTGCATTTAAAAACATTATTCTGAAAAGGGGTTCATGTGTTTCATTAGATAGCCAAAGGGGTCATAAGGTAAAAAGGTTAAGATTCCCTATCCTAATTTCAGTATGGGGACCTTAATTTTTGTAAATGTTCATTCAGTTAAGGGTACATAAAATGAAATAGTTAAATGTTGCTAATAAATCTGTATTCATCTTGCCATCTATCTGAAGTCACCTCCCATTTTATTTAGATTTAGCAATATTCCCTCTGACTTTCAAACTCTTGAATTAGCATTTTGAAGTATAAAATTGTTTATTGGCCTGTTTTGCAGGATAAATAAATGTCTGCTCAGCCTCATTTCTTTTAAACCTATGATTTGGGATTCTTTTAAATGTGCTGAAATTAACAAGATATAACTCTGTGGGTTGAGAAAGTAACAATGCAAAATAATAAGTCATGCTGAGCATTGGATATCTGACAGGCTTTCAATTTTTAATCTGGATTTCTACTTTTGAAGATACTTGGAGGCAACAGATCAAGAAAAAAAATTGCTTATCAATAAAGCTAAGCAGTTTCTATTCCACATCAGACCTGGGTAAACCTAAAATTTGGAAAGTAATGCCAAGCTAGAATAGTTGGAAAAAATATGGTTTGATTTTCTTAAACCACCGATTGATTTGATAATTGTAGTTTATATTGGCAACTGAATTCAAGATGTTACTTTTTAGTACATTGCTAAGGTTAGTGGTTACTTCATTATAATTATCTTGGGGCATCATAACACTATATATCTGGTAGAAAGCATTATAGCATTTCAGAATAAATTATAATTTTTTAAAGAATATATATATATTATGTGTGTATGAGTGCATATGTAATACAAACATGCATACACAGATACCTACATATATTCAAACTTTGCTAATTTGGACATCACTAATTTGGAATCTGAGACAATTTGGAAAGAGGTTGAACTGAATGCTTACCTTCTCTACTGATGAAAAAGTAACTTGCTAAGCTAAGCAGTCTTTGTCAGGAGGATTTATTTTCTATTGGGGTAGGATAGGGCTGATACCACATTTACATATATTTAAAACTATTATTCTTCTGTCCTTATTTGTCTTGAAATAACCAACAACCAAATTTAGTGTGGGACTAAGATTATTCAGATCCTTTAATGACCCACATATATTTAGCCAAGAATTTAAAAGTTGTCCTGTCAAATATTTAATCCAAATTAATAATAACAGGAAAAATGGACTATTCCAAATTTTATTTCATTTTGTTTCCCTTGATGAGGTGAGGTGCTAATGAATAAGTGAAATAGCAAAAAAGGTTAAGACGAAGAAGGAGTGAATGGTTTGAACAATCTATAATTAGTCATTTTTTTGAATCTTGGCTAATATCCAAATGTGAGTGAATTATACTCCTCCCATATATATAGCAATGTTTTTTTTTGTTAAAAAACAAAAGAAAACATAAGAACTAGAGAGTTTGGATTTAGTTTTGTTTTTAGAACAATTACTTTGCCATAAAATGATCTTTCATATTCATAATGTTGATCTTTAGGAAACACAAAATTTTAGAATTGGAAAAGACCTCAGAATTACCTAGTCCACCCCATAGTAAAAATAAAATAAAATAAAATAAAATACCTGCTATAATCTAACCAAGATGTGACATAGATTTTACTTGAAAACCTCCAAATAAGAGGAAATCTACTATTTCCCAAAAGTTGCTATGATAATTAAGATATTTTCTGAACACTTTTAAATTTTCCTTCTTTCAGTTTCCATCTACCACTATCTCCTATTCCTCTTCCATGTGACAGTCCTCCAAATAACAGAAGATTGCTACCTAGTCTGTTTCTCCTCCTTAACAACAAGTTGTCTCTTTTCTGTGCTAGGTAACTTCTTTTCAATCAATGTGCATTTATTCAGTGTCTAGTATGTGCCAGGCAAGATGCCAATGTCTAAGACAAAAAAGAACCTGGGTTTTTTTTATATTCAATCCTGAAAACATATTTAAGTGATATGGAAAAGAAGTATAATTTCATATATGGAATTATATATTTCACATAATGGAATCTCCCATGTTAAAAACAAACAAACAAACTCTGTCCTCCAATATAAGCCCACATCAAATGGGATATCTATAAAATCTATCATCTAACTATCTTTTATCTGTCTGACTATCTAGCTAACTATACTTTGTCTAAATGCTCATTTCTCTTCATTCTGGACATGAGCTTGCTACCTTCTCTGAACCCTGAGAGATTAAGTTATTTGACCAATTTCATAGAGTCAGTATATATCAGAGATGGAACTTGAATTTGGCCTCACTGACTTAAAGGACAGCTCTTTATTTACTATTATCCATCCATTCTTTCTCAACATGTATTTGTAAAAATTAATACTGAACAAATAAAAGCCAAATTAAGGGGGAAGAACAATAGTAGCTGAAGGAAGTATGGAGGAATCAACAAAAGCTTCATGTAAATGGTGGTATTTGAGCTGAATCTTCAAAGAAGATTCTACAAGAAAGAGATAAAAAGAGATGAAATTATAGGCACGACAGATATGCAGAGCCATAGAGGATAGACATGTGTGAGAAACTAACAAATATTGTGTCTAGATTAACGTATACAGAAAGAGGGCTAATGTATTAGTAAGAGTGGAAAGGTAGATTGAGGATATGATGTTTTGTTTGTTTTTGAAAAAAATGAATATTCTGAACTTAAACATAAAAAGGTATTTTCAAATATGTAACAGAATACAAATAGAAGATTCAATATAAAAGCCTGAATCTTTATTTGTTTAAAAAATAATTAATATATTCCACATATTATTTTACAAATTGTCTTATCTTGTTTCTTTCTAAACTTGATTCTGGTCTCTTTTTTAAAAAATGTTACAGAGGCACTTAGTTGGTGTAGTGAATAGAACACCAGCCCTAAAGTAAGGAAGACCTGAGTTCAAATCTGACCTCAGACACTTAACACTTCCTGACTGTATGACCCTGGGCAAGTCACTTAATCCCAAATGCCTCAGCTAAATAAATAATTAAAATAAGAAATGTTCCAATGATCCTTTTTCCCATCACTGCTGCTAATACTTCCTACCTAATTTCCCTTCCCATTAAAGAGAGAGAAGAGAGAACAAAAACAAAACAAAACATTGTAACAAGCATAGTCAAGAAAAATGAATACACACTACAAGTGTGTTAAAAAAAAAAAAAAAAACTTCTGTCTGCAATATAACATGCTTCAACATAATATGAAGAGATTAATTGTTAACACATTAGATTTTTTAAACTTTTAAAAGATTTTTTTCTCTGATATCACTGCCCTTGTATAAATAGTTCTATTCTTTTCCTGTTTATTTTATCAAGTCATATTACACGGGAATCTTTGAATTTATCTCATTATGTCTTATGGCTTGATATTATTCAATCACATTTGTATCACAATTTGTTCAGCCATTCTCCAGTTTTCCAAGACGCAAAATAAGATGCCTTAGAGGCTGCTTAGTGAAGCATTAGAAATAATGCTGGACTCAGAGTTAAAGTCTCAAGCCCGACTTCTAGCCAAGCTGGTGGCATGGAGGCAGACAGCTGCTTGAGCTCCGTGTTTTCTCTCAGGACTTACTTCATGACAAGCCTCAGAGTTAATGCTTGACCAGAAAAGAAACCCACAAATAATCACCAAGAGAAGACATCCTTGAAATTCGCCAGAGAAGGTCTGTGTTTGCTCAGAGGAGGGTCAATAAGACTGGGTGCAGACTGAGGGCAGGCAGCGAGAGCCAAACAGGCAGCTCACACAGCTCAGACTGGAGGGGGGAGGGGTGCGATCTCTATCGTTTCTGTGAAATGACTTTTAACCCAGTGTGGATACTCCTTCTTGGAAGTTAGCCAGGAGAAGCAGAGAGGGTGTAAACACAAGAGGTAAAGAATAAAACCCCCAGAAAGCTAGCGTCTCTCGTCTCTCAGGACCCGGCCACCCCCACCCCCACGCAGAGTAACTCAGCTCATTCTCAGAACCTCAGAGCTCAGACTCAGCACAGCCATCACTGTCCTGTTAGTGCCTCGCTGCTGTCTCCCTCAGTCTGTAGACAAAGCCTAGTAACACCATCCAGCCCCCCAAGCCTCCCAAAATAGATCAATTGTTTCTCTTGTCAATTTGTTTTCTTCAATTTCCACTCTGACGAAATGAACAAAAAATTTAAAAGGTCTCTAACCATTGACAGCTTCTATATGGAGAGAGAGCAGACTTCAAACCCTGAGGAGACTAAAAGCAGACTATCTCCAGAGGAATCCTCTAAGGGGGATATGATGTGCTCCTCAATGCAAAAGACTCTCATAGAGGAAATCCAAAAGGCTTTCACAAGAGAGCTAGAAGAGAAATGGGAAAAAGAAAGGGAAGCTTGGCAAGAGAGTCTAGAGAAGTCATTCAGAGTGGATAAAGAGATGAAAAAATTGAGAAATAAAATTAGTGAGTTGGAAAAAGAAAACAGCTTTCTAAAAAATGAAATGGATGAAATGGAAAAAAATTCCATAGAAGAAAAAAACTCACTTAAAAACTCAATTGGACAATTACAAAAAGATATAAAAAAAGTGAGTGAAGAAAATACATCATTGAAAATTTGACTCGAACAAGTAGAAATGAATGACTCAAGAAGAAACCAAGAAGTAGTCAGGCAAAACCAGAAAAACAAAACAATTGCAAAGAATGTCAAGTACCTTATTGGAAAGACAACAGACCTGGAAAACAGATCCAGGAGAGGACAATTTAAGAATAATTGGACTCCCTGAAAAATGTGAGGAAAAAAAGAGCCTGGACACTATTTTCCAGGAAATTATCAAAGAGAACTTCCCAGATGTTTAAGAAACAGAGAGTAAAATAGACATTGAAAAAAAATCACCAATCACCTACTGAAAGGGACCCCAAAATCAAAATGCCAAGAAATATAGTGGCCAAGTTCAAGAACCATCAGATGGAGGAAAAAATATTAATAAAGATGCTAGAAAAAAGCAATTCAGATATGGAGGAGGCACAATAAGGATTACCCAGGATCTAGCAGCGTCCACATTAAAAGAATGAAGGGCCTGGAACATGTTATTCCGAAAAACTAAGGAACTTGGTATGCAGCAAAGAATAACTTACCCAGCAAAAATGAGCATCCTTTTCCAGGGAAGAAGATGGACATTTAACAAAATAAATAAATTCCATCTCTTCTTGATGAAAAAAACAGACCTATACAAAATGTTTGATCTTCAAATGCAGAACTCAAGAGATTTCTAAAAAGGTAAAAAGAAATCTTGAGAACTATATTTCTGCCATAAAGATATGTAAAGAACACATGTATAATTTGTCCTAGAAACCAGAGGTGGAAAGGAAATTACATCATGAAAAAGGGTAAAGTGGTGGTACTACATCTCATGAAGAGGCAAAGGTAACCTATTATATCTGAGAGAAAGAAAGGAGGGAGATGAACATAGTGTGTATCGATAGACATATTCGATTTATGGTTCCACTTCATTGAAAAGTGAGAGGGAAGGAGTAAGCTAAGGGAAGGGAATGCAGAAATTGTGAGAAAAAGGGGTAAAATAGGAAGAGGAATTTTAAGGTGGGGGAGGGATACTAAAAAGGGAGGGCTGTGAAAAGCAAGTGGAGCTCACAAGTTTAATACTGGGTAGGGGGGGTAAGAGGGAAAGAAAGGAGAAAAGCATAAGCAGGGGTTAACAGGATGGCAAGCAATATAGAATTAATCATTCTAACCATAAATGTGAATGGGGTAAACTCCCTCATAAAGAGCAAGCAGTTAGCAGACTTGATTAAAAGCCAGAATCCTACTATATGTTGTTTACAGGAAACACACCTGAAACAGGGTGATACATTCAGAATAAAAGTAAAATGGGAGAGCAGAATCTATTATGCTTCAGGTGAAGCCAAAAAAGCGGGGGTAGCCATCCCCATCTCAGATCAAGCAAAAACAAAAATTGATCTAATTAAAAGAGATAAGGAAGGGCATTATATCCTGCTAAAGGGTAGCATAGATAATGAAGCAGTATCAATATTAAACATATATACACCAAGTGTTACAGCATTTAAATCCTTAAAAGAGAAATTAAGAGAGCTACAAGAAGAAATAGACAACAAAAGTATAATAATGGGAGATATCAACCTTGCACTCTCAGAATTAGATAAATCAAACCACAAAATAAATAAGAAAAAGTCAAAGAGGTAAATAAAATACTAGAAAAGTTAGATATGATAGATCTTTGGCAAAAGCTAAATGGAGACAGAAAGGAGTACACTTTCTTCTTAGCAGTTCATGGAACCTATACAAATCATATGCTAGGACATAAAAAGCTCAAAATCAAATGCAGTAAGGCAGAAATAGTAAATGAACCCTTTTCAGACCACAATGCAATGAAAATTACATTTAATAAAATACATTTGATATTAATAATAATTATAATTTAATAATTAATTAAATTTATTAATTACTACTATTAATACATTAATTAAATTTAATAATAAAAAATACATTTAATAAAAAGCCAGGGTAAAATAGACCAAAAAATAATTGGAAACTAAATAATCTCATACTAAAGAATGATTGGGTGAAATAGCAAATCATAGACATAATTAATAACCTCACCCAAGAAAATGACAATAATGCGACATCATGCCAAAATGTGTGGGATACAGCCAAAGCAGTAATAAGGGGAATTTTTATATCTCTAGAGGCCTACTTGCATAAAATAGAGAAATAGAAGGTCAATGAATTGGGCTTACAACTAAAAATGCTAGAAACATGAAATGTTTCTAAAAATTCTAAAAATGCTACAAACATGAAACTTGAAATTCTAAAAATAAAAGGTGGGATTAATAAAGTGGAAAGTAAAAAAAAACAAAACAAAACAAACAAAAAAAAACCATTGAATTAATTAATAAAACTAAAAGTTGGTTCTATGAAAAAAACCAACAAAATAGACAAACCCTTAGTAAATCTGTTTAAAAAAAGGAAAGAGGAAAAACAAATTGATAGTCTTATAAATGAAAAGGAAGAACACACCACCAATGAAGAGAAAATTAGCTCAATAGGTAGGAATTACTTTTCCCAACTTTATGCCAATAAATTCGATAACTTAAATGAAATGGAAAAATACCTTCAAAAATATAGCTTGCCCAGATTAACAGAGGAAGAAGTAAATAGTCTAAATAGTCCCATTTCAGAAAAAAGAAATAGAACAAGCTATTAACCAACTCCCTAAGAAAAAATCTCCAGGAGAAGATGAATTTACATGTGAATTCTACCAAATATTTAAAGAACAACTAACTCCAATGCTATATAACTATTTGAAAAAATAGGGATTGAAGGAGACCTACCAAATTCCTTTTATGACACAGACATTGTATTGATACTTAAACCAGTTAGGCTGAAAACAGAGAAAGAAAATTATAGACCAATCTCCCTAAGCTTAAATAAAATATTAGCAAAAAGACTACAGAAAATTATCCCCAGGATAATACACTATGACCAAATGGGATTTATACCAGGAATGCAGGGCTGGTTCAATATTAGCAAAACTATTAGCATAATCGACTATATCAATAACCAAATTAACAAAAAAACATATGATCATCTCAATAGATGCAGGAAAAGCATTTGATAAAATCCAACATCTATTCCTACTAAAAACACTTGAGAGTATAGGAATAAATGGACTATTCCTTAAAATAATAATGAGCATATATTTAAAACCAGCAGTAAACATCATATGTAATGGCGATAAACTAAAACCTTTCCCAGTAAGATCAGGAGTGAAACAAGGTTGCACACTATCACCATTACTATTCAATATTGTACTAGAAATGCTAGCCTCGGCAAAAAGAGCTGACAAAAAGATTCAAGGATTTAGAATAGGTAATGAGGAAATCAAACTATCACTGTTTGCAGATGACATGATGGTATACTTAGAGAACCCCAAAAACTCTGCTAAAAAGCTGTTAGAAATAATTCAGAACTTTAGCAAAGTTGCAGGATACAAAATAAATCCACATAAATCCTCAGCACTTTTATACATTACCAACACAATCCAACAGCAAGAGATACAAAGAGAAATTCCATTCAAAATAACTGTTGATATTATAAAATATTTGGGAATATACCTACCAAAGGAAAGTCAGAAATTATATGAGCAAAATTACAAAACACTTGCCACAAAAATAAAGTCAGATTTAAATAATTGGAAACACATTAAGTGCTCTTGGATAGGGTGAGCAAATATAATCAAGATGACAATACTCCCTAAACTAATCTATTTATTTAGTGCTGTACCAATCAGACTCCCAAGAAACTATTTTAATGACCTAGAAATAATAACAACAAAATTCATATGGAAGAATAAAGGTCGAGAATTTCAAGGGAAGTAATGAAAAAAAAAAATCAAATGAAGGTGGCCTAGCTGTACCTGATCTAGAACTATATTATAAAGCTGCAGTCACCAAAACCATTTGGTATTGGCTAAGAATAGACTAGTTGATCAGTGGAATAGGTTAGGTTCACAGGGCAAGATAGTGAATAAAAATAGCAATTTGACAAACCCAAAGATTCCAAATTTTGGGATAAAAATTCATTATTTGACAAAAACTGCTGGGAAACGTGGAAATTAGTATGGCAGAAACTAGGCATGGACCCACATTTAACACTACATACTAAGATAAGATAAAAATGGGTCCATGATTTAGGCATAAAGAAATAATGACTTAAATATCACCCCATCCCAAAAGCCTTCTCACACTGTCCTGTGGTCTCTTCCTTAGTTGGTCAGTTCCATGTTAGAGAGTGCCCATGGCAGTCATCCCCACTCCTTCATGCCTCTCTCGGATCCAACCTTAAATCACTATTTCTTTCTCCACTTTGTGTGGGTATCTGCTCTCCCCTCATTTTCATAAACATAATAGTGGATCAGTGGAATAGATTAGATACACATGACACAATAATCAAGACCTATAGTAATCTAGAATTTTATAACTCCCAGATTCCAGCTGTTGGAATAAGAACTCACTATTTGACAAAAGTTGCTAGGAAACCCTGAAAGTAATAAGTTAGAAACTTTGCAAAGACCTACATCTTATACTCCAACCAAAATAAGGTAAATATGGATATGTGATTTGGGCATAAAGGATGATACCATAAACAAATTAGGAGAGCAAGGGGTCATTTACCATCAGATCTTTGGAGAAGAGAGGAATTTATGACCAAAAAAAGAACTAGAGAATATTATAAAAGACAAAATGGGCAACCTTGATTACATTAAATTAATTTTTTTGCACACACAGAACTAACAGAAACAAGATTAAAAGGGAAGTACAAAGCTGGGAAAAATCTTTATAGTCAGTGTTTCTGATAAAGGTCTCATTTCTAAAATGTATAAAGAACTGTGTCAAATTTATAAAAATATAAGTCATTCCCGAGTTGGGAAATGGTCAAAGGTTATGAACAATTTTCAAATGATGAAATCAAAGCTATCAATAACCATATGAAAAAATGCTACAAATCACTATTAATTAGAGAAATGCAAATTAAAACAACTTTGAGATACCACCTCAAACCACCAGATTGGCTAAGATGACAGGAAAAGATGATAAATATTGGAGGGGATTTTGAAAAACTGGTACTCTAATATATTGGTGCAGTTGTAAAATGATCCAACTATTCTGGAGAGCAATCTAGAACTATGCCCCAAAGGGTATAAAACTGTGCATGCCCTTTTATCCTCCAGTGACACTATCAAGGAAATCATAAAGTAGGGAAAAGGACCCACATGTGCAAAAATGTTTGGAGCAGCTCTTTTTGTGGTAACAAAGAATTGGAAAATGAGTAAATACCCATCAATTAGGAAATGACTGAATAAATTGTGGCATATAAAGATAATGGAATATTGTTGTTCTATTTTAAAAAATGATGAACAAACTGATTTTAGAAAGGCCTGTAAAGATTTACATGACCTGATGTTGAGTAAAAGAAGCAGAACCAGGAATACATTGTACACAATAACAAGAATAATGTGTGATGATAAACTATGAAAGATTAGGTCTTCTTAGTGATTCAGTGATCCAAAGCAATCTCAATGGACTTTGGACAGGAAATGCCAACTGCATCTAGAAAAAGAACTATGGAGTTTGAATATAAACCAACAAATGCTTTGTTCACTTCTTTTTTTCTTCTCCCATGGTTTTTCTATTTTGCTCTTATTTTTTCTCTCACAATATGATTCATAAAGCAATGTATATTAAAAATAAATAATTTTAAAAAAAAGAATTCAGACTATCTGCCAAGGGAAAGTCAGAAACTATATGAGCAAAACTACAAAACACTTTCCACACAAATTGAATCAGATCTAACCAATTGGAAAAACATCAAATGCTCTTGGATAGGGTGAGCAAATATAATAAAGATGACAATATTACTTAAACTACTCTATTTATTTAGTGTTATACCAATCAGACTCCCAAAAAACTATTTTAATGACCTAGAAAAAATAACAACAAAGTTCATATGGAAAAACAAAGGTCAAGAATTTCGAGGGAATTAATAAAAAAGAAATCAAATGAAGGTGGCCTAGTTATACCAGATCTTGAATTATATTATAAAGCAGTGATTACCAAAACCATTTGGTATTGGCTAAGAAATAGACTAGTTGATCCATGGAATAGGTTAGGTTCAAAAGGCAAAACAGCCAGTAACTTTAATAATTTAGTGTTTGATAAACCCAGAGACCCCAGCTTTTGGGATAAGAACTCACTGTTTGACAAAAATTGCTGGGAAAATTGGAAATTAGTCATGGCAGAAACTAGGCATTGATCCACACTTAACACCATACAGCAAGATAAGGGTTCATGACCTAGGCATAAAGAATAAGATTATAAATAAATTAGAAGAACATAGGATAGTTTACCTCTCAGACCTGTGGAAGAGGAAGGAATTTATGATGAAAGAAGAACTAGAGATCTTTATGATCACAAAACAGAAAATTTTGATTATATCAAATTGAAAAGTTTTTGTACAAACAAAACTAATGCAGACAAGATTAGAAGGGAGGCAATAAACTGGGAAAACATTTTTACAGTCAAAGGTTCTGATAAAGGTCTCATTTCCAAAATATATAGAGAATTTACTCTAATTTATAAGAAATCAAGCCGTTCTCCAATTGATAAATGGTCAAAGGATATGGATACTTTTCAGACGAAGAAATCTAGCCATATGAAAAGATGCTCCAAGTCATTATTAATCAGAGAAATACAAATTAAAATAACTACACACCTGTCAGATTGGCTAGAATGACGGAATGTTGGAGGGGATGTAGGAAAACAGGGACACTGATACATTGTTGGTGGAATTGTGAATACATCTGGACATTCTGGAGAGCAATTTGGAACTATATGCAAAAAGTTATCAAACTGTGCATAGCCTTTGATCCAGCAGTGTTACTACTGGGCTTATATCCCAAAGAGATTTTAAAGAAGGGAAAGGAACCTGTGCAACAATATTTGTGGCAGCCCTCTTTGTAGTGGCCAGAAACTGGAAACTGAGTGGATGCCCTTCAATTGAAGAATGGCTGAATAAATTGCAGTATATGAATATTATGGAATGTTATTTTTATGTAAGAAATGACCAGCAGGATGATTTCAGACAACATAACTATGCTGAGTGAAATGAGCAGGACCAGAAGATCATTATATACTTCAACAACAATACAATATGATGATCAATTCCGATGGATATGGCCCTCTTCAGCAATGAGATGAACCAAATCAGTTCCAATAGAGCAATAACGAATTAAACCAGCTATACCCAGTGAAAGAACTCTGGGAGATAACTATGAACCACTACATAGAATTCCCAATCCCTCTATTTTTGTCCACCTGCATTTTTTATTTCCTTCACAGGCTAATTGTACACTATTTCAAAGTCTGATTCTTTTTGTATAGCAAAATAACTGTTTGGACATGTATACATATATTGTATTTAACTTATACTTTAAAATATTTAACATGTATTGGTCAATCTGCCATCTAGAGGGAAAGCGGGGGGGAAATTAGAACAAAAGGTTTTGTAGTTTCAATGCTGAAAAATTACCCATGCATATATCTTGTAAATAAAAAGCTATAATAAAAATAACAAAATAAAAATAATAAAAAAGAATTCAGATAATATTAAGGTTAAATAAATAAATTATTTGTATTTATAGAGCATATGATATGCAAAGTACTTTCCATGGTATTTTAACAGAGTTGGGTGTTTTTATTATCCTAACTTTATAGACAAGGAAATGAAGGTACAGAACAATTAAATGACTTCCTTAGGGGTGAGACGGTTGGAATCAGAGTCAGTATTAGAAATTTGGTCTTGCTTACTACAGGTCAAGTATTCTATTCACTGTTACTCAAGTACTGAATCCCTCTGATTTCAAATCCAAGAACTTTATTTTTCTATATAGTTCATACTGAATTGGAGAGAAGGATCCCACAGACACCTCAGAATTAGAATGGTGAATGAGGCCAATTAAATAATTTCCCATTAAAGTTTTTAGATCAGAGCCATGTGTTCACACAGCAGGGAGGTAGCTTTTAAGAACCATCCTAAAGAGGTCAATAGACCAGAGAGAGAAAAGAAAATAAATGGTTTAAAAAGATTAATCTCATCAATATCTTTATTACATCAAAATTACACTATGACCAAAAAAATAGAAGCACATAGTTTGTAGTAATACAAATTGTCAATTCTGTGTTCATAACATCTCTAAAGTAATAGTTCTTCTTTCCTCTGACACTGTCACCAATCCAGTGCATTATTTTCTCATGCCTGGATAATTGCTATAGCATTCTAGTGAGTCTTTGTGGCCCAAGTTTCTCTTCTAAACAGTATCTTCTTAAAATGAGAGTCTGATTGTATCTACTCCTGCTATCTCCATTCAATAAATTGCAATGGCTTCCTGTTACTCCTGGACCAAATATAAAATCTTCTGTTTATCTTTTAAAGCCATTCATAATAACCTCTCCTTACCTTTCTAGTTTTACAGCATAATTTTTTTATTTTTCATTAGCATTGACCTTCTTGCTACTCTTTCCTTGTACAAGCCACTACAGTCTCTGATCACTTTTATGGTAGTTCTCTTTGTCTACAACTCTTTACTCTTCATTTCTTTATCTACTGGATTCCTGGATTCCTTCAAGTTTCAGGTAAAGTCTCATGTTCTAAAAAAATCCTTTTCTGATTATCCTTAACTTTAATATCTTCCCTCTGAGATTATCTCCAATTTCTCCTGTATTTATCTTGTTTTCACACAGTTGTTTGCATTGGGTCTTCTTAATTTTTCTGTTAGTTCTTTGATATCAGGGATTGAGTGTTTTTTCCCCTTGACCAAGAATTCTTGCTCCAAAATATTAAGTAGCACATGACCTGTGTGATTTGTATTAGTAGAGGGAACATCCATGCCAGAAGTTTCCTATACAAATGAAATTTTTATTCTATAGGACTAGATCAAACACACACACACACACCCCTCTAGGTTATTTATATCTTAACAGACTCTGTTGCCAAAAATTCCAACACGTTTAATGCATACATACACAACCTATTAGAAATTTTGAGTAGTTTTAGTAGTCTGTATATATGTTATAGGAAGTCATTATTTATTTCCCAAACATCCCTTTTTCATTTCACTTTCAGACTCCTATATCTGAGTACTAAAACAAAATTATTTTTAAAGTTGCTGGTGAATGAGTTCTCATATTCTGACAGTTATAGCCTAAGAGGTCACCAACAGAGCTTCTATGTACCTGTCAGTGTTTTCTACTTTTGGGATATAACTCATTTACTGAAAAACATTTAGATTGACTCATTTTCCCTAACTATTATACTACCTGAATGACTGTTTTCTATTCAGGCTTTCAGCTTGTAGTGCTCTAACACATATGTCCTAAGTGCCAGTCTCTCCCTGAGGGAATGCCAGGGACTCCAGAGGGAGAGTACACCCTGCAATTTTGTCAATCTGGGAGCATATCAATTTCCAGAAGTTCTGAATAGGGGGCAGTTCCCACCATATGTGCCTAAGTGTACCCTTCTCACTGAATCCTCTTCAGTGATTGTCAGAACTGTTATCAAATATTTCCCTGATATTATCTGATACAAGGGAGTCCTGAACTTACGGAGTGAATTCTGGGTGCCAAGAGTAGTATTTTTGACTTCTCAGGAATATATCAGAATAACTCTGTGTCTGCCTATTTATTTCATTTCCACATTCAGTTCAACTACTCCTCTCAGGAGACTACAGATATGTGTGGTTTGTGGAAAGGCACTTGATTTTAAAATAACTAATTAAATAACTGTTATATTCCTTTTTATCCCAGCACCAATTTGGGTTCTTTGGAAATTACTTCTCTCTCTTTCATGTTTCTTAATTCACTGAATGCAAAAAGGCAGCATAGTTTAGAGTCCACTATAGTCTAGAGAGCATATAATAATAGATAGAAAGCTGACCTTGGAGCTAGGAAGATCAGGAAACATGTCCCACCTCTGACAATACTGTCTACTTTAAGCCTACTATCACTATTGTCACAGTAATTGGCACTGACAAGTTGGATCCCTAGAAGATGGTTACGATGTCTCCTTAAGGTTAATGCTACAGGGATTTGTAGATGGGGTGGGGTAACAATTTCTTAATTCTGTAGTCCATGAACTCCAACTAGTGTGTTTCACCCCATGTTTATTAGTTGATGTCTATTAGTTAACCAGACCTAATAAATAAGATTTTATAAATAAGCATTTCCTACAGTGGTATACTTAGTACAAAATATACTTCAGTGATTCAGGGAAATTCCAATAGACTTGGAATGGAGAGAGTCATTTTCATCCAGAGAGAGGACTATCAGGACTGAATGTGTATCACAACTTAATGTTTTTTACCTTTGTTGTTTGCTTGCTTGTTTTTTTTTTTTCTTTCTAATTTTTTTTCCTTTTTGATCTGATTTTTCTTGTGCAATATAATGTGTGGAAATATGTTTAGAAGAATTGCACATGTTTAACATATATTGGATTGCTTGCTGTCTAGGGGAGGGGGAAAGTGGGGAAGGAAGGAGAAAAATTTGGAATACAAGGTTTTGCAAGGTTGAATATTGAAAATTATTTTTGCATATATTTTGAAAAATAAAAAGCAATTGTTATTTAAAAAGCCCAAAATAAAATATACCTCTGCTTCTCTCCAATAAAAAGAGTTCACAATGTACATTCCCATCTGTATACACAGAGTACAAGGGAAAACTTAGAAAGCACATGTGACAAAGGGATAATGCAACTCTTGGTTGCTGGAAGTCCTTTTCTTTCCTGTGGGATAGGGGAAGTAATAATGAAATTCCTCTTAGGCATGGCTCAGCTTTTCTGTTGGATTCCCCATTTATTCTTGAAGCAATCCTTAGTATATTTAATTTCTTCTGGGCTCCTAGCTGAAATAGACTTGGCCTTGATGTTCTGAAATTGCTCATTCCTCTGAACATCATGCAATTTTATAAGAAAAGTTGGGATAATCAAAGATATTTGACATACTCACAATGCCTATTTTAGTACCTTATACAAAGTAGGCACTTTGTATGTTTGTAATGTTTGTTGAATTGAATTCATTTGGATGAAAATTAGTCTTTATACCATCTCTAGACTTCAGAGAAATTGCTAAGTAGAAGAAACCAAATGAAATAAATAGAATAGAGGGAGGAGGAATATTATAATTTTTTCTATTTTTATCCTTGGAAGAAAAAAGATAGAGAAGGAGAAGGCCTTTCTTGGGATTAACCTAAGGCAATCAAGGATAAACTAATTTTGTTGGGACAATTAAAATCACAGTGGGAAAAAGTTGTAGGAAATTCAACATTTGACTGAGTTGGCTAGGGATCTGAGAGTCCTAAACAGATTCCTGACAGCCTGAGAAAAAATTGGGATAAATTCTACTTAAGTTCAGAGATTTGAGAAGACTAGATTAAGTTCAGATGGTTAACTAGATTGAAAGCTTGTTAACAGGAGAAAAGTTATGCTGCACTTCTTTTTATTATGCCTACAATAGGGCAGCTTGGTGAAGTGGATAGAGTGCTGGGCCTAACATCAGGAAGACTCATTTCCAGGGTTCAAATCTGATCTCAAGTACTTACTAGATGTGTTTTTCATCATGCTTAGCACATAAAGGGTACTCAATACATTTGATGAATGATTGTTGATTGTCAAAGACTCATACAAAGTACCTATCAAAATATATTTCACTACTGTGTTTCTCTTTATATTGATCTAAAATAAAATATTCTTTAAATATTACACAAATATTAATAATTAGTGATTAATGTTTCCCTATTAGGTTTAAGTTTTATCCATACAGAAAAATCATAACTGAATGGAATATATGAATATAAAAACATTTACTAAACTGTATTATATGCTGCTATCCACTGCTGTGGATTCAAATATGAAAGTGAGGCAGCCCCTGACCACAAAGAGCTTATATTTTAGCACAATGAAACAATGATTATGGGAGAGGAGGCAGCCTGCAAAGGGTATTTTCATCTAGGGAGTCACAGGGATGGTGAGTAGATTGTAAAAACCTTTCTAGGGGAAAAGAAAAAGTTTTTGTTTGATTTTTCTACTCACAGAGGTTGAAAGAGTTGGAAGTGAAAGTGGGGAAAAGATGGTATGCATGTAACAGCAGGGCAGGTAGCATAATATTTGGGCTCAATTGCTAAATATTAGATATGCTATATTAGATGAGTTTGTTTAAACTCCCCAAAGAGGATAAGGATACAATAATTTTTGATTCATTTAATCACCCTTAATTAGGATGGGAAATTTTTCTGCTTCATTCAGACGTTCCCGTCTTAAAGACTTCCCTCTTTAAACTCTCTGATAGTAGTTTTAGTCAAAAAACAGAAATAGTACTCTCAGGAGAATTTTTTCCAAACTCATAATCTACAAAATAATACTAGGGTCATAGGTAACTACAATAGAAGTGACTAACAATTTTATGGAGAATAAATATACTCTTCTTCAATAGTCCTGTTATAAGGGCTCAAAGTTTTTCAGGTAACCTTATTTCCCACCAACCACTATTAAGTTTTCACTCCATGAGCATCAATGCTTTATCCATGAACTTTATGTCTATCTGAAGCTTCTTTTTTGTATATTATCTTTCTTCTCTGGATTGTAAGTTCTTTGAGGGAAAAGTCTATTTTTCTTTTTCTTATTTATATTCCCACCATACATGCTTAATAAATGTTTGTTGACTATTGAATAACTTCATTTCTTTGAGAGAAAAAAGGACATATATAAATGATAACAGTTAAGAAGTAACCTGTAAATAAGGGCTTGACATACACAAGTGCTGAGAGAAAATCAGTCAATGGAGTGATTAGATTACTAGTTTTAACCCTATTTGAGTCATGGACCCCTTTGCAAATCTGGTGTAGCCTATAGACCCTTTCTCAGAATAAGTTTTTTTTCATCTTTTCTTAGGTTTTGCATCTGGCACTACACTCCTTCACCAATCTTGTATTCTCACAACAGTACCCTCCTTTTTTTTTTTTTTTAACAAGAATATCAATGCAAAACATCAGAATGATCTGTAACAAAAACATTAATGCAAAACATCA
The DNA here is from genome assembly GCF_048593235.1 of Sminthopsis crassicaudata. NCBI lineage: Eukaryota > Metazoa > Chordata > Mammalia > Dasyuromorphia > Dasyuridae > Sminthopsis > Sminthopsis crassicaudata. The sequence goes on from NC_133618.1 coordinate 282,540,230, forward strand.
GATGTATTTTTAAATATATAGAACAAACATATATGATTACAAAAAAAATTATAGTTAAATTTATAAATCCCAGGTTAAAGACCCCAGAATTAGAGGAACCTCCCTCAAGGAAAGCTTTTTAAACTATCTTTGGAAAATTAAATTGTCCCCAAAGGATTAAGCCAGTGATACACTGGCAGTGAAATTCCCTGTTCTTCTTTTGACATTCATTTAATATAAAGAAATGAAGTTATTCAATATTCAATAGCATTTTAATTGTCCATTTTGGAAGATTTATGGGGTAGGATAGTTGAATGAAATGGAATTTTGAACGGATTTTGATCTGAGAGTGTCCATATATATAGGAGTACCTGAAACATGGGCTTGAATGAGGTGATGCACACTGTTAGGATATTAACACTGATGGAGGGCCCAATAGGAGGGAATTGTTAGTGATAACTAGCATTATTTTGTTGGCAGAAAATATAGTTTTGGTTCCAATGGTAACTGTTAATGAAGACAATTACAAGGGAGGGAAAGTGATGGATGTGCTTTAACGCAGAAAAGAGAAAAGGGCATCCAAGGCAGAATTAACAAAGGTTATGTAGGCATGAATAAGTAAATATGTGTAGGAGATGAAAAGGAAACCAGACTGCCTGAAGGAGAGGGTCCATGTTGGGGAGCAGAATGGTTCAAAGTAAATATTTTTCTGAATTGTTCAGTCAGACCAATTCCCTTTCACTGCTAATGAACTACTGCCTACACTCAAATATACTCCTTCATCCAAAGTTTATTTATATGGTCATGCAAATTTCTTGAGTGCCAATTTCCTTTCCTGTTTTGTAATTATTCCTTTGTAAAGTTAGGCTTTGGCATTTACCATTAAAATATGAAGATCATGCTGCTGACCTGCCATCAATACAGCATGTACTTTCAATTATTTTTACAGAAGTAATGAAGGATTTCCACTACTCATGGAGATGAGCTATACTATCTTAAGTAGTCCCCAACTTGCACTATTGTCTATCACACCTCTCTTTTGTTTTTATCAAAGCAACTAGCAGCATAAAGCTTGGGCAGGATCAGAAGTGCCATTTTTGGCTATTGAACAGAAGAAACTAAACACACAGTTCCCAATGTATATATACCTAAAGTCTGAATGTTCTTTACATAGGAATAGCTAGAAAGTTGAGCTTGATTGAAAAACTTCTCTTTTCTATATCATTGCTCAAAATTCTTTCTTCCTTCCTTCCTTCCTCCCTCTCTTATTTTCTTCTTTTTCTTTTTCTTCCTCCCTTCCTTCCTTTTCCTTCCTTCCTTCCTTCCTTTTCCTTCCTTTTCCTTCCTTCCTTTTCCTTCCTTCCTTCCTTCCTTCCTTCCTTCCTTCCTTCCTTCCTTCCTTCCTTCCTTCCTTCCTTCCTTCCTTCCTTCCTTCCTTCTTTCTTTCTTTCTTTCTTTCTTTCTTTCTTTCTTTCTTTCTTTCTTTCTTTCTTTCTTTCTTTCTTTCTTTCTCTAGCCCCACTGCAAATACCCAGGAGTCTTGCTACTGCTCCTCACTTGCTCCCTAGCCCTGATCTATTTATTTCCAAATGAGCAGTGATTTTACTGAGAAAGGAAAAAAGAGAAAGGACATTCTGACACTCTTACAAGGGATTCCTACCATTAGTATTTAGGAAAAGATGGATCAAAATGGTGATAAGCATGGGAACATAAGCCATGTCTGGCTACCCCACCCCCCAGAGTCTACACCTGAGTGTACTTTACGACAGAGTAAATCAGTCAGATATATGGGAGTAACCCTAGAGATCTCACTACCAATATTGGGGTCTAGGGCAAGATGTACCCAGGGAAAACAATATGGAAATTATCTTCAAATCAGTTTTCAAGGACAAATTAAGTTGAATGTATCCATCTGCATGTGGTGGGGAGAATCCCAAGAATTAATGGAACCATTGTCAAATACGTTGGGTTAACACTAGGTTATTGCTAGGTAAAATTGTAAGGGTAGGGGCTTTATTAGGAAAGAGCTCACCTGGAGTATAAGAGAGGAAGCTTTCCATCTGGTACCTTCCTATTTTAACTAATCTCACCAAGCAGTGCCAAGATCAGTTTTACTCTACTGAATGAATGTTAAGTGTTGTCAGTATCCTCTCAGCTTTTCTATATTAGTTATGGCTCTGGAAAACCCTATTTTACTAAAGAACAGGCATGTGGCATGGCTCCTAGATATTTGCAGAAGGGAGTTGGCATTGGGGCTGGAAACTATAAGAGACAAAGAAAGAAAGAAAGAGCAGGAAATTTTGTGCAATGGTATGGAAGAAAAGGGAACTCTTTCAAGCAAGTTTAGCTGTCTAGCCTTTCCTATGTAAAAAACAAAAACAAAAACAAAAAACATTCAAACTTTAGGTTTATATGCATTGCAAACTGTCAAGTTTCTTTTGTTAAGAGCCAAAGATGGCACTCCTAACCTTGCCCAGGCTTTATGTAGTTATTTGCTTTAAACTTGAACTTGCACTCTTTTTCCTTTTCCCACAATTTAATTCCCCTTTATCAGCATGGCCTAGAAATCTCTCATGCCAGAGGTGCTAAGCACAAGAATTGTGGGAGTAGGCTTGGAAGAGAAATAAGATCCCAGATTTAGAACTGGAAATAACTTTGATAATCATCTGATCTAACCCTCTCATTTTATAGATGAAAAATTGAAATCCAGAAAAATTTAATGACTGGCCCAAGATCACAAAAGCAACAAGTGACAGATCCAAGAAGAGATTTAAAAAAAGCTTGATTCATGACCTGTTTCTGGCATATCCTGAAGTAAATCACTTAACCTTTTGGTGCCATATGCAATCATTGGTAATATGTTGGAGACAGTGACACCCACCATGTGCCTCTTCATTACCATTTGGAGCAGTTGCAATCCTGATTACTTGGGGATTATAATGCTATATGACTCATAAACATATAGCATCACCGGAAGAATACTAATATTAAAAGCATGAGTGTTTTGCGGGAGGGGGCGGATCAACTTGAAACTTTTGAAATGTTCCATTTCCCAAATGCAATTCATCTCACCTTTTGCATTCTATTCTGATCTTATTTTATAGTCTATCTGCAATGCCTGTCCTAGATAGATAGACAGAGAGATAGATAAATTGATGTGGGGATTTGTATACCTATGCATGCATGTATATGTAGACATATGGATATAAATATATTCTATGTACATATGTATAAATTATATACAGATATACACACATATAAATATGCACATACATGGTGATAGTACGGAAAAGAATAAGGAAGAGATTGTGTGGCAATAATTTGTCCAAATTATCTTTGAAAATAACTGAGAAGATCAGTGGAGGGGAGTAATGATTTAAAGTAGAGATATCAAAAAACGGGCCCACCAGCCTGTAACACTCCTCAGTCAAAGCATTTTCAAATGTAATTGAGAAATTAAAAAAAATACAGTGAAAGAAAAAATGTTAATAAATAATTTTCAAAAACCTCATATTTGAGGCTTGCAGGGATACTTTTATTCCATTTAGTGACCTCTATTTGTAAATCAATTTGACACCAATGGAATGTTATGGGTTCAGATTTGTCTTCATGACAGGTATCAACAAAAGATGAGCTTTTCCTGATTTCTCTTCTGGTTCTATTTCTGCCAGGCCTTCACTGCTCCTTGGTCACTGCAATCTTGTAGTTCCATGTCCATTCCAGGTTTGCTTTCACTACTACAACTCCCTAGAATCTCTGCTACTTCATTCTTCTCAGCATGTAACATTGACTGTTACTGTAGTGACAGCCACAAGCAGCCACAAGCAGCTATCAGGAAGTGACCCTTGAAAAGATGGAAATAATGGTAATGAATAAAGAAACAGGAATTTATTCGTGGACAAAGAAGAAACTTTAGTAAGTTGGAAAATGCCCATCCACCTACCTATATTTTCTGTCTTTCCTACTGTCCCATTAATTTATTCTTGCCAGTCAACTTCCAGGGAACTTTAGAAATGTGTGTTGTACTGTGTAGGAGGAGAGCATTTAAGGTTGCATTTTACTGTATGTAGTAAAAAATTTTGTGATTTATAAAACATAAATGTGAGACATCTTGTATTCTCTCCATTTTAGTTATAGGACAATGAAAATGTGATCTTCAGTCATAATAATAATAGTTGGTCTTAAGGTTTACAAAGCACTTTATAATTATTTTCTCATTTTATTCTCACAACAATTTTGGGAAATAGATACTGTTATTGTTCTCAGTTTAGAGATGAGACAATAGAAGCAGAGGTTAAGTGACTTGCCTAGAGTTACATAGCTAGTAAGTGTTTAAGGCTATATTAGAACTCAAGACTTCTAGATTTTAGGTCTAATGTTTTATACAAAATCTCTCTCATGTTTTCATCAATGCTTAATACATGTATAGTTGATTTTCATCTAGATTTCATAGTGATAAAAATATGCATATGGGTCATGATTAAAAATGTCTTCTCATTCACCTTTTTTTTCCATAATGCCATGTGAAATTTTTTCAGTTGTTAAATCAAAAGCTTCCTCTTTCAAAAATCTTTCAAAAAATTAATTCCTCATTTCTTTAAAAACTAAGCTACCTCCCAAATGTTTTTTTTCTGTATGTAACTGCTCTCATCTATGGGTCACGCTTCATTACTTTACATTCAAAAGGCCTATTTTCATTACCTTTAATGGCACAGTGGATATTGAGGTATTAGAATCCATAAAAGTTGTTTCTAATGTAATCAGTGATGAAGATACATTAGTATATAGAAATACTAACAATATTTTCCATTTTCTCTCCAGTTCATGTCTTTTAAGTTGGACTGACTCTCACAAACAGATTTTGATAGAAGATATTTTCACATTGGATAAAGAACATATGTATTTTAGGAGGAAAGTAGGAGAAAACTGGAAAGTAATATCTTTACTTTTAAATACATTATTCATATAGGATTTGTTTTTACTCTTTATTATCTATGTCATTTTGATTATCTTTTGCCCAGACTATTGACTCTTCAATTTTTCTCCATTTTCAGACCACTTTGAACTCACTGTCATCAGACTAAGTTATGTATAACTGATTGAGCGGTTCATGAAATCATCATTTATTACCTATAAATATTTGATTTGTATAAATATTTTATATACATCTATATATCTATTTTATATGCATATACTTACCTAGAGTCACATAAACATTTCTTAGATGAAAAGGGGTTGCAATTGGAAAAAGTTTAAGAAGCTCTGCTCTAGCCAAACTGGAATATTCACTGTTATTCCATATAATCTTATTATAATGAGAGCTTCTTGAAGACAAATACTGTCTATTTCTTCTCTTTTTATTCCCATGACTTAGTATAGGGCCTGGTACATAGTAGACACTCAATAAATGTATATTGTCCTTTGAGCTTCTCAGCACTAGTATAGAAAGTGTGTATGTGTGTATGATGGTAGTGAGTAATACTATGTACCTCCACTGGGAATAATTAATGGTAATATTAGAGTAGGAGCACATGTGTTCAGCCACAAGTTCTTAGTTCAACTCAAAGACTAGTATTTTTGATAGTGATTTTTCCAAGATAAGAAATGGCAGCATCAAGTACACTGATAGTGCTTCTTCAGAAGACCTTGGTATAGTAGCAAGACATGTTTGCATATGTTTGCATGTAGCCAGATAGGACAGATCCCTAAGAATAAACTTTTTGTAATTCAAGAGTAGGTGGCAGCTATAGCACTGAGAGAGTTATAGAAAAAAATCTGTGTATCCTCTTGATCCAATTTCAACAGTTTCTGAGTATGAAAGTTTAGGAATCATACTTTTCAAAGAAAGAAGGAAACTTTTTTTTTAAATTAATTTTATAATTATAACATTTTTGACAGTACATATGCATAGGTAATTTTTTTACAACATTATCCCTTGTACTCCCTTCTGTTCCGAATTTTTCCCCTCCTTTCCTCCACTCCCTCCTCTAGATGGCAGGCATTCCCATACATATTAAATATGTTATAGTATATCCTATGTACAATATATATGTGCAGAACCAAATTTTGTTGTTTTTGTTGCAAAGGAAGAATTGGATTCGAAAGGCAAAAATATTCTGGGAAGAAAAACAAAAAATGCTAACAGTTTACACTCATTTCCCAGTGTTCCTTTTCTGGGTGTAGCTGATTCTGTCCATCATTGATCAATTGGAATTGAATTAGCTCTTCTCTATGTTGAAGATATCTACTTCCATCAGAATACATACTCATACAATATCATTGTTGAAGTGTATAATGACCTCCTAGTTCTGCTTGTTTCACTCAGCATCAGTTGATGTCTCTCCAAGCCTCTTTGTATTCATCCTGTTGGTCATTTCTTTTTTTTTTTTTTTTTTGGTCATTTCTTACAGAACAATAATATTCCATAAAATTCATATACCATAATTTACCCAACCATTCTCCAATTGATGGGCATCCATTCATTTTCCAGTTTCTAGCCACTACAAAAAGGGCTGCCACAAACATTTTGGCACATAGAGGTCCCTTTCCCCTCTTTAGTATTTCTTTGGGATATAAGCCCAGGAGTAGCACTGCTGGATCAAAGGGTATGCACAGTTTGATAACTTTTGGGGCATAATTCCAGATTGTTCTCCAGATGGTTGGATTCTTTAACAACTCCACCAACAATGCATCAGTGACCCAGTTTTTCCACATCCCCTCCAACATTCATCATTATTTGTGCCTGTCAGATTAGCCAATCTGACAGGTGTGTAGTGGTATCTCAGAGTTGTCTTAATTTGCATTTCTCTGATCAATAGTGATTTGGAATACTCTTTCATATGAGTGGAAATAGTTTCAATTTCATCATCTGAAAATTGTCTGTTCATGTCTTTTGACCATTTATCAATTGAAGGATAGCTTGATTTCTTATAAATTAGAGTCAATTCTCTGTATATTTTGGAGATGAGGCCTTTATCAGAACCTTTAACTGTAAAAATGTTTTCCCAATTTGTTACTTCCCTTCTAATCTTGTTTGCATTAGTTTTGTTTGTACAAAAGCTTCTTAATTGGATGTAAACAAAATTTTCTATTTTGTGATCAATAATGATCTCTAGTTCTCCTTTGGTCAGAAATTCTTCCTCCTCCACAAGTCTGAGAGGTAAACTACCCTATGTTCCTCCAATTTATTTATAATCTTGTTCTTTATCCATAAATCATGGACTCATTATTATCTTCTCTTAGTATGTGGTGTTAAATGTGGGTTCATGCCGAGTTTCTGCCATACTAATTTTCAGTTTTCCAAACAGTTTTTGTCAAATAATGAATTCTTATCCCAAAAGTTGGGATCTTTGGGTTTGTCAAACACTAGATTGCTATTTTTATTCACTATCTTGCCCTGTGAACCTAACCTATTCCACTGATCAACTAGTCTATTTCTTAGCCAATACTAAATGGTTTTGGTGACTGCTGCTATATAGTATAGTTTTAGATCAGATACAGCTAGGCCACCTTCATTTGATTTTTTTTTTTCATTACTTCCCTTGAAATTCTCGACCTTTTATTCTTCCATATGAATTTTGTTGTTATTATTTCTAGGTCATTAAAATAGTTTCTTGGGAGTCTGATTGGTACAGCACTAAATAAATAGATTAGTTTAGGGAGTATTGTCATCTTGATTATATTTGCTCGTCCTATCCAAGAGCACTTAATGTCTTTCCAATTATTTAAATCTGACTTTATTTTTGTGGCAAGTGTTTTGTAATTTTGCTCATATAATTTCTGACTTTCCTTTGGTAGGTATATTCCCAAATATTTTATAATATCAACAGTTATTTTGAATGGAATTTCTCTTTGTATCTCTTGCTGTTGGATTGTGTGGGTAATGTATAAAAGTGCTGAGGATTTATGTGGATTTATTTTATATCCTGCAACTTTGCTAAAATTCTGAATTATTTCTAATAGCTTTTTAGCAGAGTCTTTGGGGTTCTCTAAGTATACCATCATGTCATCTGCAAAGAGAGATAGTTTGATTTCCTCATTTCCTACTCTAATTCCTTGAATCTCTTTCTTGGCTCTTATTGCCAAGGCTAGCATTTCTAGTACTATATTGAATAGTAATGGTGATAGTGGGCAACCTTGTTTCACTCCTGATCTTACAGGGAAGGGTTCTAGTTTATCACCATTACATATGATGTTTACTGATAGTTTTAAATATAATGCTCCTTATTATTTTAAGGAATAGTCCATTTATTCCTATACTTTCAAGTGTTTTTAGTAGGAATGGATGTTGGATTTTATCAAATGCTTTTTCTGCATCTATTGAGATGATCATATGGTTTTTGTTAATTTGGTTATTGATATAGTCGATTATGATAATAGTTTTGTTAATATTAAACCAGCCCTGCATTCCTGGTATAAATCCCACTTGGTCATAGTGTATTATCCTGGGGATGATTTTCTATAGTCTTTTTGCTAATATTTTATTTAAGATTTTAGCATCAATATTCATCAGGGAGATTGGTCTATAATTTGCTTTCTCTGTTTTCAGCCTAACTGGTTTAGGTATCAATACCATGTCTGTGTCATAAATGAAATTTAGTAGGACTCCTTCAATCCTTATTTTTTCAAATAGTTTAAATAGCATTGGAATTAGTTGTTCTTTAAATGTTTGGTAGAATTCACATGTAAATCCATCTGCTCCTGGGGATTTTTCTTAGGGATTTGGTTAATAGCTTGTTCTATTTCTTTTTCTGAAATGAGACTATTTAGACTATTTACTTCTTCCTCTGTTAATCTGGGCAAGCTTATTTTTGAAGGTATTTTTCCATTTCATTTAAGTTATCGAATTTATTGGCATAAAATTGAGCAAAGTAGCTCCTAAATATTGTTTTAATTTCCTCTTCATTAGTGGTGAGTTCTCCCTTTTCATTTTCAAGACTAACAATTTGCTTTTTCTATTTCCTTTTTTAAATCAGGTTTACTAAGGGTTTGTTTATTTTGTTGGTTTTTTCATAGAACCAACTCTTAGTTTTATTAATTAATTCAATAGGTTTCTTACTTTCAATTTTATTAATCTCACCTTTTATTTTTAGAATTTCAAGTTTTGCGTTTGTCTGGGGTTTTTTAATTTGTTCCTTTTCTAGAATTTTTAATTGTAAGCCCAATTCATTGAACTTCTCTTTCTCTATTGTATTCCTTTATTAATATTTTTTCCTTTGTCTGATGGTTCTTGAACTTGGCCACTATATTTCTTGGCATTTTGATTTTGGGGTCCCTTTCAGTAGGTGATTGGTGATTTTTTTTCAATGTCTATTTTACTCTCTGTTTCTTAAACATCTGGGAAGTTCTCTTTGATAATTTCCTGGAAAATAGTGTCCAGGCTCTTTTTTTCCTCACATTTTTCAGGGAGTCCAATTATTCTTAAATTGTCCTCTCCTGGATCTGTTTTCCAGGTCTGTTGTCTTTCCAATAAGGTACTTGACATTCTTTGCAATTGTTTTGTTTTTCTGGTTTTGCTTGACTACTTCTTGGTTTCTTCTTGAGTCATTCATTTCTACTTGTTCGAGTCAAATTTTCAATGATGTATTTTCTTCACTCACTTTTTTTATATCTTTTTGTAATTGTCCAATTGAGTTTTTAAGTGAGTTTTTTTCTTCTATGGAATTTTGTTTTCCATTTCATCCATTTCTTTTTTTAGAAAGCTGTTTTCTTTTTCCAACATACTAATTTTATTTCTCAATGATTTCATCTCTTTATCCATTCTGGATGACTTCTCCAGGCTTTCTTGTCAAGCTTCCCTTTCCTTTTCCCATTTCTCTTCTAGCTCTCTTGTGAGAGCCTTTTTGATTTCCTCTATGAGTGTCTTTTGTATTGAGGAGCACATCATATCCCCCTTAGAGGGTTCCTCTGGAGATAGTCTGCTTTAGTCTCCTCAGTATTTGAAGTCTGCTCTGTCTCCATACAGAAGCTGTCAATGGTTAGCGCTGTTTTAAATTCTTTGTTCATTTTGTCAGAGCTAGAATTGAAGAAAACAAATTGACAAGATAAACAGTTGGTCAATTTCTGGGGTGGGGGGGGGATGGGGCTGGATGGTGATACCAGACTTCCTCTACAGACTGTGAGGCACTAGCAGGATAGTAATGGCTGCTCGCTGCAATCTGCTCTCTGAGGCTCTAAGAACATGCTGAGTCACTCTGGGTGGGGGTGGGGATGACCAGGTCCGGAGAAATGAGAGACTAGCTTTCTGGGGTTTTATTCCTCACCTCTGGTGTTTACACCCTCTCTGCTACTCCTGGCTTGCTGCTAAGACAGAATACCCACACTGGGGTAAAAATCTTTTCTCAGAAACGTTAGATATCGCACCCCTCCCCCCTCCAGCCTGAGCTGTGTGAGCTGCCTGTCTGGCTCTCCTTGCCTGCCCTCAGTCTTTGCCCAGTTTGTTTGTCCCCGAGCAAACACAGACCTTCTCTGGCAAATTTCAAGGATGTCTTCTGTTGGTGATTATTTTTGGGTTTCTTTTCTGGTCAAGCATTAATTCTGAGACTTGTCATGACGTAAATCCTGAGAGAAAACGCGGGAGCTCAAGCAGCTGTCTGCCTCCACTCCGCCATCTTGGCTGGAAGTCCGAGATAGAAACTTTTGGATGGAATGTTTTACTTTGAGAAAGTTTACTTGGAGAAAAAAGAGGATTATTCACATAGTACCCTACTGTAAAAGCTAATACTAGGAAAGTGCATGTCCAAGAAGGAAACTGCCTATTTTGTAGCTTCCAATACATTTACTTTCCATAGGAAGCTTAAACTAGATAGAGAATATAAGTCCTCTGAGATCTGTAATACTTTCTGAAAGAGAGGGACTCATCAGAATATCAGACGTCTAGTTTCCTAGATGGCAAATTCAAGATTATTTCTCTTATTGTAGAGCTCATAGCCTGAGTGTTTTATGTGTTTTCTACATATATTTATTGAATTCATTGAGTTCATTGAGCAACTTTTCCTTTATGAAAAATAAAAAAACAAAATAAAACTTCATCCAATACATAATATGCATGTGCAACATTGAATATGTATACAGGAACTGGGAACTTCTTAATTCACATGCAAATAAATATAGAAATGAGCTGTACTTTGGGATTTCCTTGGAATAACTCCAGATAAAAGCAATGAGCCAAAGGGAAAAAAAATGACCTTTATTGGGTCATCTTCAATATCAGATCTACTCTCATGTGAACCAATTTTAAAAGGCTGTAGGCTATTTTCCCAGTTCTCATACATGTAGAATTCAAATGTTTCCAATTCTCATATATGTAGAATTCAAATAGGTATGATAGAATGGGCACTCTTCCTACTCAGTTTTTCTTATGAACCTTTTTGATTACTTTAGCCATGTTTTCTAGACTTAAAAAAAAAAGATTTAAACTTTTAAAACTTAAATGAAAACCTTCATTTGTAATTAAGCTCCCTTTGCTAGCATAAAACATTAGCTGATATCACTAGAGTACAAATATTTGAAATACCAAGAAAAAAAAGTAAAATGTATTTTTAAGTCAATTATTTCCTTATGAATAATCCCTTCATATTTTCCCTCGTTCTGAATATCTTATATTCATCCTATCCATCAACAAGAATGTCTGGATGATCTTTCTTTTAATTACAGAGCAAAATAAGTAAGTAGAGAGAAGGAATTCATTTTCAAGCACTTCACTTGAGATAACTTCCTAGTACAACTCATTGACAAACTGCAGGAAATGTAGGGGCAAAGAACCATACACATCCATTTTTCCTGCATTTAAAAATATTCCCTTATAAAAAGTGAAAACTAAATATAATCAGAAATAATTGTTGAAATGAAATACAGTGTTTTCCAATAGATCTAAGCAGGACTGAGATCTAGAATCCTGTGAAAAATGATGTGAATGAAACGAATGAAATATGAGGAAATTTGAAAACCTTATGAAATCCCAGAGATATGTAGATCTACATACAAAGTCTTAATTAACAAATCAAACAATTTATGATCTTTACCAAACCTGTAAATTTAAAAAAAAAAATTCCTTGGCACAACATGTTTTTCAAATCTATATGACATTGCTTGGCTCCATTTTTAGTCAGCATAATTTTGGCTTCTATTCTAATGTGGATAACAGCCAATTTCATCTGTCTTCTATGTCCAATCCTAACATCTTTGTTTAGTTTCTTGACTGGGATTCTGTTTTAAATAGCCTGAAACATTTCTGTAAAGGAAAAAGATTTTCCCCAGCAATCTGAGGTATCTTTGTCAAATCATATAGCTTTAAGCTTTGTTTTCAGTTCAACCATTTGAAGAGTATGGCTTCCTTTCAGTAACTTACTTGGAAATTTTTATGCATGCTTTCACAGAAAATTGCTTTGATTAATATAATTCTCTCTGTTAGTTTCCCTTATTCCACTCACTGCCTTCTCCAGTGAGTGAAAAATGCAATGTCTAGACCTCTCAAAAGGGCTAATCTAGAGGGCAATGGGATAAGTTTCCTGTCTTTCCTATTATAAATGGCTTCTAAAATGTGGGCTTTATATATGCCTGAAAATCACTAATCACATAGCAATTGCTTCTTTTTCTGAATATTCAGTGGTCCATACCCAAACTAAAAAGTTTTAGGTCACCCAGTATCAGTATTCCTCTAATTTGTTAGGTGAATCATGGAATAAGTCTTGAGATATTTTTTCCTTTAGATTTCTTATGTTGTTTCCTGACTTCATTTGGTTGTGTTATGTTTCCAATTCTGCCATGACCTTCTATGTTATAGATTCCTTTAGTTTTATTTTCTAAGGTGAATAGTTTTCTGTATATCTTAATTATAGCAAAATGCCAAAGGAACTTTTATTAATGTTTCTTAATATTTTCAAAAATATTAGAAAATCTGGCTTTGGAGTCAGATAATTTGTTTATAATCACAGCTCTACTACTTACTGATGTGGCCTTGGGCATAACATGTTTCTTCTTTGGAGTTCAATTTCCTCAAATGAATGAAGGAGTTACTTTAAATGATCACTGAAGCTCTTTATAATTTTAATCCAATGAGCCAATAGTACTATTTAGGGATATGAAACCAAGTCTTTGGATTCCAAATATAGTACACTTTCTATTACACTATCCTACCTCATAGACCTTCCAAGATATGTGAAATAATAATGTTAGTATCTCACAAGGATATAGCACTTTAAAATTTGAAAAGTTCTTTATACACATTACCGCATTTGATCCTCACCACAACTCTATGAGGTCCATGCTATTACTATTCCCATTTTATAGATGATGAAACTGAGGTTCCAGTGACTTGTAGCAATTAGTAAGTTTATTAAGGAGAACTCAAACCCAGGGCTTCCTAACTCTGTCTAGCAACCTGCTACACTATACTGCCACAATTTATTTGAAGTTTTCTTTTAAAATTTAAATCAATATAAGATGAAAAATATTATTGCTATTGTTATCATTATAATATGGAATAATAGCATTCCTTTCAAATTATTGAGGCTATCAATAAGTAAATATTAAAGTTTACTGTGTGTCAGGTATAGGGCAGCTAGGTGATGGAGAGGATAGAGCATCTGGCCTAGAATCAAAAAGACTCATCTTTGTGAGTTCAATCTGACCTCAAATACTTAATAGTTATGTGACCTAGTTGTCATTTACTCTTTTTTGCCTCAGTTTCATCATTTGTAAAATAAGCTGGAGAATGAAATGGCAAACTACTCCAGTATCTTTGCTAAGAAAATACCCAAAAGCTCATGAAGAGTTGGACACATTTGAAATGACTCAACAGTAACAAGTCATGCTAATTAAAGAAAAATCAAAGAAATTTTCAGCACTGGTCGGTCATGCACTTTCCTCACACACAGATAGTTCTATGTTCATAAATACATAAAAATAGATCTTGCCATTAGGAAGATATTCTTGCCATCTCTGTTATACACAGGTCCAATGAGGTAGCTGGAAGTTAAGCTTTGAAATAGTGCATGGAGCTTCAATACCTGTGAAATAAATAAATGAATCAATAAACATTTATCAAGTACTTTCATTATACCATAAACTTTGCTAAGTGCTGGTGATAAAAAGACAAAAAGGAAAAAGTCTGTACCCAAAAGAGTTTATATTTCCACTGAGGTGTTATAACAGTACACATATAATAGGGACCAGACATAATTTACTAATAGAGGGGAATTCCAAGGGGGGAGAGTCTCTCAACTCATAAAGATAGGATCTTTTCTATAAATAGTTTTAGAGAGCTTCTTAGTGTTTTGTGGATTAAATGACTTTTTGAAGGCAAGACTTGACCTTGCTTCCTCTTGATTTCTGGTCCAGTTCTGCATCAGCTATGCTACTTCTGCCTTTTCATATGTACATATAAATAAATTCAAAAGATATATAAAATTTCTACAAATTACTTTAAACGTGGTTTGGAAAAGTCACAAGTACCTGGTGACAATGTGCTATAGAAGGTGATTATCAAACTGACCTTTCATTGAAAGCCTAGCATCCTAAAAGGCAAAGATGGAGAAAGAGTGTGGTCCAAATATGGGACATACTTACGCTTAAATATAGAATATGAAATGTATATATGAAGGAAAGGAGATAGGCCAGTGGGTTTGGACTATAGTGTGTTGGGATGGGAGTAAAGTGAAAGAATCTGTAAGGCAGTCTAAAGCTAGTTTGTAAAGAACTTTAAATACAAAATAAAGGAGTTGGCATTATATCTTAAAGGCAAAAGGGAACCACTAGAATTTTTCTGAGTAGTGGAATGATCAAGTCAAGCCTGTGCTTTAAGAATATCATCTTGAAAGCTTTGTAGAGCATAGAATGGAGAAAGCAGAAACATGAGATGAAGAGGCAAGACAAAGAGAAGAGGCAAGTTGAAGAATTCAGGAAGATGTAAAGGAAGTAGGTTCGAATAATACTTGAGAATTAGGCTTTGATATTGAGTTAAGGGGGATGAGGAAGAGTGAAGAATTTAAGAATGACTTCTAGGCTACAAACTAGAATCGCTGGATCCATATACATCCAATAAAAATAAGGAAAGTTAAAAGAGGGGTGATATTTCTAGAAGGGAGATGGAGAATTAGTTCTATTTCGGACATATTGATTTTGAAAAGTCTACCAGATATCTCAGTCTTAGTGAAGCCAGACATGCAGTTGTTAATAGTCTACTCCATGTTCCTCACTCCAACCCTAGAGGTGGGGAGAGAGAGTTTGGGCTTCAATTCAATTTGATTCAACAAACATTTATTAACAAGCTATCTAGGGCACAAAAGCAGTGGTTGTAAAGATCATTATATAATCTGTGAATCTCGTATAGGCACACAAAGACTTGAAAGAAAAACCATCATTTAAAGCAATCCTAGGAAATTTTCCAGGAAAATGAATAAAATTAAAGAAGAGATTAATTGGCTTGCTGTTGAGAAATACCAGTATTAATCTTTTACAGAAAGTAATGGAAACACAGTTGCTAGAGAAATTTAAAACCAGACTAAAAGAAATCATTTTAATGTGCTTTTTAATGTGCCCTTGAGTGGTAGGGGAAGAAAGTTGATGTTCAGATAAGTATTTGCCATTTCTAATTCATAAGGGAGTCATTCATTTAGAATCATTCTTTGTTCAATTCTCTCCCAAAGAACTGCATTCCAGGAAGGAAACTTCTACTACAATAATACAGAACCCAAGCTATGGGTCACATGAAAAACCAATTTATATATAGTAGCACATTATAACTTGAGAACAACAAAAGAAAAAAGAATGGAAGGAAGAAAAAGAATGCAAGGAAGGAACAAATGAATGAAGAAAGGAAGAAAGAAAAAGAAAAAAGGAAGGAAAGAAGGAAGGAAGGAAGGAAGGAAGGAAGGAAGGAAGGAAGGAAGGAAGGAAGGAAGGAAGGAAGGAAGGAAGGAAGGAAGGAAGGAAGGAAGGAAGGAAAGAAGGGAGGGAGGGAGGGAGGGAGGGAGAGAGGGAGGGAGGGAGAGAAGTAGGGGAAGAGGGAGGAGAGAAGGAAGGAGAGGGAAGGAAGGAGGACTAAAAGGAGAGAGGGAAGTAGGCAGGTAAGAAGGAAGGGAGGAAAGAAAGAGAAAAAAGAAATTGAAGAAAGGCGGGAGGGAAAAATAAGAAAAGGTAAAAGAAGCATTGCATTTCTAGGAGGAAGACTTGACTTTGAATATTGGATTAGCCATGTGAGGATTCTGTAAGAATTTGCTTCAAGTTTCTTTGAAACTTGGAATTTGCTTCAGTTTCTTTAACTGGATGATGAGAGATTGGGCTACATTTCATCTAAATTCCCTTCTAACTCCAAATCTACAATCCAATGAGTGAACAAAACATTAAAAAAAATCAATCTTTGTGTATTCTAAGATGAAGCATTATACACTAGTTAAATATTATGTTAATCATTACACTTCATCTTGCTCTACAAAGAACTTTTTTTTTCTTTTTGTGATCTGCTTTTTGCATTTATGATTAAAGAATAACAAGCATTGAAGTTTTTTTTTTTTTTTTTTTTTTGTTTTGTTTTCTTTTTTTTAAGTTTCCAGAACACATCATGGAAAAAGAAACTGAACTTGCTCTTAGATGCTCTGTGTTCAAATCTTAGTTCTACCATTTGCTACTTGTATGACCTTAGTCAAATCACTTTAACTTTCTGCGCTTCAGTTTCTTCATCTTTATAAAATTAATTAGGCTGGGATGGGATTGAGAGGGGTGAGTTGAACCAAATGGTATCTAAGATCTCTTCCAGCTCTAATGCTATGACCCTAGGAGAGAGATAATTTGTTCTCTAATTAAACCTAATTAGATTAGCATTTATTAAGAAGCAATGCAGGACACAAATAGATTGTGAAAACTATTACATTATTTATGGTATGTATGCTTTTATATTTCCATAAATGTTTCAGGCATAATCTCTGATTTTGTTTATCATAAAATGCCATGATAGGATGTAAAAGTAGAGATGATACATGGGGATGGGAACAAGTATTGTGACAATTCGGGGACTAGGTAACACTGAATGCCCTGTGGAAACCTATGTATAATTTTTAGAAGTCAGAAAAATAGAAATTTAACACAAATAACTGGGTAAAATTCAAGCAAATCACTTCCCAAGAAAGAGAAAAAAGAAATTGAAGAAAGGAGGGAGGGAAAAATAAGAAAAGGTAAAAGAAGCATTGCATTTCTAGGAAGAAGACTTGACTTTGAATATTGGATTAGCCATGTGAGGATTCTGTAAGAATTTGCTTATAAATACCAGCACTCTCTTATCTAGATTAAGGAAAAGAGTGGAATTTAGAAACCAACTAGACAACTCCCCCAAAGAAACTCCACACAAGCTACTCATTTCTTCCTCTAAACTGGGTTATTCTGATAATTTAAAATATATTGCTTATTTGAAATTGCCTTGGCTTCAAAGAAACTTTGTGCTTGAACTATCTCTGAAAAAAAGGAGCTGAAACAGCATGAGATTTTGACTTAGGATTTCCTCTACTGTGCCTTAAAAGCTACTCAGTTAAATGCTCTCCTATTTCAGGAGCCTCTTTAAACTTGCAGAATTTACTTGGGGACACCATTGTGGTCACAAATTCCTCTACATTCATGAAGAAAGCAATAGAGGAAATAAAAAGCAAAAACTACTTTTGATGTGGCTTCATAGAATCATATTTCTATCAAGCTGACATATTGTCAACAGTAATCTGACTGTTTTTTCAATATGAAATGTAAACTGAAAACATTCAAATACAAATATTCCTTTTAAAAACTTATTTTTGTGCTAGCAAAAAGGTGTTTGACTGACAGTCTCTCCTCTGCCTACACATCAGATAAAGTTTTGATGCTCTTGCTTTCTAGGTCCCTTCCAGTTCTAAAACAATTATCCTTGTGTAGACTCCATTCTGCTACTTTTCCTTCTGGGATTGGAATGACCATATTCACTCAAGTCCTCACTCATCTCTCGATCTCCTTATTGGAAAGCATGATGGTAATTTTAAATAGTTGCAAAATGATAATGTCAATCAACAACAACAAATTCTAACATGGTTTGTTATAGTTATCATCTATAAGGGCTACAAAATATTAGATTAAAAATCATTTTGTTTAAAAAAAAAAAAAACAAGACTATGTACCTTGGTACTAAATTTCTCTGATAAACTACTTTAATCTTCTACCCTTAAATCTCATGCTTTCAAATTTCTATGCTGGAATTAACCATTATATCAGGAGCAGGGTAAAGTCTTACCTTATGGTTAAGAGCAGTTGCAACATTTATAAAAAGGCTTGGTGCTGAAGAAGAAAAAGAAAACTCTGATAGCTCTATAAGCCATTCAGCTTGTGGCACACTCAATAGATGACTATAATGTTAAGTAAATTATATAATTTCAAACTAAAATCAACCCATACATTAGAATAAACGTATTCCTAAATTTTGCATTTAGAATAGCCAAATGGTGTGTTAAGCAATAGGAACCCACAATCTTGAGCATTAGAATATGCTTTTTAGAGTGAGAGAGGCGAAGTTGCTCAAATCAGTAGGGCTTTCCTATACACATTTGAAAAAAAAAGCTCTTGGATTCTGGACAAGCAGAAAGGTACTTTGGTGTTAATGTTTTATGTGAAAGGTAGTGCCAGAAAGCCCTATAAATTATGGTATAATATGAGAAACGTGATGTACAGTCACACCTACTCAATATTTTCCTCTTTTGCTTTGCCTCCCAAGCCAAACTATAATAAATCCCAATAATGATAGAACCTGGAATGATCAGGAAGAATCCCCAGACTACACAGTTCATATATATCTCAGTGATTACTTATTCCTGTTTTTTCTTGTGACTGCTGAATAATCAGAAATGTTTTAATTATTTTAGTAAGGAAAATGAGAAAGGAAGGGAAGGGAAGGGAAGGGAAGGGAAGGGAAGGGAAGGGAAGGGAAGGGAAGGGAAGGGAAGGGAAGGGAAGGGAAGGGAAGGGAAGGGAAGGGAAGGGAAGGGAAGGGAAGGGAAGGGAAGGGAAGGGAAGGGAAGGGAAGGGAAGGGAAGGGAAGGGAAGGGAAGGGAAGGGAAGGGAAGGGAAGGGAAGGGAGAAGGGAAGGGAAGGGTGAAGGGAAGGGAAGGGTGAAGGGAAGGGAAGGGTGAAGGGAAGGGAAGGGTGAAGGGAAGGGAAGGGTGAAGGGAAGGGGGAAGGGAAGGGAAGGGTGAAGGGAAGGGAAGGGTGAAGGGAAGGGAAGGGTGAAGGGAAGGGAAGGGAAGGGAAGGGAAGGGAAAGGAAGGGAAGGGAAGGGAAAGGAAGGGAAGGGAAGGGAAGGGAAAGGAAGGGAAGGGAAGGGAAAGGAAGGGAAGGGAAGGGAAGGGAAGGGAAGGGAAGGGAAGGGAAGGGAAGGGAAGGGAAGGGAAGGGAAGGGAAGGGAAGGGAAGGGAAGGGAAGGGAAGGGAAGGGAAGGGAAGGGGGAAGGGAAGGGAAGGGAAAGGAAGGGAAGGGAAGGGAAGGGAAGGGAAGGGAAGGGAAGGGAAGGGAAGGGAAGGGAAGGGAAGGGGGAAGGGAAGGGAAGGGAAAGGAAGGGAAGGGAAGGGAAGGGAAGGGAAGGGAAGGGGGAAGGGAAGGGAAGGGAAAGGAAGGGAAGGGAAGGGAAGGGAAGGGAAAGGAAGGGAAGGGAAGGGAAGGGAAGGGAAGGGAAGGGAAGAGAAGGGAAGGGAAGGGAAGGGAAGGGAAGGGAAGGGAAGGGAAGGGAAGGGAAGGGAAGGGAAGGGAAGGGAAGGGAAGGGAAGAGAGAAGGGGGAAGGGAAGAGGGAAGGGAGAAGGGAAGGGAAGGGAGAAGGGAAGGGAAGGGAGAAGGGAAGGGAAGGGGGAAGGGAAGGGAAGGGAGAAGGGAGAAGGGGGAAGGAGAGAGGGAGAGGAAAAGAAAAGAGAAAGTAAGTGAAATTATAGGACTGTGGTAGAAGAGGAGGAGGAGGAGGAGAATAATGATTCAAAGACTGACAACTGCTATTTTACTTATTCTGTTAGTATCCATATGCCTGTAAGTACAAAGTTGAATTGTTTCTATTGGAAAGTTGTTTTTGTAAAATGCTAAGCTTTTCTAGATGTTGATGGCTGAAGTACGACAGCTCATATGTACCGCTGAATACTCTGACAGCATGAAAAAATTTACTGGCTCCTGGATGTTTTAGCTTAATGTACCTACAAGTGCCACATTATATTACAGGTTCTTTCTCCTTAAAAGGTTTTTCTTTGTTGAATGGGACAGTTCTGTCTGGTTTCACCTCATGATTTCCTCACTGGGGCTTTCTCTTCCTACAATAAAGTATTTCCAGAATAAATTTCAAATATTACATCATTTTTTCATTTTATAAAGAAAATTACTATCTCTTTTTAATCAACAGTATAGCAATGTTCTACCAGTGAAAACAAATATTAAATGATATTTCATAAAAGTTTTTTTTATTATAAATTATAAACATTTATTAAAATTAGAATAAAAAATATAACTGTTTGTACTTCTATTAAAATCTTATACTTCGCCTAATTCTGGTAAAGAGATGGTTTGTCAAAGGCAAACAAGAGTTTGAGTTCCTCTAAAGCTAGAAAGACATAAAATCAATAGAATAATAGGTTTAGACATTGAAGAGACCTTAGAGATTATTTAATTAAACTCTCTTGTTTTACAATTGAAGAAAGTAAGACCCAGGAAACTGAAATTATTTTCTCCATAGTTTATAAGATCCTTGAAGGCAGGAGCTTGTAAGCTAATTTTATTTTAATTTTAAAATATTTCTATTTTTATTTTTCTACTTTGTGTCTGGCACAGAGAAATAAATGCATATTTGACTCACATTCTCTGGTTCCAAAACTAGAACTCTTCCATTCTGTATTTTATTTCAAATATAGGACTGGCAGTGAACTCTGCATCTGTTGTCTATAAAGATCAGTCTAGTTTGATTCGGTGGTACAAATCAACAGAAAGTGGGACACCATGTACTAAATAATTATTGTTTCTGCCACAGCAG
This sequence comes from Sminthopsis crassicaudata, assembly GCF_048593235.1. Classification (NCBI taxonomy): domain Eukaryota; kingdom Metazoa; phylum Chordata; class Mammalia; order Dasyuromorphia; family Dasyuridae; genus Sminthopsis; species Sminthopsis crassicaudata. The sequence continues at coordinate 282,561,217 of NC_133618.1, forward strand.
CTCATGAAATCATTAACTATGTCCTAAGTATACTCTGTGGCAGGATAGTGTGGTGATATATGATAAATATGGACAGATGTACTGACCCTGATGAAATCATGAATCTTTGAGCTATTAACATAGATAAGCAAGAAAATGTAGGTATCTTACTTGAAATATATGATTGTTAATGTAAAAATATTAAAAATGCTTATTAATGTTTTCTTTCCTTTTTGTTATTTAGAATAAACTTATGATATGATCATATACTATGTATATATATGATACTATATATATGATCATATACTATATATATATGTATATATATATTGACCACCTACTATAGAAGATGGCACCTACTCTGTAATTTACTAATCTTAGAAATTCACACTCAATATGTTTTATAGACAAAACTTGAATCCATATCTTGCTTTCTCTTAGATTAGTCAAGTTGTATAAAGCAAAACTTTGCACAGAGTATATATTGGTTTCATATGTAATTCTGAGAATGAGTAGCCCCAATGTGTGTAGTTTTTTTTTAATCCGTTAGTATCATTTCCCTTTTTTCTCTTCTTAAAATTCAACCCTTTCTTACAAAGCATAGTTATGCAGGACACAGTAGATCATCAGACCAAATAAAGCAACATTTGGCATTTTCTCATCTTCATTTTTAGAATTTGGCACCAATGTGTTTACGCTGAGAATATAATAATTAAATACCAAAGTACAGTCTATAATATCACCACATTCTAAGTAGGAATAGGCTGTCTTTATCTGGAGTTATAAGAAAGATGCATGTTTTTCACCCACCCTACATAGGAGCATGCAAAAAAAAAGCCCATAGGATTTCATAATTTTAGTGGTGAAAAGGATGTTAAAGGCCATTTAATTCAACTTTTGCATTTTAAGAATAAGTAAACAGAGAGGTTAAATGACTTGCTTTAAAAAAGCATAGCTAGTTAACAGCAAATTTGGGTCCAAAATCTTGCATAAATTTTGTTGTGTAGGATAACAAATAATAAGAAGTAAATATTAAGTGTGAAAGATAGCACAGGTTAAATTTTTCCCCTAAATGTCTGTACTGATTTTGTTTCAATCAGTCAATAAACATGTATTAAGTATTTCCTGTGTGTTGTGTTGTGCTAAGTACTAGTGATAGAAATGAAAATAAAAATACTTTTTGCCTTCCAGAAGCTTACAATTTAACAGGGGAAGACACACAAAAGGAAGCTAAAAAACTGAAGGGGAGGGGAGAGAAATTTACAAGATGTATGGGGAAGGATAAAATATGATAAATATCAGGGTATATAAATCTATATGGCTAGTGAACATGGAAAGAAGACTATATCTAATCCTTCCTCATAGCCCTTCCCTCCAGTAAGAGGGTCTAAATACAGGGGTAAAGAATACTAATGAAATGTTAGCACTAGGGAAATTCAACCTGACAATATAATGATTAATTTCTTGGGATAGGAAGTTGTGATACAAAGGTCCAAATAAATTCAAAAACACTGCTGAACCCCTATAGTAAATTATTACTATATTATTCTTTTGTAGATGTTTAAGAATGGATGTGAGAAAGATAATGTGTCATAGTCAATAAAGTGTTGGTCACAGAGTTAGCAAGACCAGGACTGACGTTCCACTTTTGTCATATCCTGACCATGGGACTTTGGACAAATGATATGATTTCTTGGTGCCTTCCAACAACTCTTCAATATTGTAAGTTTCAGACAAAATATTGATTTATCTTAGGAGAGACGTTTACTTCTTAGGATGTTGTTATAACAATGAAATCACAGATAAGAAACAAAAGGAAAGGAAAGGAGAGGAGATGAGGAAAAAACAAAAGTATTTGATAATATTATATTAACTATTCAAAGAAGAAAATCACTTGTGACATCCAACAGAAATTTCACCTAGTAACTTTTTTTCCAAAAATTATTTTCATTTACAAAATTCCTAACCTTATTCATCTATTATTGACACAGAAGCATACTATTAAATCTATTTTTGTGGCAATAATGCTACAAATTTTTTTTAATGTTAATAAGAATAGTGATGTTATGGTCTAATGTCCAGCCTTCTGATAAGGAAGATATAAAGTCTGTCACTGGGATTAAATCTGTAGAACCTAAAGCCAAAAGGAATCAGGACTCTTGCATAGGATGGCCTTCAAACCAGAGGACCGTAAGTAGGCTGTTTTAATAGAGACCAATTCAAAACTGACCTAGATGAAGTGTTGCTGGGCTACCCTCCAACTTGAGTCTACTTTTGCCTCCTGGAGAATTGATTGAGAATACATTTTCTAGCGTGTAGGCAGTAGGGAGGGAGAAGAGGGGGTGGATACATGGAAATTGGACAAGTATGAAAGCCTGTATTTTAGACTTCTGCATTGATGAAACTGTGACTAGAATATTTTTCAAGAAGTTTTAACTTCAGAAGAAATTAACATGTCATTACAACTTAATGACATTCTTGATGAATTTTCCCCCATTGTTGAGGCTATTTAGATAGCCTTAATTTAAAAAAAATGCAGCTTCTAGTATCAGCATTGTCAATTACACAGGCAAAGAGCCCTTGCCTCCAGAATCAACAGAACCTGGGAAATGTGCAATCTACATGATCTGAAAATCAGGTCAGGAAAAGTAATTCTTGTTCAGCCTATGAAATGGCATTCATAGGATCAAAGAGTTAGAACTAGAATGGATCTTATCTCATTTTCTAGTATTACTGCTAAAGAAACTGAGGCCCCAAATAATAACCTTGCTGGTGACTCAAGGATGCACAATGCAGATTCAACCAGTAAAATCTCCTTAAGTTAGCTATGCTCCCTCTTTTGAAGAGATGGGTAATTGCAGAATGTTGAATATATTCATTTGAAAGGTGTTGCTCAACTTAGTTGAACTTCTTTTTCTCCTTTTTTATTCTTTGTTGCACAGAAATAGCTCTCTTGATAGAGCATAGGGAAGATTATATTTAAAAATGATGATGATGTAAATGCAAGATACACCAAAAATCATAATAAAATTGAAAAAAGTTAAAGCATATTTTTTCAGATGTGAAAGGAGAAAACTTAGGTAGTAATAGTAATTTATGCCACTTATTACTTGGTATTCACAAGCTAGTATAATCTTTAATTTGTATTATATTCAAAAGTTTATTCTCAGAATACTTTAGGAAACTGATGTATGTTTTTAAAAAGCATTTATAAATATCTTTGAGTGAAAGACAAATCAACTCTGGTTACAGAATTATATTAGTCATTTGGTAAATATCTCTTCCAAAATATTTTCTCTTTAGGCCCTTTGCCAAAAGTACTGATTATACAGTATATTCTCCATCATGGCAATGATTATATAATTATTAATGTTGAAAGCTATACTGTGACCATGCAGTGTTGTTGGAATCATTGGTATTTTGTGTGGTTGGAAGGTAGAGAAAGGTATAGGTATCTCCAACACCAATGGGAATAGTTTTGCCAAATTCACTATTGTCAGAGTAGTTAAAGAGGTGAGTCATTGATTGCAGTTGCATTTGGAGCTTCCAGGATAGAGACACATGTTCTTGTATAAAAATTGGTAGCTAATAATGATACTAGCATTGGTACAGAGAGACACTTGTGTTAAGAGAAATAGTGAACAAAATATTTTTGGTAATGATTAGGAGAATTAACAAATTCTTCTGGTTCAAGTGTCCCTCATATGAACGTTATTTTAGTTGGTGTAAGAAGGTCATGTAAGTAGCTACAGGCATGCTTGTGGGTAGAGAAGAAAAGCTGAGGAATTTAGGGTGATTTCACCATATGTTGTCTTTTAAGAGTCTTTTCCCTTTGATTATTGTCATCTATGTGAAATGTCTTATTGTTAATGTGTAGTTGGTTTATGTTTTATATTATTACTTTGCATTATTAGTCCATACATAGAAGACATAGAAGTGTACAAAGCAAGCAAAACACATGATATAATACCATATTTAGTCTGATATAACACCACTAACTATATCAATTGAACATCCTGTCTCTTCTCATTCTAAAAAAAAATAATGTCACTATAGTTGTTGACATTAGGAAGACATCATTTAAAGCAGAAAAGAGTGGAAAGGTCCCAAATTTTCCATTGTTGGTTGATTTAGTGAAAAGGGATTAGGAATGGTGCAAAGTCTCAGGAAGCAGTGACAAGAACTTTAGTGTTTGTTAATTTTATAATTTTTAAAAGGAGAATTAAAACATAAATAAAATGAAGGGATTAAATTAGATGACCTCTAAAGTTCCTCCCATCTCTAAAACTATAATCTGAAGATCATATAAATAATTAGTCATCCTTAGTATTACTCTAATGGAAGAATAGAAAAAAAAAACTGTGTTTTTTTTTTAAGTTGTGTGAGTCCTGGATAAAAAATGCTGATACAAACTGACAGAATACTTTACTACAAGCTCACAAACCAGGCAGAAAGCAATAGACCAGAAGAATCCTAGTTTCCTAAAAAGGCAGTCTTTTGTAACACTTGGATGTTTTGCCTGTAATATATAAAGAATCAGGATTATCAGTTATACTGTGAGAGAAAACCAGGGAAATGGAGATCTTGGATTGGAGAAACAATTTGGTTAGAGTTAGACAAATGAATGTGGAGGAAGAGAGAGAATGGGTGATAAGGTTTGGAAATACTCCCATGTTGCCTTGGATCTTCTTCCTTAATATAGTTATTAGAACATGAAAAATATCTTAATATGTATCCATAATATATTTATATTTATATGTATATAAAATAAATACATTGTAAATCAAATACACCTTGGGAGGTTATGGAAATATGATATAAGGACTGTTAGATTCATGCATGGCAAAAAGAAGAATTTATTGAATTTTAACTCAAGATATTTATGAACTACTGACCATCAAGAGGTTCTAATTTAAAGCATTGAAAGATAGAATGGGGGAAAAGCAATAGAAACAGAGAAAAATAAAGGAGAGTAGGCTGAACACGGGAGTCAGGAGAAGCCAGGAAAATAAAACAATAGGAGGCTTCATATGAGATGATTATTTTTTTCCACTGGAAAATTGCTGATTAGAAAGTACTACTTTGCAGACTGACTGGAGAAAGGCTGGAGAAGCTGCTTAAAGCTCATTGAAGGATTAGCTAACCATTGCTATAGTACACAAAGTTATGTGAACTTATGCTCTTTTGTGGTATCTCAAGTTTGAGAAGGGGAAAAATCTCAGAAGGGAAAAGGAAGCCTGTTGGTTTCATATCTGTTTGTTGTTGCTGTTGCTGCTACTATTATTTTACTGTGAGCTCTACTTTGCTGTGAGAAGAGGCTTGATCTTGGTTGAACAAAGCCAAAACTCCTCTTATCTTTTGATCTGAGGAGCTTGGCAGTTTAATGGCTTAAGGAAAATAACTGTTATTTTTAATAATCATAATAATAATAGTTTATTTTTTAAAATATGATGAGCTCTTTCATTCATTTTTTTAAAAAATTTTCATTATTTTAAAAAAATATCCTATTAAGGGTGGCTATGAATGAAAGAGCTTATTATTGCTTCATCTCAAGAATTGAAGATGAAAAGAATGAGGACCAGAGAGGCAAGAGCTATCAGAAAAATGTTTTTGTGTATTATTCATAAAGGAAGAAGGACATCAAAACTTATAGTACAATTGGCTGCTTGCTTTAGTCAAGTAAACTTTCTACTCATGTATCTCCCTGTACCTACTCTTCCTCATAGATATTATGGGCAGTAATGAGAAAGTGTGATTTAGATTTATTGTTAAACTGTAATAATTTGTTTTATTTTTGCTTTTAACTTCTATTAAGTAATTTTATTGTCTTCTATTGAATAAATGTTATGAATATTCCTACTTTGGTTTTGTGGCTAAGTAAATACCTCATGTTTAAAAATTAGTAGAATTATATTGTCCAATTTTGTGTAAATGGGATATGCTTGGGTGAGGACTCAGAAACTATATTGACAAGTCATAGTGTGTATTCTTTACTATCGGGATTGCCACTAGCAGTCTCAGAGAAAATAATATCTCCCTCTGAGAATTCTTGACCTGTTGGTATGAGTACAAGCTAAATAAGTGAGCCAATAAGAGTAGATATCTTTGTTATACCAGGGTTTGTTTCTTTATACATACTGAGTTGTTACAATGACTTTGTAATTAGTCTCTCTGCTTTCATTTTCTCCCTTCTCTTATTTATCCACCACACAGCTGTCAAAATACTTTCCATATACCACAGGTGTTACTATGGCACCCCTCTGCTCATAAATTTTCACTTCCTATTTCCTTTAGGATAAAATACAACATTTTTAGCTTTTTTGTTTTGTTGTTTTTACAATATGTCTCTAGCCATCTTTTCTAGACCTGTTTCACTTTTAATTACTCTACATTTCAGTAGACTGAGCTCTATGGGGTTCCCTATACACAACAATCCATTGCCTTCCTCCATGCATATGTATTAAATGATTCTCTGATTCATTGAATTATCTCTCTCTACTCACTTCCACCTCTTGGAATTCCTAACTCATTTTTGGTCTCAGCTTAAGTTTCAACTCCAAATGGCTTTTCCCAGCTTCCTCAGTTGTTAGTGATTCATAAAAATTGCTTGTATTTGTATATATCTTGTAATATTTACCTGTGAAATTATTATAGTCCCTAAAAATGGAAGCTCCTAAAAGGCAAAAATTGCCACTTTTTTTTCTTTGGTATCCCTAAATTATACCATAGGTTTAGGCACAAAACAAACACAACAAATGCTAATTGATTTATTGACTTATCAACAAATAATCATTACTGAAGCTCCTGAAGATACAAAAATAATAATTGCTTATCTAAAATGTTCCAAATTGAACACCATCATACTAGAGATTGTGTTTGAATGGAACTGATGGGATGAAGTATTTCTCAGTATTGAGACTATCACATAATCTCTATACCTAGAACAGGAAGATGAAACCTTGGGCCTCAGGTTTCAGGAAGTCACATGATCCCTATTCCCAGCCTTTAACCCTGGGATGAAGGAAGTTAGTGAAGTTATACGATGTGATGTGACCCAAAGGAAGCAGACAACATTGATGACCATTGGTCAAGAGTGGTTACATCCTCTTAGTCTATCCAATGAAAAGGCTTGGGTCTTTTTTTTTTAAGTCCCAGACAAGCCAGAAGCTCACCAGGTTTCACAAGCACATGGCTGGTGTTGGGATGGCTACTAGGTGTGTCTGGGCCTCTTTCTGCAGGGATTAATTAAATGTTTTCTCTTTGTACCTGAAGACACTATTTTGAGTGTCCTAAACTTGATTATGAAATTTAAAAATATTTTGAGTGGAAGTAGTACATGCCAGACTTCTTGGTTTAACCTATCTCAGGGATATAACTTTTGCACAAAAAGTCTCTAGGAAGCCTATAATGCCAAAGAAACTGAGGCAAAGTAAAGATTAGAGAGTTTTTAATATTTTATTTGGATTTCTGGAAGGAAGAAATTTTCTGGGACCAAAAGGATCCATTTTTGATCTCAGGGCTGAATCAAGACTGTCATCTCAAAGAATCCAGCAGTCAATGTGAGGTTCCCATGAAGTATATATAATGTGACTCTAAGCCCAGGTAGACAAAGGCAGGGATGGAGTCAGAACACTGAGCGTGGGGGACTCTCCAGAAAGAGACCATCAATCTGGTTCTGACAGGATGGGGGTAGGACCACAAATTCTTACAAATTGGGAGGACTTAGGAGATGTCCAACTAGAGCCAGGAAGTCTGAAACACAGAGATATAGAGGATGCCAATTAGGTGTCTGAGATAGGACATCTGAAGTTTTATCTTTTGGAATGTCAAATCTCTACAGCCCTAATTATCTCAATCCTAATGAGCAGAAAAGGGGGGTTGCAACCAGGGGGATTGAGGCAGAACAATTCAAGGAACTGGAACTGAGGCAGAACAATTCAGGGAAACCCAGCCAGGACAACAAAAGGAAACTGTGGCACAACAACCTTGTTCTATATTCTATTATTAACTTCAAAAGATCAAAGAGTTTAAAATTTAGAGTTTCTTTAGGAATCACCTGTTGTACCTGATGGACCAAGATTTTTTTCTAAAACTCTACTTTTCAAAATAACTTACTCCTTGTTTGTAAGTTGGGTAAGTGAATTAATTTCTAAGGCTCTATATTTTCTTACCTGCACAATGAGGAGATTGGATTAAATCAAGGCTTCTTAAACTTTTTTCACTCCCAACCCCTTTTTGCTTTTACACAATGCTGAGCATATAGCTATATAAAACAGGTATGCAAATCAAATGTTTATTGATAACAACTCATAATTTCATGACTCTCACATTAAGGGATTGCAACTCAGAGTTCAAGAAGCTTTAAATTATTAGATGATTTTGAAAGTCTTTCCCAGTTCTAAAACACTGATACAAGAATGTTGTGCTTATCTGTATAAACATAAGTAGAATGAAACAAGGGCCTTTGTTTTCGCAGTGCTTAAAAAATTTTATATACAAAATAGGCAATTAACAAATGTTTCTTGATTATTAAACATTATCAACAGTTTATTCAATCTTTACTTGAAGAATACAAATCAAAGGAAACCCTTAGTCTCAAAGTATGTTTTTTTTTCACTATTGGATAGCTTTAATTCTTAGAAGATATTTTCTTTACATTGAGTTAAAATATGCATCTCAGAAACTTCTATCTACTGCTACCACTTGGAACCAAGTAAAACTATTCAAATCCCTCTAGACTGAAAACTTCTAAATACAGGAAAGCAGTTTTCATCTTCACTTCTCACTCCTTTTATTGCAATCTTCTCTCATCCTGGATAAAAATCTGCATATGGTTCCTTCAATTCATCTTTTTATGACATGATTTTAGTTCTAATCTAATTCAAAGTATATTTAAATTATCTAAATTTAATTAATTTAAATCTAATCATTCTGATGACCATGACTAGACACTCTGCAACTTTTGAGTGTCATTCGTAAATGTAACATTCAGGATTTAACACAATATTGCAGATGTTCATTGCCAAAGTCAGAGTACAGGAACACACAAATATCTTCCTTCTTAATTATACTATGACTCTCAATGAGGTATATAACAATGTAATTGCTTTCCTGTTTGCCACGTTGCACTGTTGACTCAAATGATTGTGCAGGTTAATAAATTCTATGACAAACTATTGTCTAATATTCCTCTCCTATCTTGTACTGAACTTATTTTTGTTGTTTCTCTATAAAGTATTAGGATTCCTTTATTAAGTACTGCCATATTGATGGCCTGTTCATTCCTTATATATCATGGATATCAAAACAGACAGGATTTTTTTCTTTACAGAAGAGAAAATTAAAACAGAAAAATTAAATTATAAGTCAAGTTAACATAATGGAGAATAAAACATCCTTCATAAAATGTGTGTGTGCATGTATAGCTCTTACATGCACAAATATCTACATATATAGCATAGAACATAAATATGTATATGTGTATGAATATGTGCATACATCCATAAATACATACATGTTTTTTCCATGTACACAAGGGGCAACAAGTATATTTAAACTATTCTTCATTAATAAAACTTAAAGTAGATCAGAAATGTGGTCTTAAATTGTAATTAAGTACTTTTCATTCTAATTCCTTTCTTTTTCTGTGTTTGTAGACAGCTGTTTAGCCTCTTTGTGAACTGGAATGCATTAAACATTCTGATATGGCATATGAAACATGGTAGTACAAATGTTACATATATGTGTGTGTATAATGCATATAAACATAATATGCTGAAGAAAGTATTATTCAGCCATCATTCCACTGAAATACAAACTAAATTTCTAAACCATACATTTATTCATGTATTGAACTTCTTGTCTACTGTATTTGAGCCCAAAGGGGAAAAAAGGCATTTTGAAAAGTCTTGTCTTTCTTAGATTATAAGGTTATTGGCAGAAGAGTCTAGGTATAAGTAGTTGCTTGTCACACCAATTGCTATAGTGTCACTAAGAGATTTTGCATTGCCACTTGGCAGTCTTATATTGCCACGTGGTACTCGTCAAATAGGGCATTTGGTGGGAGGGATTCAGCAGGAGGGCATTGACAGAAATAGGTATGTCAAAACAGAGTTCAGCAAAGCAGGTAAAATTATTCCAGTGATTAGAGCAGCAGACTAAGGAGGTAAGAACTCTCCACCATAGTTACACTTTGTGACCCCAAGCAGATTGTTCACCTCTTAGTGCAATCTGGGCCCTAACCAGCACCAACCCCAGTGTCAGCTAATTAGGACCTCTGAATCAGCAACCCTACTTGTGGCTCCCAGATTTTTCAGCCCAGAGATACCAAAGAGACTTGGAAGGTCAGCAGAAAAGATCTGTGGAACCAAGGTGGAGCTATTATGAAATCATAGAGCAGGCTGCACCAGCCCCAGGCCTAGACTACACTCCAGCTTCGGACCTAGCATCAGCAAGGTGGGACTTCTGAATTGGTGGGAGTATGGTGACTTCTGGACCTCTTGGCCTGGAGGTACCAGAGAAGACTGGAATTGACATCAAAGAGGGTCTGTAGCAATGGGGTGGGAGTCTGGTGTGCAGTCCCAGTACAGACTATACCAGCTCAGCCTCAGCCCTGGCCTCAAACACAGCTTTAACAAAGTAAGACTCTATTGATTTAGCATACTTGACCTTACAACTACAGTGGGTTGAGAGCATTGGTAACAGCTCCAGGGCAAAAAAGAAGGATTGTGGTCAGGTCCTTAGATATCTGAAAACAGCTACACAAAACCCTTGAGGTTTGAGACAGTGTACCCTCCACCCTGGAAACAGAGTCCTACTTTAATAAAGTATTTAATTAATTATTAATTTAATATTTATTTAATAAAAAAAAAAAATAAAAGCCAAGTAATAGGCTAAAAAAATGAGCAGACAACAAAAAAAGTTTCTGCTCATAGAGAGTTATTGTGGTGTCAAGGAAGATCAAAATACACACTCAGAAGATAATAACAAAGTCAAAACTCCTACATAAAAAGCCTCCAAGAAAAATAAAAATTGGTCTCAGGCTATTAAAGGGATTTTGAAAATCAAGTAAGAGAAATAGAGGAAAAATTAGGAAAAGAATTCAAAGTGGTGCCAAAGGAAATACATAAAGCTAATGAGAAGAAGAATGCCTTAAAAAGCAAAATTGATCATTTGGGAAAGGAGTTACAAAAGCTTTCTAAGGAAAATAATTCCTTAAAAATTAGAAATTGAGCAAATATAAACAAATGATTTTGGGGGAAATCAAGATACAATAATGAAAACCTCTCCAAAAACTGAAAAAAAATAGCAAATAATGTGAAATATGTCATTGGAAAAAATAATTGACTTGGAAAATAGATCCATATTGTTAGTGTACCTGAAAGTCATGATTAAAAACAATAACAGTAAACTTGTTTATCGTCTTTCAAGAAATTATCAAGAAAAACTGATAATAATTGAAAGACTCCACCAATCACTTCCTGAAAGATCCTAAAATGAAAACTCCCAGGAATATTATAGCCAAATTCTTGAACTGCCAGGGCCAAGAGTAAATATTTCAAACATCCAGTAAGAAACAATTCAAGAATAATGGAGCCATGGTCAGAATAATACAAGATTTAGCAGCTTCTACATTAAAGGACTAGAGAGCTTGGAATATGATATTCCAGAGAGCAGTGGAGCTGGGATTACAACCAAGAATCACCTATCCAGCAACTGAGTATAATCCTTCAGTGGAAAAGGTGATATTCAATAAAATAGAAGACTTTCAAACATTTGTGATGAAAAAACTAGAGCTGAATGGAAAATTAATTTTTCAAATACAGGATGCAAGAGATGCATAAGGAGATAATCAGAAAATTGATATCATAAAGTACTTAATTAGGTTTATCTGTTTACATTCCTATATGGGAGGATGAGACTTGTAACTTATTAGAACTTTCTCATTATTATGGCAGTTTGAAGGAATATGTGTATGTATATATATATATATATATATATATATATGTATATATATGTATATATATATATATATATGTATATATATAAATATATATGTATGTATGTATGTATATATACAGAGAGCACAGGTATGAGTTGAATATGAATATGAAGGGATAATATCTTTTAAAAATTATTAAATTAAAGGAGAGAGAGAGAGAGAGGAATGTCCTGGAAGAAAAGAAAAGGGAGAAGTGGAATGATTTTAATCATCTGCCATAAAAAAAAGAGAGAAGAGAAAAGATTTATAGTGGAAAGGAAGAAGGGGAGGAAAAGGAGATTAAGTGAACCTTACTCTCATCAGAATTGGCTCAAAGAGGAAATAAAATACACAATCTTAACCCTGTCCATAATAGGAAGGGAATAGGACATGAGAAAGAGGAGGATGATAAAAGAGAGGGTACTTTGAGAGAGGAAGTGGTTAATAACAAAACACTTTTGAGGATGGGCAGGAGAGAGAGAATAGAATAAATGGGGGGAAATGCAGTTAGCAATGGTAATTGTAAAAAAGCATTTTGAAGCAAATTTCTCTGATAAGACCTTATTTCTCAAACATAGAAGGAACTGAGTCAAATATATATATATATATATATATATATATATATATATATATATATATATGTATGTATACGCACATATGTATATGTGTATATATATATATATATATATATATATATATATATATATATATATATATATAAGCCATGCCCCAGTTGATAAGTAATTAAAATATATGATCTATACTCAAAGAACTATAAATTTATGCAAAGTCTTTGCTTTAACAATACTATACTTAAGCATGAATACCCAAAGAGGTTTTAAAAGGAAAAAGACCTATGTGTACAGAAGTGTTTGTAGTAGCACTCGTCTGAGGACAAAGAATTGAAATTGAAAAATTGATGGGATGCTTTTCACTTGGGGAATGGCTGAATAAATTGTGGTGTATGATTATCATAGTGTATTGTTTTTCTGTGGGAAGTGACAAGCAGAATATTCTTGGGGGGAAAAAAAAAAAACATAACTTGGGAAGGTCTCCATGAACTCAAGCAAAGTGAAGCATACTGTTTACAGAACAATAGAAATGTTCTGGAATGATCAGTTATAAATGAAGTTGATACTTTCAGTGGTACAATAACCCACAATTGTAAAGGTCCTGTCATCTCTAAGTTATAATCCTTCTCTGGGAGGAGATCTCTTTTCTATAAAATCTTTTCCTCTGTGAGCAGGTTTCTTGGGAAGCTTCTGGAGCCTCCAGCCAGAGTGAAGGTAGAATCTTGAATCCTCTTCTTCCTGAATTCTGGCTCTGAATCTCCTCAAGCTTCCCTGAAGTTCTCCCGGGAAGTCTTGTTCTTCTCCCAGTCTAGACTCTCCTTCCAGACTACCATCTAAACTCAGTCTCCCAGTATAGACTCACTCCTTGCCTGACTGCCCTCCTCTTTTATCCTAGCAGAGATTGGGCTAGTGAGGACTCAGGGGCCTGCAGGAAATACTTCAACCAATGAACTTGCTCCTCTTAAAGGTGCAAACTCCTTTAAACATGTAAACTCCCCCCCAGAAGTCCAAAGGTGCAAACTCCTTTCAAAGGCCTGAACCAAAGGTGTGAATTCTGAGCTAGAGAATTGTTTAGACAACCTGAGTTATCACCTTGTAATCCTAACATCTCCCCCTTTCTTTTGATTTAGAACATAGGGTGGTCATGGCCTTGAAACATAAATCCATCAATATGGGAGGTATTACACATAATTACATATATTACATAAACACATAGTAACATAACACATGCTAGAAGTATGTAATAAATAACATGATCAAATAATCATAAGAATTTATACATGTCCATAAGTCTATTATCCATTAGTTCATGTTCCATGAATCCAATAATTCCTGCAAGTTTTTAAAGTCCTACAATAGTCTTCATCAACAATTTTTCATCTCAAGTAATCCAATGATCTCTGCTGGTTTTCAAGTCCTTTAACAGTCTTCTTATCATATATATTCTTTCAGTGTCAGATGTTTTTTAGATCTTCTCCTTTGTTTTGAGGTTTTTTTTTTCTTTTTCTGTCTCTCTCCAGGTGCTTGTTGCCACTCATATGTTTCCTTCTCTCTGTTAAAATACAAGCAAACCCTCTCTCCCAGGCAGTTAACTTATCTAATTTCCTCCTATTTACCATTTTCTAAATCTCTTCTCATCATCTGGCAATTACATTGGAGCTGTTTGCACTGGACACAGTATTAAAGTATTAAAAGGCCTGTATTCTTGCCAAGTGAAATCCATTTCTGCTATCTGATTGCTTTTTGGCTGACTTATCAGGTAATCCCTTTCTGCCATGTGATTATTTTTTAGAGTCTTGAGCTTCTAAAGGCTCTTTGGGAGTAACCTCAGCTGCCATCATGCCCCACCTATCTTTTGATTGATATCTTGGAGCTGGGCTTTGCCTCTCATTTTCCTGGAACAATCTACATTTGGAGGCCCAGTGGAAGCCCTTGTGACATTTTGGACATGGGGTTTTAGGTCTTCTCTCATCCTGTCTTCTCACTCTATCTCCATGTCTACACTGAACTCTTAGATGCCCAACTTTTCCACATTGGAAACATTGACAAATTTCTTTAGAAGTCCTTTGCCAAGAGGGACCCTGTCTTTTCATATTCATCATAGTCTGGGTGTAAAAAGTATTTGTACCCACTGTAGCACATCATCTTATGATCTCCTCTAAAAGAACATCTTTGTCTAATCCCCATACAATTGTTTTGCAAATCTCATTGGCATTTTCCTTAGCCAGATGTTTGGTCATTATTTCTGTAGCTGCATTTTCTCCAATAGTTCTTTTTACGGCAGTTTGCAAACGTCCCATAAAATCCACAAAAGGTTCATTGGGACCTTGCTTTATTTTAGTGAAAGCCTCCCCCCCATCTTTCTGTCTAGGGAGGAAACCCCAAGCTTTTATTGCAGCCTTAGAAATTTGCTCATACACTGTCATGGTATATTTAATCTGTTCTGAATTCTCGCCATACTGACCTTCACCAGCTAATTGCTCAAAAGTGAATTGTGTGTTAACTCTTGTTTCCAAATTGCATCTGACTTGGATTTTACATAATTCATGAAACTCCAAAAGCCACAACAGGATCTAAAAATGTCCTTGTTATGGATTTCCAATCATTCTGGGTTAGGACTTCATAAGACAAACCATCTAGTAACATTTTAACATAAGCTGATGTAGCCTCATAAAGGGTATAACCTTTTTTTCAAATCTTTAATGTTATTCAAATCTAAAGGTGTATATTGTCTTTTTTTTTTTTTTTTTTACCTAAAGAGTCAATATCTTCAATCACAGGATATGCATGTATAAAATCACTTATATCTTGTCCTTCTGACTTAGCCTTAATCAATGTTTTTTCTAATCTTGTCATAGGCTGCTTCACAGGTGATTCTGTTTGTGTCACTGCTCTTCCCCTCCTCCTTGCTCCACCCCTGAAGGGTTAATTGAGGGAGGACATGGGAAATGCTCCTGTTGTTCAGAATTGTACTTAACTCCATTGTTATTTGATTCATCCTCTTCACCTAGTGTAGTTGTATTCTCCCCCTCTGGCTCTTTCTTCTTTTCCTTTAGTATAACAATTTTTAAAGACACTTGGATTAAATTGTAAGTATGAAGTGTATCTTTGGAAATTGGTTTGGAATCATAGTGTTCTCCTAGTAGCTCTCCTACTAATTCCTATTCATCTAGATCCAATTCTTTTTCCAGAGAAAAACAAGGACATATGACCTGCACAGTTTTTAAAAGTTTAATAATCTCCTCCAAAATTATAATCAGTCCTTGGCTTTTCATAACCTTGATAATGTTCTCTAAACATTTTCCTTGAACAGAAACAGAACGCTGTTTTCTACACATTTGCCCCATTTCACTGAAATTCTACCTTAGCTCTTTAACAAAGTTTCCTTGTTACTCACATATCTGGGTCAGAGAGACTTTTCCACTGAGATCTGGATCAGAGGCTTTTCCACCCTACGTTGGGTGCCAAAATGTGAAGGTCCTGTCCTCTCTAAGTTATAATCCTTCTCTGAGAGGAGATCTCTTTTCTATAAAATCTTTTCCTCTGTGAGCAGGTTTCTTGGGAAGCTTCTGGACCCTCCAGCCAGAGTGAAGGTAGAATCTTGAATCCTCTTCTTCCTGAATCTTGGCTCTGAATCTCCTCGAGCTTCCTTGAAGTTCTCCCAGGAAGTCTTGTATGTAAAGTTCTGTTGTCACCAGAAACCTAACAGTCTTGCTGTTCTCCCAGTCTAGACTCTCCTTCCAGACTACCATCTAAACTCAGTCTCCCAGTATAGACTCACTCCTTGCCTGACTGCCCTCCTCTTTTATCCTAGCAGAGATTGGGCTAGTGAGAACTCAGAGGCCTGCAGGAAATACTTCAACCAATGAACTTGCTCCTCTTAAAGGTACAAACTCCTTTAAACATGTAAACTCCCCCCCCCCCAGAAATCCAAAGGTGCAAACTCCTTTCAAAGGCCTGAACCAAAGATGTGAATTCTGAGCTAGAGAATTGTTTAGACAACCTGAGTTATCACCTTGTAATCCTAGCACACAACTATTCTGAAGGACTTATAATGAAAAATCATAACCATCCCTAGAAAAGAAACTGATTGTGTCTGAATACAGATTGAATCATACTCTCTCTCTCTCTCTCTCTCTCTCTCTCTCTCTCTCTCTCTCTCTCTCTCTCTCTCTCTCTCTCTCAATTTTATTTTTCATGAGACTTTCTAATAGGGTTGGGAGGTCTATGTTTTCTTTTACATGACTTTTATGGAAATGTTTTTGCATAACTTCATATGTGGTTTCTTAATGGAGACTGGGGTGGAGATATAGGAGAAAATCTGGCAGTCAAAAGTTTAGAAATGAATGAAAATTTTTATTTTATATATATATATTAATTATGTATTTTAATAAATTATATATTAAATAAGAAATTAGGGGAAAATGAGGCAGAGATACAGAGAATTTGGAATTCAAAAAAGTTTTAAAAATATTTAAAATTGTTTTTAAATGTAATTGGGGAAATATAAAATACTATAAAAATGCAATTACAGAACATGAAAAAACATCAGATAACACAAGGGTATATACCCCAGATGACCTGAAAGTCTCTTCCATCTATAAATCTATGATATTATCATAGTATTTTTCCAACTTTACAAATATTTCTACAGTTAAAATTAAGACCTTCAGAAGAGTAATGATTTACCATAGCTCACATAGACAGTAAGCATCAGAGAAGGGAATTGAAGCTAAGTTTTCAAGCCTAAAGTTTCTGTTCTTTCCATTGCATTTGTTCCTATCTCTTCCATTGGGTTGGACATGATTGTGAAAGCCACCCTGGCTAAGTCAAGCAAAGGGAGGACAGAAGAGTCATTTTGGAAACTATGCTATTTGACGTTGAAAAATCAATCTAATTTTTTAAAAGTTCAATAGATATATGATCCCATCAGAGTAAGCATTCATAAAGATTGCAATCCATCCATATCTGTTCATCCTACACAGCATTTCTCACTCATATTCTTTTATATCTCCTTTACATTTCCCTAAGGGAATCATCCAATACCATCTGACCTTTGGGGAAATTTTATAAAGCTGACTAAATAGATATAGAATCATTGATATATAAAGTCAACCATGGAAGGGACCTTAGAGATCATCTAGCCCAAAGCTTCTTAAATTGTGGATTGCAACATTATATGAAGACACATAACTGAATGTGGGGATTGCAAAATTGTTGTTTATTATCAGTAAATGTTTGATTTGTATACCTATTTATATACCTATATATCTTGAATTTTGCAAAAATTTCTCCAGTGAAAAGGTCACAAGTGGGAAAAGTTTAAAAAGACC
This sequence comes from Sminthopsis crassicaudata, assembly GCF_048593235.1. Taxonomy (NCBI): domain Eukaryota; kingdom Metazoa; phylum Chordata; class Mammalia; order Dasyuromorphia; family Dasyuridae; genus Sminthopsis; species Sminthopsis crassicaudata. Next base: position 282,579,081 of record NC_133618.1, read on the forward strand.
TAATTTAGCCCAATCTTGTCATTTTTACAGATGGACAAACCGAGAAAAGTGTTTTGTTCTGTGAATTAGAGCAATGTCCTCCACATTTGAATGAAATGGCTATAAAACCACTTTCAAATAATCTGTAAAAGTCTCCTCTATTTATTGTTTAAACCTCCTCAAAGGAAGGGAAAGGTTGGATGAATCATAACTAGCAGGATTGTTAGTTGACAATGTTTAAACCTGCAGCACATTAAGAGAGTTCTCAGAATAGCCAAAGAAGTGAGGGAGTCAGCCAGTGTTTCACATTTATTATTTTTTGAAAAAAAATTTAAAAGGAGATTTGATTACAATGTAGTTCACAACAGAAGAGAAAATATCACAGAGAAAGCTAAAGAATCTGATCCTTGAAGATTTTTCAGCATCTAGAACAATGCATGATTGGAATGAATATCCAATAAGAAATTGAGAACAAATAGGAGAATCAGAAAGAAGAGAAACTATAAAGGAGAGTATTGAGGAGAAAAGGATGATCAACAATATCATAAGTCATGAAGGATATCAGTTAAGAATGAGTCATTTGATTTGTCAACAAAGAGATCATTGGTAACTTTGGGGAGAGCAATTTCACAAATGATGAATTTAGAAGTTAGATTGCTGATAGATATGAAATATGAGATGATTGCTAGGATGATTGAATGGGTAAAATTAGGGAGTTTTTAAGGATGGAGGAGAGCTGGGTATGTCTATAACAGCAGGTAAGTAAATGCATCAATACCTAAAGAGAGACTATAGATTAAGAGATTAGTAGTGATAAAGGTGATATTCTGTTGGAAAAGTTAGTATGGATTTATTTGTATGCACTAAGGCACTGGGTTTAGCAAAAGAACTATCTACATTTTTTCTAGCTCAACAAAGTAACTTTTTGGTAATTTAATGGGGATTGTATTAAATAAGTAGACTATTTAGGTAGAATCACAATTTTTACTTTATTGGCTCTGCCCCTTCACTAGCAATTTATATATTTCTAATTAAATCTGATTTTATTTGTATAAAAAGTATTTTATAATTACGTATATGTGTTCATAGGTTTTGTGTGTGTGTGTGTGTGTGTGTGTGTGTGTGTGTGTGTGTGTGTTTTGTCCCAGGTATTTTATACAGTCTTCATTTATTTTAAATCGATAATCATTTGCTTTCTTATAAGGTTTTGTTGGTGATATAGAATTGCTGATGCTTTATGTAAGCTTATTTTATATCCTGCAATTTTGCTAAAATTATTTTTTCAACTAACTTTGTAATCTAATCTCTAGAATCATCAAGTATATTGTCATTATTTGCAAAAACAGGTAGTTTTATTACCTCATTGCCCGTTCTTATTCCTTCAATTTCTTTTTCTTTGCTTACTGATTTTATTAGAATTTCTAATACATTAAATTGAATATTGTTGATAATAGGCATCCTTGTTTCATTCTTGACCTTACAAATAATACATGCTGGTGGCTTTATAATTTTAAGAAAAATCTTTTTATTCCTATGCTTTCAAGTGTTGTTAGCAAGAATAAGTGTTGCGTTTTCTCAAAAGATTTTGCTGCATCTCTTCATATAGTTATACCTTTTTGTTAGTTTTTTTAATTGATATAATCAATTGTGTTAATGGTTTTCTTTATTTTAAAGTACCTTCCATACCTTGTATATGAATTTATGCCACTATGAATACTCTTTGATATATTGTTATAGTCTCCTGTTTTGCATTTTATTTAGGATTTTTCCATTCATATTCATTAATGAAATTGAGCTACAGTTTTCCTCCTCTGTTTTTGCTCTTCTAATTTAGGTATCAGCACTACATTTGTTTAATGAAAGGAGTTTGGTAGGACTCCTTCTTTGCCTATTATTCCAAGTAATTTATTTAATATTGAAATTAGTTGATCTTTACATATTTAGTAGAATTCACTTGAACCTCCAGCTGGTCTTGATGATTTAAGAGACTTATCTATGATCTCTTCATTTTTTTCCCCCTAAAATAGATTTCTTTACATACTCTATTTCCTCTTCTGTTAATCTAGGCAGTTTATATTTTTGTAAATTGTTTTTATATTTTACTTAAATTGCTGAATTTCTTGGCACATAATTGGGCAAAATAATTTCTAATAATTGTTTTGATTTAATCATAATTACAGATTTATTAAACCTTTTTGATTTTGTTTTATTTATTTTTTTTGAATGAGGCAATTGGAATTAAATGATTTACCCAGGTTCACACAGCTGAGGCGCTGGATTTGAATTCCTCTTGATTCCAGGGCTCCACTGGAATCTCCACTGTGCCATGTAGCCTCCCCTTCTTTTTTTATTTTTGATACTAGTTTCTCTTTTTAAATATATATATATATATATATATATATATATATATATATATATTCAACTATGGTTTGTCTCTCCCACCCTAAAAGCAGACCTTAACTTTTTTTAATAGGAAAAAAGTCAATAGGACTCTGATGATAGACAGCTTCTATGGTAAAAGAGAACAGATTTCAAATTCTGAGTAGACTAAAAGCAGATGAAGCCCCAAAAAGTGATATAACCTGGTACCCATCACACAAGGTTTTTCTAGAAGAAATTAAAAAGGATCTTAAAAGAGAGTTAGAAGAAAAATGGGGAAAATAAATAAAAACCTTGCAAGAAGTTTTGGGAAAGGCATATAACTCATTAAAAGATAGATTTGATAAAATGGGAAAAGAAAGCAACTCCCAGAAAAACAGAATCTATGAAACAGAAAAAAGAAAATAACTCCTTAAAAATTTTTATGAAACAGAAAAAGAAAATAACTCCTTAAAAAACAGAATTTGTGAAATGGAAAAAAGTCCCATAGAACAAAACAACTCATTTAAAAATTCAACTGGGCAATTATAAAAAGAAGTAAAAAATTAAATGAAGAAAATAATTTACTAAAATTCAGAACTGAACAAATATAAATGAATGACTCAATGAGACAACAAGAATCAATCAAGCAAAACCAAAAGAAAAAAGAAAAAATAGAAAAAATGTAAACTACCTAATTAGGAAACAACTGAGCTGCAAAATAGATCTAGGAGAAACAACCTAACAATTACTGGACTCCCTGAAATCCATGATAAAAAGAAAAAAGAGCCTAGACAATACTTTTCAGAAAATCATCAAATGACATCATGCCCAGATGTCATAGAATCAGAAGGTAAAATTACCTTTGAAAGAATTCACTGAACACTCCCTCAAAGAGATCCCATAATTAAAACTCCGAGGAATATCATGGCTAAATTTCAAACTATTGGACCAAGGAAAAAGTATTACAAGTAGCCAGAAAGAAACAATTCAAATACCAAGGAGCCACAATAAGGATTACAGAAGACCTAGCAGCTTCCACTTTAAAGAATCAAAGGGCCTGTATTCTGATATTTTAAAAAGCCAAGGAACTTCGAATGCAGCCAAGAAGAAATTACCGTGCTAAACTGAGCATTTTATTTCAGCATAGAAGATGGACATTCAATGAAACTGGTGAATTCTATTCATTTTTGATGAAAAGACAAAAAACAAAAAAAAATTGACCTCCAAATATGGAACTCAAGAGAAGTATAAAAAGGTTAAAAGAAAAAAAAAATCTTGAGAACTATTTCTGTTATGGATATACATAAAGAATGTATAATATAATTTTGCTGCTATAAAAAAGAAACTAGAGGTCAAAAGAAAATTGTAACAGAAAAAAAGGGTAAAAGTGGAGGTAAAGTGAAGAAAATTACTCAGGAAGAAGCAAAGAAAACCTATCATAACTGAGGAAAGAAGGGAAGGAGACAAATGTGTGAAGCTTGCTCTCATCAGATTTGGTTCAAAAATATTACACATTTGGTTTCAATGAGCAACTTCTCTCACTTTATAGAAAAGTGGAAGGGGAAAGGCAAAAAAGGAAGGGGTAAGCTAAATAGATGGGAAAAGAGAAATGGTAGGGGAAAGGTATAAGAAAGGGGGAGGATCTCTAAAGGAGGAGGACTGCTTGAGGCAAGTAGTGCTCATAAGTAAAATACTAAGGAGGTGGGAAAGAGGGAAATGAAAGAGAAAAGTATAAGTCGGGGTTAATAAGATGGCAGGAAATACAGAATTAGTAGTTTTGATGAACTCTCCCATAAAACAGAGGCACAAAAGCCAGAATCCTACAATATGTTGTTTACAGGAAACACATTTAAAACAGAGTGATACAGAGTAAAGGTAAAAGGTTGGAGCAGAATCTATTATACTTCAGGTGAAGTTAAAAACAAACAAACAAACAAACAAACAAACAAAACAAAAACAGGGGTAGCCATTTTGATCTCAGATCAAGCAAAAGCAAAAATTGATCTAAATAAAAGAGATAAGGCAGGAAATTATATCTTGCTAAAAGGTATCATAGATAATGAAGCAATATCAATAATATATATATATATAAAACCAAATGGTGTAGCATCTAAATTCCTAAAGAAGAAGTTGAGAGAGTTAGAAGAAGAAATAGACTGCAAAAGTATAATAGTGTGCATTCTCAAACTTCCTCTCTCAGAACTAGATAAATCAAATCACAAAATAAATAAGAAAGAAGGTAAAGATGTAAATAGAATACTAGAAAAGCAAGATATGATAGATCTTTGGAGAAAATTGAATGGAGACAGAAAGGAGTACACTTTCTTTTCAGCAATTCATGGAACATATGTGAAAATTGACCATATATTAGGACACAAAAACCTCAAAATCAAAGGCAGAAATAATAAGTGGTTTTTTTTGGTTTTGGTTTTGTTTTTTTCCCCCCAGATCACAATGCAACAAAAAGGACATTCAGTAAAAGACTAGGGGAAAATAGATCAAAAAGCAATTGGAAACTAAATAATCTCATCCTAAAGAATGAATGGGTGAAACAGCAGATCATAGGCACAATCAATAATTTAATCCAAGACAATGACAATAATGAGACAATATATCAGTGGGATGCAGCCAAAGCGTAAGAAAGGGAAATTTAATATCTCTAGAGGCTTACCAGCATAAAATAGAGAAAGAGAAGACCAGTGAATTGGGCTTGTAACTAAAAAAGATAGAAAAAGAACAAATTAAAACCCCCAATCAAATGTCAAACTTGAAATTCTAAAAATAAAAAGAGAGATCAATAAAATTGAAATAAAAAACCGATTCAATTAATAAATAAAACTAAGAATTGGTTTTATGAAAAAAACAAAAAACAAAAACAAAATAGATAAACCTTTAGTTAATTTGATTACAAAAAGGAAAGAGTAAAATCAAATTGTAGTCTCAAAAATGAAAAGAGAGAACTATCTACCAATGAAGAGGAAATCATAGCAATTATTAGGCGTTATTTTGTCCAACTTTATGCCAATAAATTTTACAACCTAGGTGAAATGGAGGAATGCCTACAAAAATGTAGATTGCCCAGATTAACAGAAGAGGAAATACATTACTTAAATAGTCCCATTTTAGAAAAAGAAATTGAACAAGAAAAGAAATAGAATCAACTCCCTAAAAAAATTTCCCAGGACCAGATAGATTTATGTATGAACTCCACCAAACATTTAATGAACAATTAATTCCAATACTATATAAACTATATGGAAAAATAGGGAATAAAGGACTCCTACCAAATTCCTTTTATGACACAGACATGGTACTGATACCTAAATTAGGTAGGATGAAAACAAAGAAAACAAAATTATAGACCAATCTCCCTAATGCATATTGATGCAAAAATCTTAAGTAAAATATTAGCAAAGAGACAACAGAAAATCATCCCCAGAATAATACACCACACTCAAATAGGATTTATACCAGGAATGCAAGGCTGGTTCAATATTAGGAAAACCATTATCATAATTGACATATCAATAAGCAAATTAGCAAAAACCACATGATTATCTCAATAGATGCAGAAAAAGTATTTGATAAAATCCAACACCCATTCCTAATTAAAACACTAGAGAGTGTATAGGAATAAATGGACTTTTCAGTACTATCTATTTAAACCCATCAGCAAGTATCATATGTAGTGGGGATAAACTGATATCATTCCCAATAAGTCAGGGGTAAAACAAGGTTGCCCACCATTGCCATTCAATATTATATTAGAAATGCTAGCTTTGGTAATAAGAGAAGAAAAAAAAAGATGAAATGAATTAAAGTAAGAAAGAAACCAAATTATCGCTCTTTGCAGATAATATGATGACATATATATACACAGAGAGAGGGGGGGGGGGAGGGAGAGAGAGAACCCTAGAGAATCAACTAAAAAACTATTAGAAATAATCCATAATGTTAGCAAAGTCACGGGATACAAAATAAATCCACATAATCATCAGTATTTTTATATATCACTAACAAAATCCAACAACAAGAGATACAAAGAAAAATTTCATTTAAAATAACTGTCAATAGTATCAAATATTTGGGAACCCATTTGCAAAAGAAAAGTGAGGAACTATATGAACAAAACTACAAAACACTCTCCACACAAATAAAGTCAGATCTAAACAATTGGAAAAATATCAAGTGCTCTTGAATAAGTCAAACAACTATAATAAAAATAGCAGTACTCCCTAAACAATCTATTTATTTAGTACTATACCAATCAAACTCCCAAGAAACTATTTTATGAACTAGAAAAAATAACAAAATTCATCTGGAAGAACAAAAGGTTAAAAATTTCAAAGAAATTAATGAAGAGAAAAGCAAATGAAGGTGGCTTACCTGTACCAGATTTAAAACTATATTATAAAGCAGCAGTCATCAAAACCATTTGGTACCAGTTAAGAAACAGAAAAAAATTACCAGTGGAACAGGTTAGCAATCTAGAATTTGACAAACCTAAAGGCCTCAGCTTTTGGGCTAAGAATTCACTATTTGACAAAAACTGCTGAAAAAACTAGAAACTAATATGGCAGAAACTAGACATAGACCCGCACCTAACACTGTATACTAAAATAAGGTCAAAATGGGTTCATGATCTAGACATAAAGAATGATATTATAAACAAATTAGGAGAATTTAGGATAGTTTACTTCTCAGATTTGTGGAGAAAGAAGAAATTTATGACCAAAGAAGAACTAGAGACCATTATTGATCACAAAACAGATATTTTAATATTAAATTAAAATGTTTTTGTACAAACAAAACTAATGCAGACAAGCAATAAACTGGGAAAACACTTTTACATCCAAAGGATCTGATAAAGGCCTCATCTCTAAAATATATGGAGAATTGACTCAAATTAAAATAGTTTAAGTCATTCTCCAATTGATAAATGGTCAAAGGATATGAACAGACAATTTTCAGATGAAGAAATTAAAACTATATGTAGTCACACATGTTTTGGACTATCTGCCAGCTAGGGGAAAGGGTGAGGAGAAGATGGGGTAAATTTGGAACAAAAAGTTTTGCAAGAATCAATGTTGGAAAAATTACCCATGTATATGCTTTGTAAATAAACAAGAAAAAAATTTAAATTGTTGATGTTACAGCCTTTAGTGCATATAGTTTTAGTATTAATTTTACTTCATTATCTATGATACCTTATACCATAATGTAGCTGCTATATTTAGTTTAACTAAATCATAAATTTTACTCTAGAACCTTAATTTTACTCTCTCTGTGTCTCAGCAGTTCAACTGACATGATCATGAGTTAAGTGGAAAAGTCTCTGTGACCCGGAAATAGGGTGAATATAAAAATAGACAAACAGGAAACTTTGGTAAACTAGTCACTTTCATTTTTTAACTGAAATGGGGCAAATACTAAGAAAAGAGTCTCCACATCCCAAGGGAAATATGCAGAATGCAGTTAAGTCAACAAAGAAGCAAGGTTTGTTGGTACAAAAGCTCACTGTCTTTCTTTTCAACAACACATTGCTGGGCTCTTTAAAAAAAAAAAAAAAAAAAAAAAAATATATATATATATATATATATATATGTGTGTGTGTGTGTGTGTGTGTGTGTGTGTGTGTGTGTGTGTGTGTGTGTGTATGTGTGTGTCTGTCTAATGGGCTAAAAAGGGAATGAATAATGATTTAATACTACCAGCCTCCCCTCCTCTTTAACAACTCTTTGTCCAGTTTTGCATTTTAAGGCATTCTTTTCCTCATTGGCTTGTTGTATTTCCTCTTGCATCATTCTCATTTCTCTTCCCATTTTATTCCTCTACCTCTCTTTTTTTTTATTTTCAAAATATGAGACCTTCCATATCCTTATACCAATTCTAATTTTTCCTGGAGGCTTTGGATATAGGAGCTTTGACCTTGATATCATCTTCTAAGTGTCTATTTTAATCTTCCTTGTCATCAAATAACATTCTATAGTCAGAATGCTCATTTCCCCAGCCTATTATTGCTGGAACCCTGTCTTCCTAGAAATCAGCCGGAGTCAGGATAATCAAAAGTCTTTATTCTTGGTCTTTTGTGGTTGCAGTCAGGAGATTAGATCTAGCAATCTCCACACCACCTTCCTCTCTCTCCACCGCCAGGAGAATGCCTCAATTTCCTCCTTCTACTCCACCCACTCATGTCACTTCCCCTTCTTTGTCCACACCTACCTATCCAGCCAGCACAGAATAGTTGGGGAGGGTCATCCTTCAAACATGTTAATAGAGAATTGTCCAATTGGCAATTAGTCTCACATGCTCCATTTTTCAAGTGCATTTGCTCAGTTCTAGCCCTTTACATATTATTTAGCTTTTAACTTTTGTGGAAATAGGGCTCTGTTTCCAAGAGGGAAGGTGTGATATCCCAAACTTCAGGGTTTTATGCAACTGTTTGAAGAAACCTTTCTGTCTGTGAGGCAGCACTGCTACCTACTGCTACGAGATCTGATTATGGCCAAAGCAACAGAGTCCTGCCTCAGTACCAGCAAAAGGAGGCCTCCTGCAGTCTCCCTCTTATCAGCCACTCAACCTGTTAGTTGAGATTTCTGAAACTACTATTGCTCTTACTTTTGCTCTTATTGCCCCAGTTCTACTGCTGCTTCTGCAATCACTGTTGATTCTGTGGCTTTCAAAGCCTGCTCCTGGTTTGTCATGACTCTCTTTACATCTTAGTATATAACAAACCTTTCCTGCTTACCTTTCAAGTAGTCCTAAGTGGTTGCCACCTTGACACAGTTGTCCCCAAGATTTGTTGTTTTTTTGATTCCAAGGAGTGTGTCTGGAGGCATTTGTATTTCAATCAGGCCAAACCACCAGTTTGGGAGGCCAGGTCTTTTCTAATGCTCTCCCAAGTTGTCTTAGGAAGACCAATTCTTTACCTAACTTTTAATTATTTCTACCACTCAAAGTTCATTTTGAGACATTTTAATTTTTTGTGGGAAAATTTAGGAATGTCTGATAGTTCTTTGCCTTGTTCCACAATTTTCCTGGAGGCCTCTCAAGAAATGGAGTCTTAATCAGAGAAATTTGCCATAAAATTTTTCTCTCAGATTCCTATTTTACTTCTAATTTTTAATGCATTGATTTTATATATGCAATTTTTAAAAAAATTAATAAGATCAAAATTATCCATTTTACCTTCTGTATTCTTCTCTTCCTGTTTTGGTCATAAACTTGTTCCTTATCCATTTACAAATACTTTTCCCCATATTATCCTAACTTGCCTGTCATATCACCTTTTTTGTTTAATCATGCACACATTCTGAACTTATCTTGGTATACAATGGAGGAGGTGTGACTATGTTTAGTTTTTGTTATACTGCTTGATAGTTTTCCCAGTAGTTTTTGTTGAATAGTATAAGTGCTAGCCCCCAAAGCTTGAATCATTGAGCTTATTGCCCATTAGGTTATTCTGGTCACTTACTTTTGTATATTATGTACCTAATCAATTCCACTGAACAATCAATTTTTTATCCACTATAGAACTGTTTTGATGATTACTATTTTATAGTACATATTGAGATCTGGTACATCTGCTGTTTTAAAAAATCAATTGATTGCATATTCTTGACTTTTTGTTCCTTTAGATAATTTTTTTTTACTCTTCTTTCTAGTTTTATAAAATAATTATTTGTAAGGCACTCAATGAGTAAATTAATTTAGGTAATGTTGCAATGTTATCTTTTTTAGCACATTGGTTTAGCACAAGAGCAATTAATGTTTATCCAGTTGTTTAAATCTCTCTCTATTGTATGATAAGGAAAGTAGTGTTTATATAGTTCCTGTGTTTGACTTGGCAATAGACTTTCAAGCATTTTACACTGTCTGTAGTTATTTAAAATAGAATGTATTTCTGTATCTTCCTGCTGAGTTTTGTTGACAATATATAGAAATGATGATGATTTCTGTAAGTGTATTTTATATCCCACAAGTTTATTAAAGTTGTAGCTTTTTCAACTAAATTTTAGTTGACTCTCTAGAGTTTTCTGTGTGTGCCAATATATTATCTGCAAGAGATAATAATTTTGTTTCCTCATCAATTACTTTTAATAGTCATCACTTTTAGTTGTCATTTCTACTAAAATTTTATTTAGCAATGGTCATAATGGGTAGCCAGGTGGCAAAATAGATTGAGAGCTGAACCTAGATTTAAGAAGACTCATCTTCAAGAGTTTAAATCTAGCCTCAAATACTTATTATCTGTGTGACCTTGGGCAAGTTACTTAACTCTGTTTGCCTTAGTTTCCTCATCTCCAAAATGAGCTAGAGAAGAAAATGTCAAAAAATTCCTTTATTTTTGCCAAAAAATCTACAAATGGGGTCAGTTAGAAGAGTCAAACATGAGTCAAAGTACTGAAATACAACCAAAAATGTTAATATATATGCTAATAATATACTAATTTTATATATAGTATAAAATATATTATATATATACTACATATATACTATAATGTACTATAGTATATACATACATACATATATGTGATATATATGCATGCATGTACTATATATATATGTATGTATATACATATATATATAGTACATGCATACATACATGCTCACAAAGGCAGACATTACAATTATGTATTTTTTTTCATTGAGAAGGTGTTTTACATTAAAGTTTAATGTTTGATCCTCGCCTAATGTTTGGAACTTTATGAGACAAATTAATGAAATAGTATCAAGTTTATGTTTTGGAGAATCTGATCTTTTGTAAATTAGCAATGTTAACAATATTCTAATTTGAGCTTTGATTTTAATAGATTTCTAATGAAAGTAAAAAAAAAAATCACACAGAATATTCGTTTGCTTGTACAAAAAAAGCCAAATGACACATCCCTCAGTGCAAAAATTAACACCAATAAGTAGTAAAATTCATAAGTAATGTGTCAAAACTATACTCCATTTTTTTCACAGAATAAAATTCCTTAAAAATAGATATGATTTACCCATAGCTAGAATGTCCATGCATGATTATGTGCTTATGCTACTAAATACACAACTGCAGAAATTTTAAAATCTTGATTAAGGAAATTAGTCTATGAAATTCTTTCGGTTTTTTTCAGTCATTAATTTAAACATCAAAACCATATTTTTTTTCAAGAAGGAATGTGGTAGGAGACCTTGAGTCATTTTTTTCATACCTTATGTAATACTGAAATGAGTTCTTTAATGTTTGGTAACAACAATAAATAGTAATTTAGATGATTTTGTCATATTATTATAGATAGCTTTTATTGTTTTTCCTCTAAAAATTTCCTGTTCATATCTCGTAATCATTTATTAACTGGGAGAATGGCTCTTTTTAAAAATAATTTTGATTCTTTTCCTTACATATTTGAGAAATGAGGCTGTATCTCACTATAAACTTACTGTAATTTTTTTGATATTACTGCTTTTCTAATTCTGTAGTGCCTTTTAGCAAAAAATACAGTTCCATTGGTTATCTTTTAATTAGGTTTATTTTTATTTTTGCTTTGAGATTATGATTGCTACCTTTTAAAAAATGTGTTACTTAGTTTTTACTTCAGCTGAATCATAGTAGATTCTTTTCTAGTCTCTTATATTAACTATGTGTTCTTTATATTTTAAGTGTGTCTCTTGTAATGAATACACTGTTGTATTCTGATTTTTAATCCATTCTACTATCTGCTTCCATTTTGTAGGTAAGTTCATCCTATTAACATTAATAGTTATGATTACTGTATATTCTCTCTATTCTATGTTTTCTTTACCTTCTTTCTTTTCACCCTTTCTTCATCAAGAACATGTTTTTCTTCTGACCATTGACTCCCTTAAACCATTCTCCCTTTAATTATTACTCATGCAGTCTCTTATCCACTTTGCCTATAGATTTTGATGCCCAACTGTGTACACACACACACACACACACACACACACACACACACACACACACACACATATACTCACACACTCAAGTTATATTTATATATATACACATATATATACATGTAAAATGAATTATAAGACTATATGTGTGTATACATATACATTGTATATATGTATATATGTATTAGTCCCTACTTTGAACCTAATATATAAGTAAGAATCAAATGTTGCCCATTACCACTACTCATTTTTTCCTCCACTGTAAATATTCTTCCTTGCATGTCTCCTTTTTGTGATATAATTTTTCCCATTCTTCCTCTATCTTCTCTCCTTTCTCAATGTCTACCTCTTTCTCATCTCTCCATTTTTAGACTATCCCAACCTAATCATATCTATATCCTATGTAGACACAGGAAAAGAGAAGACTTCAGAGTCGAAAAGACTTCAGATTTGAGAAGATCTGATTTTAAGTTCTACCTCTAATACAAAATGTATTGTGATCCTGGGCAAATCATTTCTCAGTATTCCAAATGGCTCTCTTCTCTCACTGCTGTGATCTTCTAAGAATCTAAATTTTGAAGATGGTCCCAGATCTGGAATTATTTTTTTTGTTAGAGGAATTAAGATGTTATCCTTAGTTATAGTATATTGTGTTGAGCTTGTGTTTGTCCTTGTTTGTCTTTGACTCTCAATGTAGGTGCTGCTATCTATCAGTTAGACCAAGAATGCTGCTAGGTACAAATAGGAAGACAGGAAGTCCAAAATTCTTCAGATCCTCAACATGCGCACAGGATTCTTTTTGAGCTAATATAGCAGAGAACATCAAGATTGAAATTGATCAGTTTCCTTTATTCCCAAAATTTGCTGTTTTTCTTTTTATGACTAAACATTCAATTCTTCAGTTCTAATTATCTTGAAATGTTTATACTCCATAGGACTTGATCAAGTTTCTCAGTCAATTCTAACAGATTTTCTTTTATGCTTGGGTAATTATTCAGGTTTGTTTACAAAGTACTCAAATAAGGTATGTTCTCATCTCATAAATGACTAGAAATATGCCATCTTATCATTCACTTTTCATGATTTGAGGGATAATAATTATCTCAGCTGACCCTCATTCTTAGATGGAAAAACATACCTTTCATTTCCAGAAATTCTCATTCTGTTAATTCAATATGCTTGGGAAAGATGCTGTCAATTTTTTTTTAATCAGGGGAAAAGGACGACAAAAGATCAGTGATAAAGAAGAAATTCATCTGAATTCAATACAACTTTAAATATCCTTTCATATCCTTTCCTTTCCTCTCCTCTCTTCTCTTCACCTTTCCTCTCTTCTCTTCACCTTTCCTCCTCTCTTCTTCTTTCCTCTCCTCTCCTGTCCTTTCCTCTACTTCCCTGTTTCCTTGTTCCCTTCCTTCCTTCCTTCTTTCCTTCCTTCCTTCCTTCCTTCCTTCCTTCCTTCCTTCCTTCCTTCCTTCCTTCCTTCCTTCCTTCCTTCCTTCCTTCCTTCCTTCCTTCCTTCCTTCTTTCCTTCCTTCCTTCCTTCCTTCTGCCATCTTAGCAGATTTTAACTCTCTCTGCCCTATTATCCATAAAAGATGCCCATCCTTCAATTCATAATTCAAACATTACTTCCTTCAAGATTTCCCTGACCACTAAGGCAGACAGTGATTCTATGAATTGATAAAATGTCATTTAATCACATAAATTATGTAATATTTCATATCACAGAAGTGCCTCATTTATTGGTCATCATCCAAAAATTAAGAAATGTGGATTCAAATAAGTAAATTCTGTAATGAATTAAATATTAATTCCTTTAAGGATCCTTTTGAAATTTTTATTTTTTTTATTTTAAAAATTTCAACATTCCATATTCTTTCCTACCATCTTGTTCTGATTCCTTGAGTTTTTAATGCTATCAGCTTCATCCCTAAATTAATCAATATTTACTTGTATTTTTATATATTTACTAATCTATGTACATAGTATTATTCCCAGGATAATCTAAATTGTTTGAGGAAGTAATTGCTTATTATTTTTTTGAATTCTCAGCATCTAGCACAAACTTCTATAAAATTATCCTTAATATATATTCCAAAATGGAAATTGATTGAATTGTCTTCTTAAACAAATTAGGCCAATAAAATACAATAAAATGTATAGGTATTTTTTAATGGGTTAGGGGTATTGCATGTATCTGTATACATGCACATATCATATCTGTCTATCATCTACTTAGCTATGTAAGTTTGGATATCATGATAACTTAGTATAGTTATGTCTTTGGTGACTACTGCATCTGTAGTACTTGGTGCAACTTAATTTATTTTTACATTATCTGCTCTCCACTTCCCATGTCACTCTGTGAGCTGCCACATGTTCCTGGTCTAAGAAAAACTTAGAATATTCCAGTCATCAAATAAACAGGATGGAAAAGGTTAAAGCAAGGGTCCTTAACTAGGAATGAGATTAGAATGTTTAGGTGACAATGGCAAAAAAAAAAAAAAAAAAAAGGATAGTTGTTTAGACACTAGTTTAGAAAGTAGTGAAAACAATTACTAAAGTTACGTAAAGGAAAATAATGATTAAAAAAAAAAAAAAAAGTAGAAGCACCAAACCAAAAAGGTGATTGTAGTGATTATGGGTTCCTCTTCATGCACTGTAAGAGGCCTTGGACTACTTTCAATAGCCCAGCTTTCTAATTTATTGTTTCTACTTTTATGCAAGTCAGGACACTAGATAATCAAGCCTCTTATAAATGTGTTTTAAATAAGTTTAATGATAAAAGTCAATAGGTTCTGAGTGGAAATTCGATGCTTATATGATACAGCCAATGTGTTTGATACACAGACTTTGTCATATGGATTGCTGGGTAGCTTTTTATAATTTCCAGGATTTTGCAAGAAGGAATTAAGAGGGTATTTTTTAACATAAAAAATATGTTAAAATGTCTGGTCTCCTAAGCATTGATAGTGAACTCCATGAACAAGAAATGTGATCTTTCTTCTGATTGTCCATAACACTTAGCAGAGTGTTATACATAAAGTAAATACTTAATAAGTAATTGTTAAATGTGTGAGTGAATGAATAAATAAAATACTTGGGCCACCTAGCACTCACTTTATTAGTGATGATAATTTTTACTGAAAATGAAGCATTATTTTTGTATTAATAAAATCATATATACTAAATTTTAGTCATATTTTATGGATAAATAACCTGAAGGCCCTTTTAGTTAAGTATGGTAATTAGGCCACCTTTCAATTAAATTCAGTTTCCTAAGCATTTTTAAAGCATGTATTAATGTGCCTGACCGCTCTCTTCAGTACTGGAGGCATAAAAGCAAAAATGAAAATTCTCTGTACCCCAGAAATTTGCATTCTTCTAGGTAAAACAATATGTACACAGATTAGAAATTTAAAATACATATATATGTATATGTATATATATATGCAGATATATATACACATATATACAGACACAATAGTTTTAATATGTACTAGTAAAGCATTAACAATGGGGGAAGGGAAAAAAGGAGAACAGATTTTTGTCAGAGATACTGTTTAAATTAAGGAACATAAAAAGTAAAACTGAGGACTGTGTATTCTAGGCGTGGAGTGTTTGTGCAAAGTCATTAAAGTGAGAGATAAAATGTTATGTATGAAGATCACAATTTTGTTGGCATATTGGGTGTGCAATGTGAAATCAGTTTGGAAATATAGGGGGGAGGAGACCAGATTAAAAGTCAAAGAAATTTATATTTAGAAGCAATAGGGAGCCACTGAAGGTTCTTGAAAAGACATACCATGGTTGAGTAAATATATAGAGAACCAGAATTAAAGTTAAGAGTATCCGTAATACTTTCTTTTCATTGAGTGAGTACTCAATGAATACTGCTATTGCTGTTGATTGATTCCCTGGGAGAAGACTGAAAATCATCCATCTGTTCTGTTTCGAATGAACACAGAATTGTCAACTATGAGGAAATCATTTTCAATGCTCCATTTTTTTAATCAGTTTATAGTCTAGTCCAAAAAGTAACATGTGAGAGTCATTATACATTAGAGTTTTCCTTCCATTAATCTTGGTTTAATTTCAGTAATATTTTAAAATGATATTTGTAATCCAGCTCCTATTACTGATTATTTTTTAAAAAACGCCTTTCTTGAGAATAAATATTTCTTAGAAAAACTCACTATTTCAGGTTATTAGGGAACAATTAAAGAATTACTGATTCTAGTGATTCAATTTTTTTTAGCAAATTGCAACAGTTAATATCCCTAAAAAACTGTCCAATATTTTAGCAAGGGGTAACGAATTCATAGCCATGAACTGAAGAATTAAGTGTTTATATGGTTCATACTGTTTTGGGCACTGAGAAGTGATGGACTCAAGGAAGGAAAGATGAAGGTTCTATTGCTGTGCATAACACAAAATATGTTTCTATGTGCAAGTCACTTAACCTCCTTAAGTTTCAGATTCCTTACCTGTAAAATGGAAGTAACGTTTGCAGTAACCACTTCAAAGGGTTGTTGTGAAGGATAAATAAGAAAATATTTGTAAAGTTTTCAAAATTTAGGTGTTACATAAATCTGATAACATCATTATATTATTATTACTATTATTATAAACTTAATGCTGCATAAATATGAATCATTGTTTTGTTTATTTTTTACATTAATTTTGATATTATATTATTGATATTAATCAAGGACAGTTCAATTTCTTTCCTGAGATACTTAACAGCTAACAATTATTACTGGAGTAGAACTGAAGCTTAATGTTATGTATTACATCTAGGGGACAATTATACCTATCATTACACATGCACACATACATGAGTACATACATACATGCACACATATATATGTGTATACATCTTTTAATCATATGTCTACCTAATACTATTGCCATTAGAAATTAAGTTTGCTCTTGTTCTCAATGGCTGACTAAAAAGAAGCTGTGCTGTGCCTTTCAATAGATATAGGATCATCATGGAAACAGTTTTAACAACAGTTTAATAACATGTCTCTTCTCTCTATGACTAAAGCTTATGTGGAAAAAACAAGAAATTTACTAAGACATTAGGTAAGTAACACATTATAGAACTTGGAGCAACCAAAGATAGATTTTTTTAAAAAGAGAGGCATTAACAATAATAATGAACATTTATGTAACCCTCTGTTCCAGATACTGTCCTAAACACTTTACAAATATTTTCTCATTATATTTTCACAATAGTCCTGCAGGGTCACTCCTACTATTATCCCCATTTTACAATTGAGAAAATAGGCTGAGCTTAAGTGGCTTGCCAAGGGTTATACACAGCTAATAAGTATTTGAAGTTGAATTTGAATTCTGATCTTCTTTACTCCAGGCTCAGTGTTCTATCTATTGCATTATTTAGCTGCCATCAAAATATTCAAAATGAAAAACTAACACAATTATAATTTAATTTATAGCCAACAAAATTGTCTATGTATATAGTGATATGCTTATATACACATATGCATATATGTATGTGTGTGTATGTATATATATATATATATATAAACTTGCATATATATACACACATCTGTGCATGCATCTCCCATATAGAACCATGTATATACATACAGGTATGTGTATGCATACATGAATATATGCATGTATGTATGAATGGTGTTTGTTGGCACAATGATAGTCGGTGGCTAAGAAAACCCAAGTAAGCAGAAGTTGCTGTCAAGTTATTTGACGTATGTTGGCAGAGCTATGTGAGAAGCTTGAATTGCCTCTTCCAGCATTATGCCTGGCATGTCAGCAGCTCAGTTTCATAAGGGTAGAATCTGGTCTTCTATAGTGCCTTTCATAATTAACTCCAGGTAGCCCAAAGCAACATATTACTTGATGGTAGTTCCATGATTGTGTAGGTAAATATGGTAATATAATCACCTATTTAAGAGAAGAAATGCTTGTTAGAAAACTGTAAGTATATGTCATTCCTCTTTCACTTTGACATTTCTAATTGTTGATTCCTGAGGATAAAGTTTATTCTTTGGAAATAAAATGTTCTTTTTTTTCTTCTTCAAAAGAGCATCATTGACAATTCAGCAGATATCAAACTGGTTGGAAATATGAGGTTAAAATCTGTGCACAGCACATAAGAAATTGGAAAACAACCTTTCTGTACTCCCAATGGGGTCTATGAGTTAAAATCTCTGTTCACTATTAATAATTTGCTACCAGTAGCTGCAGAAAAGGTGTTTGTGTTTCAGACATTATCCTACAATGTTTTCTTCCAAACTTTTTGCCACTTAAGCCTAAAGAACATTGAGACAAGGGAGAGCAAATCTCTTGAGAGGGAAGTCATGAAGCCCTTGAGGATTTAGGTCAGACTGACTGATAAATGAGCTGCAGAAATGCAACCCAGCAATCGACAGTTATAAAGACTACTGTTGATTTGCTTAGCTAATGAGTGCCACATGCTCAGCATGCCCAAAGCTCATCCTGAAAAAGGTTGGAGCCATTTTTAGTGCCACATCTGGATGCACATCCAAAGTGCTGTACAGCTGCATTGTGGTCGGTGTATTTGTGTGAGTGTGCCTATAAAAACTAATTTTCTCATATGCCTTCTGGAATCAGCCTCATCACTTTATAATCACACCTCATCTATCCTGGCACACTCATCAAATAAACTCTTCTGATCCCAGTACCCTTGGAAAACTTTCACTTTTTCAGATTCTTGTCAGTACATCTTGACACCATCTCCCTGGATTCCTTGGTCTTACATGATTTCCCCCATGCTGATTTTAACATTCATAACTGATTTGAAAAACAGGTAGCCTTTCATTGCAATAATACAATGAATCCTGGCATAGGAAAGGCTTTAAATAGACATTTTCAATTATAGCAGAGTCATGTGACCTCACTTGGTTTATTTCCGTACTATTAAAATAAGAAAGGAGGAAAGGCATTTGAAAAAAAAAAGAAGAAGAAGAAGAAGAAGAAGAAGAAGAAGAAGAAGAAGAAGAAGAAGAAGAAGAAGAAGAAGAAGAAGAAGAAGAAGAAGAAGAAGAAAGAAAGAAAGAAAGAAAGAAAGAAAGAAAGAAAGAAAGAAAGAAAGAAAGAAAGAAAGAAAGAAAGAAAGAAAAAGTTAAATTAAATGTTTAAAAATAGCCCCTGCTATATTTTGCTTTGAAATACCTGCATGTGTACTTTAAGAGATGTCTAAATGATGTGTCATGTTATGTTGAGGATCTTCTTTCAAAATAAATCCTGCCCCTCAAGGATATCTATATCCAAAGTAGCTATGCCGTAATGCAGACTATAATAGTCCTTCTGTGCTAAGAAGAAGGATAGAAATAGATACTGTATGACTAAATGCTGATTGACAGTTCCATCACAGGCTTGGCTCTTCTTTAACTAAACTGCAATAAAAAGACTTCATATCATACCATTCAACAGATAATAAAATAGTGTAAACAGATGTAACCTTGTGGAAGAAAAAAAATTCTACTCGATTATAATGATAACACACTGAACATTTATTTTTCAAACATGTTAGGCAAAGATCACAGAAGTAAGTGTCTATTCACAAGGCAAACTTCTTTCTCAATTACTCATTTAAATGTTGTCTCTAATAGAAAAGAGTGCTAGAGGATCTAGTACAATGTAAATAGTGTAAGGCAAATATTTTTCTGGCACAGGAAAAAAAAATTAAATAAGAAGAAAAAAATCCATGGAGGAAGACCCTGCCTGAAATGTCTCCCAGCTTCACATTTAAGACAGCTTAAAAGCCCCCATGAAATGAAACTTGGCTTTTGAACCTGTCAAAGTTTACCACATCAGTACATTATTGCAAAAATCTGAAGAGTTACTTGTCATCAAAAGTTTCACAAGAAATAGGTAGGATGCCATCAAAAGCAAAAACCTTTACTTACAGTCTCATGGGTTACCTTAGCACATGACAAAGAACAGTATCATTTCTCTGAGTAACAGAGACTCAGTTAAATGCATCCATCATGAAGACTTTGAATCAAATAGACCTCCCCCCATCAGAAAGAAAAGAAAGGCCTATGTAGAAAACTTTAATTGAACAAATTGCTATCTTTTAAGAAGCTGATTGATAAGACTTTTTTAAAGGTCAAAAAGTTTTTAAAAGTTGATATGCTTAGTTTTCTTTCAATGTATCTGTCTATCATCTATATCTATGAAGGTACAGATGTTTTTAATAGCTTTCAGAAATTCTTAAATTAATTAAGTAAATTATTTTTATTTTTGTTTTGTTTTTGATGTTAGTTTTCATATCTCTTCTAGGCTGAGAGCTCAGTGGCCACTTAGTATGATCACCTTACTGATTACTGGGAGTCTTGATCTGCTATTTTTTCTGTTCATTACTCTTTAGATTGAAAGCTGGTATTCCTTCCTCTTTCCAAATCATAGAGACTCACTTTACTGATACTGGAGTTAATGAGTGCTAAACATTGGTTTTAGCTCAGAATTCCAATGTATAAAATATTCACCCAACCTCAGATCCCCTTGTAGATATGCCTTCTTCACTATGCACAGATAATACAATAAAAGACCAATGCAAGGAGGAATACTTTTATTGCAATGGATTCTCCATCTCTCTGAATGTATATTGATTTAGTATTTTTGTATTTTTCTCTTCATTTCAACAAACATGTATTCATAGTATCATATATCTTGATCTGGAAAGGACCACAGAGGATATCTGGTTCAACACTTTATTGATTTTATAGACATGTTTAATACGATCATGGTGCCCATGATCACACTGTGAGTAATCATTAGAGGAAGGATTTGAATACAGGTCCTCTAATTCCTGAGAGAACATATCAAATTTAATACATACCAAATGTTTTGCCTGGTCACTCAAGATATATTGACAAATGTAGAACTATCTTTCCCCTCAAGAAGTGATCCTTAAAGAGATTATATATTCTTGCTAATAAAGAATATATATAGAGAGAGAGACAGTTAAGTGACTAAAAAATAAAAACAAAGGGATTCTGGGAAATTAAGTGAAATCAGGTAAGATCTTTTGTGCCAGAAAACACTTCAGCTGATCTTTGAAGAGAGTTAGGGGAATTTACTAAAGAAACTGACAATCCCATTGCTGATTCTGATTTCATCACTTTAAAAAAAAAATATTCTGCTGTCTGACATTATTTTTGAAATCCAATACAAATTTTAAAGTTAAAAGTAAATATAGTCTGTGCTTAAATTTTTTCTCTGTTTGCAGCTTGAGGGAACAGAAAGGAGAGTTTCAAATGATAGTGCATGGGTAAGAGCCATTATTGGCACGTACACAGACTCCTACAGGACATATAAGGTTTCTGAATCTCTGGATTCAGCAATACAGCCAATGTTTTGGCCAGCAGCCTATAACCCCTTTTTCAACCTAAGCCCAGCTTAGTCAGCAAGCTATGACAAATGGCTGCTGAGCTGTTACTTTCTTATTTTTAAATGTACCCAAAGTTGAGAAAGCGACCTTGCTCTTTTACCATTACAGGATTTTATTTGAAAATCAAATCTTCCATTAACTGGCAAAGTAGACAGGAGACTTAAATTTTAACCCCAGTTATGGCCCTAACTTCACCTCTTTATACTCAATTTTCTCATCTATAAAATGAAGAGGATAGATTAAATGATCTACAATAACTTTGGGAATTAAATTCAGCATGATAGCCTTAATGAAGAGCAAGAAAATAAGTTAGAAGTGGGAAATTCCTAAAGAAGACTGAACCAGGTATTTCTGTTTATAATAATTTCCCAGATCATATATTTGGAATAATTCATGTGGTACAGTAGACTAAGTGCTAGCTCTGGAGACAGATGACAAGCTGAAATCCTGGCTCTGACACATTTAGTACCTGTGGGAACTTGAGAAAGTAATTTAACCTTTCTAGGACTGAATTTCTTGAAAGGATTGAGTTAGTTGATATTTAATGTCCCATTCAGTTTTTAATCATGAACCTATAAACTTCATACTATTATCACTACTTCCTTGGTAAATTGACAATATTTACTTTCTTTCATCCATTTTCAGATCACAAGCCAGATAGAGGGAGGAAAGAGAGGAAGGGTTAATAATAGTCAATGCTTGTTCATGAATGAAGGACCAGATTACAGATTATGTCTATATTACTTCAGTCACTGCTCTAAAACTTTTCTAGCATCACATATTAAATACATATTAAAATATCCAATTACTTTCAATATTATTCATGCATCTATACCCAATGACTTATGTTTAATATTTATGAACAACTAGTAAGCCCAAAATTGAATCCATATTTCGATTATGAAGTCATTCAGTGCTTTTCAGAATCTCAACATACTTCCTGGCATGATCCCATTGTTTTAATGCCATTTTTTTTCCCTGAAGTTACTCTATCATGGAACATGATAATATCCAAACTTTTTAAAAAATTTTTCCTAATTCTGATACTAACTCCCTGAAGATAAGGGTCATCTCATTTTTGTCATTGACATATTAGGCATTTGATGAATATTTGTTACATTCAGGAAGATGTGATAGAAAAAAAGCCCTTTTTAAAAAATGCAAAATTGATAGAGTATTTGGAATTTAATGTAGCAACATACATTCAAGACATATAAATACAATTACAAAATATTCTTTAAAGACAAAAGATTGACAAATAATTGAAAGGATATTCAGTGTGCCTGGCTATGATATATCTATGATGATACTATCTAAATTAATTAGTGGTAAATCAGTAAAACTTCCAAGAAAATGCTTTAAAGAGATAGGCAAAATAACATTTATGTGAAACATAAACATTTAAAACCTTAAGGAAAATAATGGAAAAGCAGGAATGAAGCATGGATACCATATTAAATGTTATTTCACAATCAAATTATCTTTTAAAGTAATAGTCATTAAAATAATTTGTAACAAGTTATAAAATAGAGAAGTGAATTAGTAGAAGAAACTAAAGAATCAAATACAATTTAACTCAATAACTTAGACCTGAATAAAACTAGGAACATATATGACTGAAAGAATTCCACATTTGACAAATATTGCTAGAAAAACTAGGAAGCAGTTTGGCTGAAATTAGGTTTATAAACAGAGCTTATAGCACATGAGATAAAAATTTTTGATCTAAATATTAAAGATCATATCACTTAAAAAATTAGAAAAGACTCAGTTTGGGCACATTGATAACTATTAATAGAAGCTGAATTCTTAAATAAAAAAATTGGTTGGTACTTCTCTTTTGGGTATATACCTCAATGAGGGCAAAGAAAGAAAGAAAGGACATACACGCATACAGATAGACAGATAGATAGATAGATAGATAGATAGATAGATAGATAGATAATAAATTATTTTCTTCCTTTTTTCTTCCTTTCTTCCTTCCTTCTTTTGCCCCTGCCTCTCTCCCTCTCTTTCTTACTATATGCAAAATAATAAAAAAACTAAAAATAAATAAAGTATTTGCTTGGAGCAGCCAGAATAAAGACAATAGATAATGGAATGGATAGAATTACTCAATTCTTATTTTGTTTTTGTTTTCTCTATCTTCTCTATTTTCTTTAGGTTAGAAAGAATAGTACAAACAGAATCAATAGGAAACTGAAATTTCAGATAAATTAGGTACATAAGAAATTATCAATTTATACTCATATTCAAATTACCAGTCCAATGCTAATGTAAAAGAATGCTAAAATAATTTACTAATGTTATTGTTGAAGCATCATTGTTGATATTTCTTAAAACCATACAGAATAAGACAGGCAGATATATCCTTGGTCATCAAAGAGAGTCATGGTTTCAATCCTTCACAAAATAGTAGAATATATCCCACTGAGCCAGTTTGCCTATCTATAAAATAAATGAGTTGGATTAAATAATCTGTGTGGCCCTTTCTAGCTCAAAATTTACAATTCTATGATTCCCACATGGAAATCAATATCAGCTAGCATGGCCTCACCAAGAATAGACAGTGTAAGATTAAAATAATTTATTGACAAGGCAATTAGATTGTTAAATCAGAATAATATTATTCCTGAATCCCACATGGTATTTGATAAAATTTTACCAATACATTATTAGGCTAAGAAATATGAACTGGAGGATTATAGTAGGTAGTTGTGCAATCAGAACCAAAAGAGTGGCTGGATTTTGAGCTAAATGAAAAACTCCAGAAGTTTTCACTATAATGTCTTTAAAATAAGCTGATCAGCAAACTCTTTAAAACTGTCAAAGAAACTCCAGAAGGATTTCGATGTAGATGTAAGATGTCCCACTTAGTAGAAAAAGGTTGGTTCTAATATAAAACAAGACAATATGATAAGTTATAATGATATGGTGTGATTTAATATGATACAATGCCAGGCTATGATATGAATGTAACCTAGCATCACATGGTGTGATATATTAATATGATATGATTATATGACATGAAATAGATAACATTACAATATAATATTCTATAATAGAATATAACATAGGATAATAAGATATAAAGTGTGATATGATATAATTATCATTATGTAATATAGAGGAAAATATCTTTTATCATATAGAGATAATACTCAAAGATCAGAGGATTATAGAATAATGAAACTAGAGATAGCAGAGTTTTGAGGGATTATCTACTTCAACCTCCTCTTTTAATAGAAGATTCACTTAATGCTAAGAGAATTTAAGTAACTAGCCCATGTTCCAGAAATAGTGTCAGAGGTGAGATGTAGAGATTCATTAATTTTCTGAAAGCTAACTAAAAAATGATTTAATGAGAAGGGAGTAGAGCTCATGCTCCTTTTGTTATAAAAGATTCATAAGCTATATTCCTAGATTATTGTGATATATACTTTGACTTTTAAATATAAAAATAAAATGAAATTTAGAAAGTCAAAAAATTAGTTCTGACCCTTCATGATCAGATTCATTCCACATCCCCTATTTGCTTCTAAAATAAGGAAAGTAAAAGGTTATTGAATACTACACGGTTTTCTCCAAAGCATACATCCCAAATTTGGGTTAAATTCTCCCTCCTAGAAGAAATCTTTCCTTGATTCCCTATCTGCTAGTGTCCTCTCCTCATTACATATGCACACGTGCACACATGCAAGTACTATGCAGTTATTTAATATACATTTGAATTTAAACTGAGTGTTCGTTGATTCATCCTAGTAGAGTGTAACTTCTTGAGGGCAGGGACTATTTCATTTTCTTTGTAGTTTACCTCCTAACCCAAAGTCTTCAATATAATATTATTGCTGGAGGTGGTAGTGATGATGTTATTGTTCAGAGATTTTAGTTCTGTTCTCTTCATGACCCCATTTCAAGTTTTATTGGAAAAGATATAGGACTAGTTCACCACTTCTTTCTCCAGTTCTTTTTATAGGTAATGCCCAGTATCACACAGTTAGTAAGGGTCTGAAGCCACATTTTAATTCAGGAAACTGTGTCTTCCTAATTACAGGTCAAAATTCCATTCATACCCACCTAGCTGCCCCATTCCATAAATACTTGAATTGAATGGAATCTTAACAAATCAAAGACTAATTTTTCACTAGTTAGAAGACTCCAGGACTTGGAAGGCTTGGTTGGGCATTGTGCTCATTACCAGAAAGTACAAATTAGATGTTTGGTGTTGCAAAAATTAAATATTCTCTTTATAAATTTTCCCCAGAGAACGTGATTTGAACTACATCTTCCAAAAAATAAAGTACCTGGAAGCATTTCAAAGAGTACTAAAATAATCAACTGTGCATCAAGAAAGAGGTTTTTGCAATATTTCACCTTATTTACCTGATTCTAAATATGCCATGTTTATAATATTTGCAAAAGATGTATTTAGTTGTTTATTTTTACAACATTAAAGACTTTTCATTGAATTATTTTGCTAACAAAGGGCAAAATGAAAAATTCCCTACTTAGGAATATTCTTCCCAATTCTTAGCTTCAAAAGTTTAAGAGCAAGAGACATGCTAGCAGAAAATGGAAGAAGTATTCCACAGTACGCTATGCCTTCTAATAAAGTGTAAAGCAAGCAGACAAGTAATTCTGTCTTCAAGATGACTTTTGTAGGAATCAGATTATGTTTATCATCAGTGGGCAAAAAGTATACCACTCACCACATGGCCATCTTGCTTGATAGAATATATTGAAGCAAACTGCTGTGAAATAAACATTTATCTTGTTTAATAAGTGAGATTCAGGATCAAAGGTTTTGACAGAAATTCAAATCTGGCTTCAGATACTTACTGGTTATGTGAGCCTGAGCCAATTACTTAACCTCTGTTTGCTATATTATCACAACTTTATAACGGGAATGATAATAATCCCTACCTTATCAATGATCTTGAAAAGGAAACCACTGTAGTATATTTGCCAAGAAAACCCCAAATGTGGTCATGAAGAGTCAGACACAGCTGCACCTTCCAAACAACAATTAATTGAATTGGACAATGTTTTAAACCCATTATTTAAAAATTAAAATAGTTTATTCTAGAATTTCTATTTACATATAAATTAGCCAAATAATATTTGTGTTTTTTAAAATTCTATAATATTACTTCTATTTATTCTTTTTCTCTTCTCTTAATGGAGGTGATGATATATTGTCTCATAGAAACTTTATCTTTGTTTCTTTTTTAGACAATCAAGGTGAACAAAAATATATGTGCCATTAATTTTTAATCAGTTAAAATCATACTAAGTAATATTTATATATATGTATATATACATATATATATATATATATATATATATATATATATATCTTAAATTGGAAAGGATCATAGATTTAGAGTAGGAAAGCACCATAGATTTCGCAGAATCCAGTCTTCTCCTTTTACAAATGAGAAGACTAAAACCTAGGCAATTTAAGTGACTTGCTAGTCTGAAGATGGGTTGGAAAACTATTCTTCCATATGCCAACCCCTATGCTTTCTTCATTATATTATGTGGCCTCTAAAGATTCTAGAAGTCATGTATAACAACTATAGAACAGAATGTGCAACTTAAACATGACTAAGAAGCTTGACATTCACTAAAATGTGGCATTCTACAGCAATCAGAATAGGCTTTTGAATAATAATAAAAAAATGACCTCCTGAATCAAGAATATTCTTCATATTAAGGTATAGACAATGAAGTTAAGATATTTCTGACATTTACTAGCATTTCCAATGAATTCTAAAGTTCATAGTCCTATTCATCTGTATTCTCAAATTCACAAGCCACTTTGTCTTTCTAACAACTTCCCAGTTATGCTGTGAAACTCAAACGAAATAATATTCATAATGTACTTGGCATAATGTCTGGCAAATAGTGGTTGCCTAATAAATGCTTACTTTCTTCGCTCCTTTCTCTCCTAGCCATTGCTCATATCAAAACTACTGTCAATATACCAACTGATTACTCTCTTCCTTACATCTCAACTCTTTCCCCAAATTTGTCAGCAGTAGATCTACAGTGACTAAGCAGGGTAGCTGGAAATCCTTTTTCCAAACCATTAATCTAGTGTTTGCTTAAGTCAACAGTCACAACCCCATCTAAGCCCTCTCTGTCTTTGCCTCTAGGTCTTGACCCTTTCTTTTGAGGAGGCAGCAAATCCTCTCACAGTCGCCTCAGTGAATAAAATAAGTGAACAAATAAGGGTTAAATGCTGACCCCTATTTGGTTTTGAAAACTCTGCCCACATCCAGACACACACGGAGACTTGGGACTATAAAGACAGAATCTGATAGAATGTCTCCTGTCCTAGTCACGTGCAGGGATAGATTAAAGCTAAACGTGGTTTGGATCAATCAGAAGTCCAGAGCATTGAAAACTACTCTCTGGGAGATTGGTACAGCATGTTATTAGAAGGGGGAAAAATCCATGAGCTGAGAAACCTGCCTGCCATTAAAAAGTGAAGATGAAGGCATGTCACAGTGGGTTTACTATTTGGTAGGAAGAAGAAAATGATTCTTCTTTGGTGGATCTTGGGGGATCAGAAGGTGTTGCTATGTCTCCTCTGACTCTCATAATAAAAATCACTTTATATTTTTAGATTGTTCTGTAATTTCAGAAGTGGAAAAAGCTCTGGCTAAAGAGTCAGAATACCTGGGTTCAAATGCAGCATCTGAGATTTACTATCTGGATGACCTCACCTCCTAAAACCTAAGTATCCTTATCTTCAAAGTAGCTGATATTCATACATTGCTTTAAAATTTGCAAAGAATTTTATGTGCATTATCTCATTTGATCCTCATGAAAAATCTAATGCTGTTACTAACCCATTTTATAAATTGAGGCTGATTGAGATTAAATATTGCCTAGGTTAACACAAGCTAGTGCCTGAAACAGGTTTTGTATTAATATCTTCACTTCTTCAAGTCCAACAATCAATCCATTGTACCTGGTTGCTTAGGTAATAAGGGACATAAGAGTAGATGGCCTCAGGTACTTTCAAGCTATCAATAAACTAATAATCCATAGCCACATAATGGTGTTTGTCCTTACTCTTATATCATCTGGAAAAAAAAAAAAAAAAAAAAAAAAGCAGAATCAGCTTCCAACTCTAAATCATATAACAAGCAATCATGTAAGGCAAAGAAAGAAGTGTATGTTATTAGTCATAATTAGTAGACTCTGAAAACAATCTAAATTGTCTAAGATAAAATGTTTCCTCTTGGCTAGAGGAAATTGTTTTCCCCTTTCTTCCCTCAACTCCCCCTCTCACTAATGATTTGATTTTAAATTATATAACATATCTTTTTTCTCTTAAATATCAAAAAAAAAAAATTGAAAAATACAAGAGGTTCACAGAGTATCAAGACACCAATGCATAGTATTCATCTTTATTTCAGAATCTTTTCTTTTTTTCCTGTAAATATTTTTAAGCACGGCTCAAACTCAACTATTTGGCTCCTTGCTTAGAAGAGTGTGTTTGTACCAGCAGGTTCTTTGAATTCTCTTCATTTACTGTTGGCTCTGCTGTGGCAGATTGCATCCAGATTCTGTCTCAAATGTCTTGGGTAAGCAAAGCCCAGAGTGAGAGCCTTCAGCAGGGCCTCAGCATGCTAAAGGCTTCTGCTTAGCTGGCAGTCACTGGTAGCAGTGAAAGGGGTGCAGAGAAAGACTGGCGACATCTCTGCTCATAATCTATGCCTGCGTTGGAGACATTGTTTAAGTATCACAAATACTCACTTATAAAGCTTCCAAAAGAGAGTAAGCAAAACATTTCTGACTTAAAAGAAAGAATACCGATTTTCCTCCCCCTGCACATGATAAATGCTCAATCAATGTTGCTGATGATTGACTGATGCCTGTCCTTCTTCATACACCTCCCATTCTTAACTGGCTGGCTAGCATCACTGCTCAATATTTTCTTTCGTTGACCTTGTCAAGCCCCATCTTGCCCTGACACTGCCAAGCTGTCCTGCAAAATGAACACTGGTGCTAAATGCCAAGGCTATGCCATCTTGGATTATATCCCACTTAGACAACAATCTGGCAGGGACTCTCTAGGCTTTGACAGATATAAACATTTATCTGTGAGTTTGTATGATGTCATGTCAGTGAGTAAATAAGGACCCAGCTCACCATTCTATTTACATCAGCAGCACACAAACGCAAATTGTTTTATTATGTGGGGCTTGGCCATGTATAACACCTTTTTTCCTACAGAAAACAGCTCAGGCATCACCCCTTTGCCAAAAAAAAAAAAAAATAAAGAACATAGTTTACATAGCTCAAAATGATCACTGGATATTTTTTTTTAAAGAGGAAAACAGATACTGTAAGATGAACTTATCCCAAAAATGTTCAAGGGAAAGTGAAGTTGGCTAGAAGTAAATTTAAGTTGACTAGCTCATTTCTTTCCAGAAAAAAATAAAGTGTATTGATTGGTAGTAAAAAGGCATCAAGGCTTAGTGAATAAAAAGCTGTATTTGAAGTCTGAAATTTGGATTAAAATCCTGTTTCTGAAACTTTCTAGTTGAGTGCCCATAGGCAATTTACCTAAACTCTGTATTATCTCCCTCATGTATAATATAGAGAACCAAGGTATTATGGGTTATATGAAAGTCATATAATCCATATATACATGTACTATATACACACATATGTGTAGATAAGTATACATTTATATATGCATACATGTACATTTGTGTATGTCTCTCATATATGAACAAGAGAGAACTTTGCAAAATGTGAACCACCACATCCATGTCAATAATTAATATTATGGAAAGGTATTGCTAAGTCTGACCTCCAATTCTGTTCCAAATTCACCAAATGATACACACACACACACACACACACACACACACACACACATATGTATATATGGTGTGGAAATAATAGGTTATAACAATGCAATGTGATATTTGAGCCTATAATAAACTAATAAATGGTGACAAACTAGGATATTTGTATCAGTAATTTTTCCTTCTGATAACTCATCAACTTGGAGGGTTTTTTTTTTTAAGCTAACATATCAGGGAGCAATTTTCATCTTGCTTTTAGTATGTACAGAAAACCCTCACTTCATCAAATTACCTCTGCCAGTTTTCCATACATACAGTAAACGATTTCAGGAATTAACTCGCTCTAGTTCTTTGTTAAAATTTGTCATTTATCTATTAACATTCTTCAGCTTTTTGTCAGACAATGTACTTAGCACCGTAATGAGAGTCCCTGAAGATATGTGTGTGATTTGTCAAAAGAGAGACAAAAAGTGTAGAAAACTGTAAAATGTCAGTAATCAGGAGATTGAACAGACCTCAGGAAATTTACATAGAATGAATAGGAATCTTTGATAATAATAAACTTAGCTTGGGGGAGTGAAAAGAGGGGGTAAAAGAAGGATAATTTTTTTTTTATTTTAAAAAGGAATGTAGAAAGTGTATGAAAATTTTATAGATATGTGTGTATATGTGCATGTGCACAGTCTTTCTGAATAAACTTGACTGTATACCAGTATCTAGAACTTTAGAGTAAAAAAAAAAATTGTTTTATATATATATATATATATATGTATATATATGTATATAAATATATCTCCATATCTGCATACATTTATATTAGCTGTCTTAAGTTTCCTTATTCTAGAACCCTGATTTGGTTTAATTTATGTCATTGAGATAGTTTGAATAAACTTCAGGTTAGTTAAATAAAAGTTTGTGTGTGTGTGTGTGTGTGTGTGTGTGTGTGTGTGTGTGTGTGTGTAGGCCAGTGACAGATCTTTTATATCAATTTAGCTTGATGATGGAGAGAAATAGTTTAGACATTATTATAATTTAATCCAGAAATACTGAAGTGGCTGGATTAATTCAAACCAATCAACTCATTATAATTCTAACTATATAATGAATTAGGATGCATAACTATTTTTTCCACAAAAAAAAATACTATGAGAAATTTTATCAAATGATTTGATAAAATTTAGGTAAACTATATCCATTGAATTTCTCCTATTGTACCAACTTAGTAACCCTGTCAAAAGTAATTAAGGAAAATCTGGCATGACCTGTTCTTGATGAAACCATGTTGACTTTTCATATTTATAACTTATTTCTTTAGACTATTTATAGCCATTTTTTTAGTGATTTGTGTTAGAATTTCTCCAGAAATAGAAGTCAAGCTTTTTGGCTTATAGATGGCAGAGCCATCTATCCTTTTTGTAAAATTTCTCTATTCCTATGCTACCTCTCCTATTTTCTAAGATGTTTCAGATGCCACTGACAGTTTATTGAATTAATCAAGGACAACTAGGTATCTTTCAATGTTGTTACTTATTTTGGGTATCAATTATATGTTAGCCATTTTCCTTCATTTTAAGTTTGATAGTCTTTATTCCTTGTAGAAAATTAAAAGAAAAAAAAGCAAAATCAAGCAGTTTTGCCTTCTCAAAATTAGCAATTATCATCCTTACTTCTAACCAATGTAATCCTATGCTTTCTTTGATTGTTTTTGTCTTTTTACCTATAACATGCACATGCACACACACACACATACACACAACGCTTTTTCCCCCTTAGTTTTCTTAAGTAGCTTTAGCTCTTTCTGAGTTTTAGTAGTCAACACTATTGTACCATATCACATTTATATTTATCCATCACTTCCAAAATACACAGAAGTAGATAGATAGTTAAATAGATAGATACATAGACATATAGATAGTTTTTTAAATCTAAGTTTGGTAAATTCTCTGGACATGCATTTTGATCTCTTCAGACGATTTCTATTTTTCCTTCCATCATAATTGTTTCACTTTTATGTTTTTCATAATTTTATTCTTGAGAGTTTCCTATCCCTCCTGGATTAACTTCCTCTCTAGAATATTAATATATGACATCTTACTTTTTTGTCTTTGAATTTGTTTTCCCTAAACTTTCCAAGTTCTAGTCAACCTTTTTGCTTCTTTTATAACAAATGATCAAATTATCAAACCCCTTCTTACTGGGTCACTTCTTATAAAAATTCCTATTATTTTCATCCCATCATCAATTTTGAGAATAAAATTTTCCCTCAGTATCCCCCATCTTTCAAAGAAT
Source organism: Sminthopsis crassicaudata (assembly GCF_048593235.1). Taxonomy (NCBI): domain Eukaryota; kingdom Metazoa; phylum Chordata; class Mammalia; order Dasyuromorphia; family Dasyuridae; genus Sminthopsis; species Sminthopsis crassicaudata. The sequence goes on from NC_133618.1 coordinate 282,611,850, forward strand.
AGAATTATAATTAAGGCAATTCAAGAACTTATTAGCTAGTATAGAAAACTCTAGTAGTAGATCTCTGTAATGGAAGTCTCTCATCTTTTTATATTGTGCTTTTTTGCCAACCTTGTTCTATGCTTTCCAAGCCCTCAATTTAATTTTACCTTCTTTCAGAGTGTTTTGTGTTACATTCTTATAACTAAATCACTTCTCTTTCTTTCTGATCTCCCCTCAGATGCTTTCCACCATGCCTCCTTGTGAAGTGTGTGCTAGCTCTCTGGAGAGCTTCAGGGTCAGCCAGAGTCAGGATAAATCAAAGTCCTTGGTCTTTAGGGGGAGAAATGAAAAAGGCAGTCAAGCAGAATCCTGTATTCTCCAATCTAGAGCCACCAGCCTCCCTCCTCCTCTCCTGCACAAAGTGACTCTCTGGTCCCTCTCTCACCCCACCCTCAAATCCTCATCTACAACTATCTATGATTATCTTAACACCAAACATTCAGTAAATACCAAACAATGAGAAAAGCCATTTATACAAACATATGCTAGTAGAGTCATTGTCTCACATGGAATAGGTAATTAGCTTTAAGTGCTCAGTTGTCTGATTCAAGCATAACTTTTTCAGAGTTTCAACCCTCTACACTTCCTCTTGCTAGTTCTTGGGTTTTCCCTCCTGAATATATTGATATTCACATATATATATAGATATATATATCTATATATCTATATATATATAGATATATACATATAGATATATGATATTCATTGCCATGCCTGTGCTACATTTTGTAAATATACATTTAGCTTTGTTTTAGTTTAAAAATTTTTTATTTAGATATACTCATTCAGAACCACATTCCAATAATGGCTTATTAGCAAATCTTAATAATAACTGTGAGGTAAAATTTTATTCCTTGCATTAGAGTCTCTAGTTTTCTTGCCAAATTTAGGATGCTTTTGTATAGATTTTAAAGACCATGTATCTTATGGCTAATATCTTCATTGTATTTTTTGTCTCCTATGAATTTCTGGTTGTTTCAACTAGTTGTTTTCTTTTGTTCAGGTAACTAAGTAGGATGGTGGATATAATTCTGGATTTAGAATCAGAAAGACATGAGTAGAAATACTTCCTCAATCACTTACTAGCTAAGTGACCCTGGGCAAGTCATTTGCCCTCACTAAAACCTAGCTTCCTTATTTATCAAATGAAGATGATAGCAAACATCTCACAAGGTTATTGTGGGGATCAAAGGAAATAATTATGTAAAACATCTTACAAAGCTTAAAGTTATATATAAATGTAGCCATTATTCTTGTAGCTATGTATGATATCTAGCATCACAAATATATTTAGCAAATTTTTTTACTTCCAGCCTAGTCCTTTTAATTTTAGTATTCCTTTATTAGATTTAAAAATAAAGTAAATACATTCTTACTGTCTTTTTTCAATTGCCCTCCTTTTCTGTTTAGCAGACTGTCATTCCTATATTTTGAGTTACAATCAAGAAATGTAGGACACATCATTGTAATGCCAGAGAAACTAAGCAAGATAGAGATTAAAGACTATTTAATAATTTATTAAATGGAGAGATATACTGAGACCAAATGGATCCATGTTTGGTCCCAGGGATGAATGAGACTATCGTCTCCAAGAATCCAGCCAACAATCAGAGTTCTCAATGACATATATACATGTGGCTCAGATGCAGAGGGTAGACTGAGGCAGGGGAGGAGTCAGGGTAGTGACAGCAGGAATGGGATTCTGACTGGATGGGGTGAGCCACCGGAGATGGATTGGCATAATCAGGGGGACACACCCTGGACATAGGGAGAGGCATCTTAATAAGACAGTATCTAACATTCCAATAGCTTGGGATGGGGAGAGACATTCTGATATTCTAAAACATAAGCTCTTTTATCCTTATCAAGTATTCTGATAAAGAGGGAGGGGAGGTTTTGCAGAACTGAGAAGCAGGGAAACTGAGGCAGGACTGAGTCAGGATAATTAGGGAAACTGAGTCAGGACAATAAAAGAGAACTGTGGCATAACATCATCAAACAGTGTAATTTTAGCCCAACTCTCTTATTTTTCAGTTTAAAACAACAACAACAACAACTGAGGTCCAAAGGGATGGATATTTGCCCACTTGGTTCTATTGCTTTCAGCCTCTCTACATATATACATATACCCAGATGTGTAAACACAGACAGTTCCCATTTCTCTCTCTGTTCTGACATTGTTCTGGAAAATGGAGAATCAATATTTTTTTTTCTTTCTATTTTCCTCTTTTTTTTTTTTTATTTTTTTTTTTACCAGAAATTGGAAAGTCTTGCAAAGGCCAAAGTACCTGCATTTACTACAAGTCATCTTTTCAGAAAAAAACAAACAAACAAACAAAGAAACAAACATATTTTAGCATTAAAACTTTTATTTTCATTATATAGGGGTAGTTTTAAATAGAGTTGTGTGCTTATATTAAGCTATGAATTTCTATTGACAGGCCATATACTCAATGGTTCCCTAAGAACTTTGTCTTTTTTTCATGAGATTCTGCTTCAAGGTATTTTAATATTCAGTGAATGGTTAGAAGATCCCAATATGACTGACCCCCTGGTTAAAGTAAACTTGATAGATATAATGGAAGAGGCAAGAAATTTCTCCAACAAAATATTTCCTTTTTTTTTTTTTTTTTAGATACTTTTCTAATTTTTCTAACATTTTCTAATACTTTCTAAAAGGGAAGTTTTAAAAGCTGGCTTGACCACTTTCATGCTTGAAACATCATGCCTCCTTTTCTAGATAAACAGGGCTTTTCCTGGATGATCAAGAGTAAAGAATTTTCTTTGAGAAGGAGAAGAATTAATGGAAGAGTTCTCTCCCATTTTCCTAAGGATGTGTAAATTGGTCGGCCAATTAGTCTTCACACTCTATGTGTTGAAAAAATAGAATTCCACGTATGAACAATCCTCTTCCCATTTTAAAGAAAATGAGCCTTCTTTTTAGAAAATAATCTCTAATCATTGAGGAATTAAATATTTTGATAAATAGAAAAGAGGATGAAAATTTCAATAAAAAGATAGTCTCCTCTGGTTCCTTAGTACTTTCAGGATCAAATATAGACACCTGTTTGACATTTAATGATCTTCACAACATTAACTTTCCATTTTTTTTTTATACTTTACTTCCTCTCCACTTCATGTGTATATTTCAGCTCTTCTAACCTTCTTGCTATAAAATCTCTCAAATTCATGCTTTTGGACTAGCTGGCTTCCATGCTAAAGAATTCTTTCTTATCTTTACCGTTTTACTTTTCTGACTTTATTCAAGACTCAATTCAAATCCCATCTTCTGTGGGAGCCTTTTTTTTCCCCTCCATCAACCTCCTCTCAGTTCCCTTCCCTCTCAGAATACACTACATATTTACATGATACATATTGCTTTACATGGCATCTCCCCCTTTAGAATTTGAGCTCTTTGAGGGTAATGATGATGTTTTTGCCTATATTTGTATGCCCAATGCTTAGCACAATGTTTAGCACGTTGGAATATCTTTAAAAATGCTTGTTGACTGAGTATTATTATTGAAAATGGAGTAATAACATTTAAAAATGAGTCTCCAATAAATAGTAGAAAAGGCATTTTTTCATAAAAGGAAAGAATTCAGCTAAACAACTGAAACCATATGGCAAGAAAATACACAGCTCAGTACTCTGAGTTCTCTTCCCAACCAATGTTATTCATTGATGTCCTATTTGGATATTTGCTGACAAATTCCCCATCTTTTATGTGCACCAGTGCATTGTTGCTCCATATTGTATTAAATGAGACAAATTAGAATGATATACAAGCCTGAATATTTTAGGATCATAATGTAATCTATAAAAATAGATATCAAATCTTAAATAAATATGGATCCTCGTCTTATAAAAGCATGTTTTCAGAAGGTAAGCTGTAATGAATTTAATTCAATTCAGCAAGCATTTATTTCTTAAAAAAAAAAAACACTTTAGAAATATTTTATTTTGAATTCCAAATTTTATTCTCTCCATTCTTTTCCTTCCTGTTTCCTAAGACAGCAAGCAATCGGATATAGGTTATACATATGCAATCAAGATAAACATACTTTCACGTTAGTCCTGTGGTGAAAGAAGAATAAAGTAGAAAAACATGTGAAAGAAAAAAACCCAGAAGAGCAAAAATAGTATGTTTTGATCTGCATTCATAGTTCTTTCTCTGGATATGGTCAGTATTTTCCATCATGAGTTCCTTGAAATTTTTCTTGGATCATTGCATTATTGAAAAAAGCTAATTGTATTATAATTGATCATCATATAATGTTGCTATTACTATGTACAGTGTTCTAGTTCACAGCAAGCATTTCTTAAATACCTACTTTGTATAAGATAAAGGACTAGGCTCTGGTGATGCAAAGGCAAAAAAAATGAAAAATGGTCCTCAAGCAGTACACATTCTAATAGATCACACAAAATCTAAACAGATAAGTAAATGCAAGATAATTTGAAAAGATATATATATATATATTTTTTTGAGGCTGGGGTTAAATGACTTGCCCAGGGTCACACAGCTAGGAAGCGTTAAGTGTCTGAGATCAAATTTGAACTCGGGTCCTCCTGAATTCAAGGCTGGTGCTGAGACATAAAATTAATAATACAAAGGAACAGGAGAGATTTCTTATAAAAGATGCCAAGAGTTGAGTTTTGAAAAAAAGTTAGGGATTTTAAAAAATAGAAATAATGATGCAATGCATGGAGTACAGACTATCTTAAGACATGGATTCAGGATATTAAATATTGAATTTGAGCAAAAAATAATAGTCTAGTTTGTCTGGAAGGTAGAATTTGAAAGGAAGTAATGTAAAATCAGCTTAAAAGACATGTGGGACTAGGAACTGGTTTTATGGGCAGTAAAACTAATCCAGTCAGATAGACAAACTCTTCAATTTTTTTAAAAAGGAAAAAAAAAAAAACTATCAGTCTCAAAAATGTAAAGAGTAAAGTTACCACCAAATGAAGAGGAAATTAAAGCAAATAAAGTAATTGGAGTATTTTGCTCAATTGCAATCTAACAAATTTAGGAATTTAAGTGAAATGGAAAATGTTTATAAAAATATAAATTGTCCAGGTTAACAGAAAAGGAAATAGAATGCTTAGATAACCTTATCTGAGAAAAAAAAAATTAACATTCATAAATGAGCACCCTAAGAAAAAATAACCAGGACCAAATGGATTCACAAATGAATTTTCCCAAACATTTAAAGAACAATTAGCTCCAATATTATGTAAACTGTTTGCAAAAACAATAGTTTTTTTTTTTTCTTTCCTAACCTGGAAAAACAGGCAAAGAAAGATTCCTACCAAATTCCTTTTAAGACATAAATATATTGCTGGTATCTAAAACAAGAAGAGCAAAAACAGAAAAAAAGAAAAGAAAATTGAAATAAAAATACTAAAAAAGAGATTTCAACAATATGTTCCAAAGATTAGATGCTATGATAACCAATGGACTTTATACCAGGATTGCAGAACTGGTTCAGTATTAGAAAAAAAAAATATATTGGCATAATTTACCACATCAGTTACAAAAACAACTAAATGTTTTCCTGATTGTCTTAAACATCTACTTTATACAAAGTAATGTTCATGGATCATTCGAGAATAACTTTGGAAGACTTCCATGATTTGATGCAAAATGAAGTGAACAAAACCAAGAGAACACTGCACAAATAACAATGATGTTGTATGATGATTCACTGTGAATGATTTTGCTATTCTCCACAATTACAATGATCCAAGACAATTCCAAAGGACTTATGGTGAAAAAGTCTGTAACAAACCAGTGAAAGAACAGATAGGCTCTCAATGAAGATTGAAGCATAGGTTTTTTACCTTCTTCTTTTTTTTTTTTCTTTTTTTTTGCAACTTGGCTAACATAAATGCTTTACGTGATTGCATCTGTATCAAATCTTTTGATTTCTCAAGAGGAAACATGCAAGAGAGAATAAGAAACAATTTGGGACTGAAAGTTGTTAAAGTGAATATTAATTTTTATAGGTAATTGAGAAAAAGAAACTGTTTGAACTAAATTTTAAAAAGGCTTTAAATGATAAACAGAAAAAATTTACAAGAGGCATTAGGACTCATTGAGGTTTTTAGATAGAATGTGGCATAATGAGGCCCGTTCTTTAGCGATATTACTTTGACAGCTTTGTAGATTATGGGTTGGATAAAGGAAGAATTGATAAAGGAAGAACTAATTAGAAGATAATTGCAATAATTTAAGTGAGAGGTAAAGATGATCTGAATTAGGGTGGTGATCATGTGAATGAAGAGAAAATGATTGATATGAAAGATACTGAGGTAGTAGAATTGATGAGTTAGTGACCAATTAGATATGTGGAGCTAAAAGAGAAAAGGTTGTTAAAAGAGACTCCAAGTGAGCAATTTGGAACTATGCCCAAAAAGTTGTCAAACTGTGCATACCCTTTGACCCAGCATTGCTGTTATTGGGATTATATCCCAAAGAAATACTAAAGAGTGGAAAGGGACCTGTATGTGCCAAAATGTTTGTGGCAGCTCTTTTTGTTGTAGCTAGAAATTGGAAGTTGAATGGATGTCCATCAATTGGAGAGTGGTTGGGTAAATTGTGGTATATGAAGGTTATGGAATATTATTGCTCTGTAAGAAATGACCAGCAGGAGGAATACAGAGAGGTTTGGAGAGACTTAAATCAACTATTGCTGAGTGAAATGAGCAGAACCAGAAGATCACTATACACTTCAACAACAATACTGTATGAGGATGTATTCTGATGGAAGCGGAAATCTTCAACATAAAGAAGATCCAACTCACTTCCAGTTGATCAATGATGGACAGAAATAACTATACCCAGAGAAGGAACACTGGGAAGTGAATGTAAATTGTTAGCACTACTGTCTATGTACCCAGGTTACTTATACCTTCGGAAGCTAATAATTAATGTGCAACAAGAAAATGGTATTTACACACATATATTGTATCTAGGTTATATTGTAACACATGTAAAATGTATGGGATTACCTGCCATGGAGGGAGGGAGTGGAGGGAGGGAGAGGATAATTTGGAAAAATGAATAAAAAAAAAAAAAAAAAAAAAAGAAACTCCAAGTTTACGAACTTGGGTGATTGGGATGGTGTGTCTCTTAACAGAAATAGGAAGGTCCTGAGAAAGGAAAAAATTGAGTGGAGAGTTGGGGGAAAATGAATTTTTCTTTTACTATATGTAGTTTCAGATGATGTCTATGATATAGATGAAATAAACAGTTGGTAATCATGAATCAGAATCAAGAGAGACACTGGATGATAAGTTTTCTGTATATAGTTGAGAATTCAAACAGAAGAAAGCTGATATGATGATGTTATATACATAGCATATAAAGAGTTGCTATATACATAGGTAATACAAAGAATAAAGCACTAGGCCTGGAATCAGAAAGACCTGAATTCACTCTGGTCTTAGACAAGTACTTACTACCTGTGTCATTTAACTTCTGTTTGTCTCAGTTTCCTCAACTGCAAGATGTATATAATAATAGTGCCTATCTGCTATGGTGGTTGTGAAGATCATTTAAAATAACAATTGTAAAGCACACATTGTCTGACACACAGTAAATGTCATATATATGTTAGCTATTATTATCCAGAGAAAATGAGGGACTCTAGAATAGAGGTATGAAAAACATCCTGGTGCTAATCAGAAAGACATGAATGATGATGAAGTAAAAAAAGACTGAAAAGGAATGATAAGATACATAGAAGAAAATTTCAAAAGATTTATCATGAATACTGATGTATCATAAATCTGATTGTATCTCTGATCAAATTCTGATCCTTGTATATGCAGAGATATAGTTATGTATGTATATATGTATGTATGTGTGTAAATTAGGTCTATGTAAATTCATTCAAATGTCATTATATTTCACACAATGACATACTTATAACCCATTTCCAAGGTTTGATGTATCCATGATCCATTAGTGTAGATATTACTTGTCTTAGTGGTCTTCTAGTCAAGAAGACTAAGACAAGTCATATAAACTCTCAGTGGCCTAGCTAATTCTTTAAGTAACAAGAGACAAAAATCAATTAATTTATTACTATGTGCTATGAGTGCTGGAAATATAAATACAAGCAAAAAGAATATCATTACTACTTGAATTCAAGGAATTTATATCCTAATGGGGGAAGACAAGACACAAAGGAGAGCTGAAAAGAGAAATAGTTGAAGGAGGCAGATATTCATGTAGGCAAATAAGACAATAAGATTAGCCAACACAAAACGAAGGCTGCAGGAAGAACTCACCAATGGAAGAAGGGGACTGGCATAAGGAAAATATTCAGAGTAAGGAGGATTTAGTAGATAATTGATGTTCTAGGATGCATAGGCACCAGGTACTAAGAAACTTGCTAGACTTAGATTAAATTTGAGACAAGATATCAAATATCATAAAGTCAGAAGAAGCACAGAGAGGAACATCTATACCTGTGCAGAACAATTCATGAGCTTCCTTTCGGAGAGGGAAACAGGAGGGTAGGGGAATGGGAAGGGGAGGTGGGAAATGGGTTGCTGCATGTGGAATTTTCTAATGGGTTCAGATCAATGCAGCCATGAATTTCTCCAGCTATTATCCCTCTGTCTTTATACTGGAAAATCTATTTTCTTTTATTATTATACATATCCCATAATAATATATTTTATATAAATTTTCTCATGCAAATCATCATTGCTAATATTTTTGCTGCCTACTCATACTCATCATACAACTTTCTATTAATTTTTGAGTCACTTGCAATTTTGATTTTGAAAATGTGATGTTCCATGATTCATAGCCATATGGCCTTGCTGTGATGTTGATATAGGAAAAAAAAAAAAAAAAAGATGGACTTTGAAGAAACAAGAAGCTTGGAATCACTGAAAGAGCTGTTTCAGTGCTTAAAAGGACCAGAATTAAAATAGGACATTCTGAAATTTAAAGTCTTTGTCATATTGGATAAGTCTTCAGACCCCTCAGTTTATTCATATAAAAGAATTGTGCTTGAATGTCTCTAAAATACTTTATAACTTTAAAATACTATGCTTTTGTAATGTCAATGATAAAATAAAAATTCTGATTGTAAAATTAGATTTCTCATTTGGAAATTGTAATGAGTTTCCCCTTCTATTAGTAATCAGGAATTATACCATCTTTTTAACTGACTCCTTTATAACAATTGCACCTCACTCCATGACATCACCTGTTTCTTAGACATTCTAAGAATCTAATCTTTACCATCAGGAATTTTACTTTTGCTATTTTTTAAACATCACCAGTCACCAAATTCCAGCTCAAGGTACTTAAGCATCATGAGCTTTTTGACCTCTAAGTCTATTGCCTTCCTAAATTCAAAAATATCCCACACAATCTCTATATATATCTACTTTCTTTCATTTGTCACTGCTCATATAATTGAATGCCAAACTATTGAGTTTGTTCTTTTTTATCTTTCTTTCTTTCTGGGGTTAAGTGACTTGCCCAGGGTCACACAGCTAGGAAGTGTTAAGTGTTTGAGACCAGATTTGAACTCAGGTCCTCCTGAATTCAAGGTTGATGCTCTATCCATTGCACCACCTAGCTGCAGCTGGCCCCTTTTTTATCTTTCTATCCTTTCTGTTTACATGCAAAGATATAAGAGAACATTTCAGGAGTTCATAAGTTTTAGTCAGGCATTGCTATGATCACAAAGTTCCTATTATATACAAAGAATCAGAATGAATAAATACTTCAAAGACAATACTTTTAATGAATTTTAGTTTTCTGGAAGCAAATAAACAAAGTTACAAAGACAAAAGAGGTAGCAAAGGAATCCATGAAAAACATAGCACTATCCTAAATGAATGTGTCTTGACAATTGCCAAAGTGACAATAGTCTAACATGGTACCCAGAATTTAAGGAGGATGAAATCAGTTGTCAAGATAATTTTGATATTTCCCTGAATTTGTAAGAACTTCATTTCTATATGTGGTATTGTCATAAGGACCATCCAATGAAATGTCTCTTAAACTTGCATGACCTATATGGGGTCATGTAACTGACTGTGGGATTTGCAAATTTATGATTTATTATCAGTAAATGCTTGATTTGTATACCTATATAATATACCTACATATTGAAGTCATATAAAAATTTCTTGGGTAAAAAGAGGTCACAAGTAGATAAAGTTTAAGAAACCCTATGTTAGTGTACCTCCTCAGGAATAGGAAAGAACCAGAAGGTAGTATTCAACAATTACTTTTCTGTGACCTTGAAAGTCTATAGGTTGATATCCATCCTTCTATAATACCAAAAAAGATTTGTGAAAGTTATCTGAGATTTGATTCTCAGTTAATCCAACAATCCAATAGTACTCACTGGGAGGGCATTAGGATTAGGCAGTCAGGAAAGATGAAAAAGTTGCAGAAGATTGTCTACAGCTATGCCTTAAAGAATGAGGCATATTTGCCAGTCCTACACTTTGCTTTCTATCAATACATGAGCTGTTTCCCATACCCAATAAGAGAAAACAAAAAGCCCAGAAATGCCATCATCACTACAAAAATACAATACAACCAAAATTCACAAAGTACACAAAAATAAGGTCATCTGTCACAGGAGCTATACTGATTCTAGAACAATAGAAAAATATAAGGTAGAACATAGAACTAGAAAGAAATAGAGGAATAGATCAGAATTATTAGAAGAACTTAAACAAGATTAGAAGGCTCTGGGAAATCCATAACTCATTAATTAAATACATTTGTGTTGGGTCAGCAAAGAAAGAGCCTATATTTATAAAACTGATTAGAAAAGCTCCAAAGGGGGCAGCTAGGTGGTGCAGTGGATAGAGCACAAGCCCTGAATTCAGGAGAACCGGAGTTCAAATATGATCTGATACTTAACACTTCCTAGCTGTGTGACCCTGGGCAAGTCAACTTAACCCCAGCCAGTTTTTGGAGAAAAGCTCCAAAGATGCCATTGTCTGATCTTTTAATTATTTTTTGTAAATAGGAAACTATTTCAATAGGTCAAAATGAATATAATTATTGTTCTTCAAAGGAACATTAATTTCCTGAAAAGAAATTATGCTAATCTTTAGGCATATCACTTAAAGAAATGGATATATATAATATATATATACAGCTTTTAATTCACAACCTTACAAACTATAAAAGTCATTAAAGAAAAAGTACTTGCAATAGAATTGTTGGCAAACTATTAATAATGGCTGACAAATTTGAATTGAACTTGTGATTTCAGTTGTTTTCAAAATAAAGTCTAAACAGTGATCAATGAACAGCACAATTACTTATCATCTAAAAATATTCCAACACTATTACTACCAAACTAGTTTTCAATATATTTTGTTCAACTGAATTAAATACTGCTATGGCAAGTTAACTTGATGGTTAATGAAATAATGAATGTCATCAACAAATCTAAAGGTCTAAAAATCTAAAGCAGTTTTACAGATGAGAAAAGCTTGCATTCTTCTAACAAGCAATACATTATGGCAAGGTTTTATCCAGTGCATTTATTATTGTACCTATTTCTTAAAACCTTGAAAATGACTTCAGGAAGTTCAAAGGGAGTTGACCTTATTTTGCTCCAAACCTATTTAGTTTTCTTAATCTCAAAATTTTCAGAAATTTCATCATTTTTATACTTTGCTCATTATGTTCTGGAGGAAATTTTTTTAGAAATGAGGATAAGTAAATAATTTTAAAGTAACCACAAGATAGATTTTGAAATAATGAACATGAATATTAATAAAATATAATATACATAAGGAAAAAATAACTACATACATTTATATACAGATTATATATTTGTACTAACAGAAAAATTTCTGAACCATATATATATATATTCCCCCCTCCCCAGGCAATTGTGATTAAGTGACTTGTCCAGGGTCACACAGTTAGAGAGTGTTAAGTGTGTAAGACCAAATTTGAACTCAGGTTTTCCTGACTTAAGAGCTGGTGCTCTATCTACTGCTGCCCTTAAACCATATATTTCAAATAACAAAATATGTGTACTTGAAAAATAGTCAACAAAATAACAAATGCATGTGAATGTATTTCTTCTGTAAAGAACTCAGCTCTTCTTGGTCTTTTTCTATGGCCTTAAAACTTCTCCAATCTCTTATAGAAGGAAGGTAAATACTGAAACTAGATAATTCTAGGATCATCTTAAGATCTAGCTTCATATATAAACATATATTTCATATGTAGATTTATAGAAAAAATAGTGATACAAAAATAATCTATATATTTCTAAATACTTTAATCAACAAGAGAATTAAATAATATATCAATGAATCGGTTGTACAATAAATTGAGCATGAATAACAGCAAATGCAAAATTCCTAACAAAATTTAAATCCTGAAAAAATAAAGAAAAAAGTGACAAAATTGAAAGCAAGAGAACTTTACTTTAAAACTAAACCAGAAGCTACTTTTAAGTAGTTAAGTGTGACTATTTATATTGCAAATGAAAAATAATAAAGTAAAAGGAATATAAAGTAATTTTATTTAATTATATGCTAACAAAAATAACAACTTGGAGGAAATCAATGAACACTAAGAAAATAAAAACTCTAGATATAAAGAAAGAAATAATCTATTTAAGCAAAACAGTTGTCAAAAAATTAATTCCAAAAATGCCTAAATAAAACCACTAAAGGAATAAAAACCCTCCTGGATCAGATAGATTTATTAGTAAATTCACCAAATGTTCAAAGGGAAATTAATTCCAATAGCATTTGGAGTGTTTGCCAAACAAGTTTGGTTTGCCAAAAGAAGAAAAATAAAAAGTATCTACTCTTCTAATCACTTTCTACAACACAAATTTGATCTTAATAACTGAACCAGGGACAAACAAAGCAGAGAAATAAAAATATTTTTCAATATCCCTAATGAAAATTGACACAAAAATTTAATAAAATAATAACAAGTAGAGTATAACAATATTAAAACACATCATACACTATGACTTTTTTGGAATTATATATTGGGTGAATTCAAAATAGGAAAGTCTACAAACAGAATAAACTATGATACTAATGTAAAAATAAAATAAAACTATATTTTATCAATAGATTACATTTTTTACAAAAATCCAAATCAATTTTATTAAAACTAAAAATCATAGGAAAATAGATATTTCTTTTATGTATGCAAATTGCACTTATTTAAATCTAAGAACAAATATATGTAATGGAGAAAAGTTGGAGTCCTTTCCAATAAGAGAGAGGTAAAGCAAGGATGAACATTATAACCATTACTACTTCTTAAAGTGCTACAAATTATACTTTGTAAAGTTCTACAAAAAGTGATACAAATACAAGTACAAGACAAGAAAATGTGTGAATAAGTATTAACAAAGAAGAAACAAAATTATCATTTATAACAGATGATGTGATAGTATATTCAGAGTTAGTTAACAGTCAACTAAAATTAATTTAAATGATAATTTCAGCAAAATTGTGGGTGACAAAATAAATTCATGTAAACGCAATCCTTCCTGTATATTATCAGCAAAACTCAGCAAGAAGAGACAGAAATTCCATTTTAAATAATTGCAAGAGCTATAAAATATATGAAAGTTGTTCTACTAAGAATCAGCCAAAAATTATATGAATCAAACAGACCTAAATAATCAGAGAAATAGCAAATGCTTATAGATATAAAATGGAATTGCAAATACTATGCTATCTAAATTAAGTTACTTATTTAAGAATTTATTGATGAAACCACTAAAGATACTATATTACATAAATGTTGAACTACTTTATACATATAGAAAAAATAAGAATAAAATTCACTTGGAAGAATAAACAATCAAGAACTCAAGGATAATTACGGGGAAAAATGGGAAGGAAAGGGATCTCTTAGTGCCAGTTTTCAAACTTAATCCTTTCTTCTTGCAGAAGCAAATAAACATGGTAGTATAGTGTATGAACAGTCCAAGATCCCAATTGTTTGGAAAAGGACTCACTATTTGACAAAAACTGCTAGGAGCTGCCTAGTATAAATTAGGTTTAGATGAACACCTCACCCCATATCCAAAGGAATATATAACCTCTTTTCAAAAGGAGGCACAACATATACAAATTAAAGAAATAAGGTAAAAAAATTACCATTAAGTTTATGGATAAAAGAAGTTGGTATGACTAAATAAATGCTAAAGATCAAAAAATGATTGATAGAAATATTGATTAATTTTCTGGATAATATATTTGCAACATATTTCTCTGAAAACTTCCAAACCTAAGATAATAAGGGAATTATTCAAATTTATAAGATTAAGAACCACTCCCTAGTGGATAAATGAACATATGATGTAATCAGGCAGTTTTCAAAGAAGACATCAAACTAAAAATTCTCTGAATCACTAATAGAGAATACAAAGTAAATTAACTTTGGATTTTTATTACCCATCATACCAGAAAGAAAAAAAAAAATGAAAAAAGTTGGGGGATTTATTGTGGTGAAACTCTATTGGTAAAGCTATGTATTTGTTCTACTCTTCTATAAAGCAATTTGAAACCATGTCCCCAAAGTTATTAAACTGTGTATGACCTCTAATCAAATTATACCACTATTAGACCTATACCACAAAGAAAGAGCAAAGGGATAACATTTGACAATGTTTAAAGTAACTCTTTTTGATACCTCCAAATTGGAAATAAAGACAGTGTCCTAATGAAGAATTGGTTCACAGATTTTAATATGTGAATGTAATGTAATAATACATAACAATTATATAAGTAAAAGCAAAACCCATGAGAAAATGGGAAAAACCTTTATGAACCAATGAATAATAAAATGAGCAGAACCAGAAAAAAATTCATACAAATTCCTTACTGAAAAAAGACCTTTAAAAATCTTTACAAACTCTGATCATCATCATAATAAATCACAAATTCTAATGAATGAAGATGAAACACATCACCTACTTTTTCAAAAGAAGATAAATTTAAAATACAGAGACATGTTTTATGCCATGACAAATGTGAGATTTTATTTTGTCAGACTACCCATCTATATATTTATGGATTTATTTTTCTTCTTTATTTTCCTCTCCTCTCCTTACTTCTTTTCTTCTAATTTCTTTTCTCTTTCCTTTTCCATTCTTTCCTTTCCCTACACAGCTTTCTTTACTTTTCTTCCTCAGTAAAATGATGGAAGATAAGGTTTCTAAAAAGAGGGGAAAAGATTATTTCAGAGTACAGAGAACATCCTCTGGGGAAAAAAAAAGAAATTAAAAGGATCTTCTTACTTAAGAAAAAAGAAGGAAGAAAAACTGAGCTGTGTTTACTAAGGAACATGTAACCTAGGAAAAAGGAAATAGAAAATGTTGAAGTGCCCAGTAACTTTGAATGCCAAGTTACCAAACTTAAAATTTTAATTATACATTGAAAGAATGATCTTCACCCATAGCAGATTGGGAAAATTCCTATGGCACCAAGCTACTGGATAGAGGTTCAGATTGTACCAGACCAGATCAAAAGCCTGAGTTCAAATTCCATCCCTGAGGACTTCCCTTTCTTCCTTTATAATATGAGAGGATTGGAGTACGTGGACTCTTAGGTTCTTTCCAGTTCTATATCTATATATAACAACATACATGTCTGCTGTTGGACCCAGGAGGCCTAGAATACTTACTCTCTCCTTCATTCACTAAGTAGTTCTCCCCAGCTCTGATTTCATGATGGCAGACTGGGTTTAATTCTGAGGAGGCTAGCCTCTGAGGAAAAAGCTCAAAATTACACTCTATGGCATATTGTACTTCTGATCTGGAGACTCAGGGAAAGTTATTGCAACTTTAGATTTAGTTTTTGCTAGAATCTCTCCAGGAGAGAGTACAAATTTGCTTAATATTCAAAGTAAAATTGGAATAGGGCAGCTACTTATTTTTCTACACAAAAGAAATCTTAATGAAAATGACTCATAACACTGACAGACTTAAACCAGTAGCATCAATAACTTATGACTAATATTATATTCTCCTTTCAGCTAGGTGACACGATGGATAATGTGTCAGGCCTTGAGTCAAGAAGACCTGAATTTAGATGTGGATTCAGACACTGGCTATGTGACACTGAGCAAATCACTTAACCCTGTTGGCCTCAGTTCCTCATGTATAAAATGAACTGAAGAATGAAATGGCAAACCATCCCTGTATCTGGCAAGAAAACTCCAAATGGAGTCAGGAAGAGTTGAACACAAGTGAAACAATTTAACTACAACAAAGCAAAAAATATTTTGTAAAACTGCTGAGCAGGCAGTCAATTTTTTCTTTGGCTCTGTGTCATCTCCTCTGAAGTCCATGTCTTCTGGAAAACCAGGTAAAATTTTTTACAAGGAACACCAAAGTGGGTACAAGGGAGAGCATTTTGTAGCACAACTAGAACAATCTGATGATCTCAGAAGCTCCTCACCTCTCAAACCCATAAGGCTGTCTCCAAAAATGGAAATATCCATATTGAGTTTGCTATTTGGTCATTTATACTCAGCAAAAGAAACATGAGACAGAAGAGGAAGCCAGGGATCTAGGAGTCTGACTAAGCTTCCTTTTGGAAACAGATGGGCCTTCTACCATGTGTGAGCAGTTTACCATTTTTTTGACATGATGCGGGAGGATAGCATCCCTTCCCCATCCCTCACAGGAAATCTTGGCATGGAGAGAGCCACTTGCTACATATTTCAATGACAGAAAGGAAGAAAAAGACAGATAGACAGATACAAACACATATATAGACAAAGACGAGCACACATACACACACACATAGAGAGAAAAAGAACTGTTTCCCCTATTAAAGTCTATGGAGCAGGTAATTCTTAGCTCAGTGACTACTCCTTTTGATGAAGACTCTCTTTGATGCCATACTTATAAGAAGATTGCTTTGTCATCCCTAAGACCTTCATTCCTGAGTCACAAGTGATTAAGCAGTCAGGGGCTTGCCAGACAGCTTTTACTGTGCTCTATATGCTGATCTTCTACCTCTAGGTTCATCTTCATGCATGCTCCATGTAGTATACTTCAATCCAACCATTATATATAAATCCCATGGGTTCTGTGGTTCTAAAGACTTTAAAAGGACAACACAAAAGAAGGTAAAAAGAAAATAGATAGCTATACTTAGCTATTGTTATTTCTCTCTGAAAAAGAACAGACTAAAGCACTAAGGCATTTATCTCATTTATTTGTCATACTTTTTTTTTTCACTAAAACTTTTCAATCCTGACTGAAAGGGAACCACTTTTTCCCAGAGATGAATGAATGAATGAATGAATGAATGAATGAATGAATGAATGAAAAATAATGTAATAATCATTTATTGTGTGCATTGTTTTATTCTTATGGCTGGGATTAAAAATAAAAATTCAAAGAAAGCCATTACCCTCGAGCAGCCTTCATTCTAATGGGATAGGAGGTGTGAGATATGAATGTGTGTTTGTGTGTACATATGTATGTGTATGTATATAGCTATACATGCATACATATATGTATAGGTATACATATATTTATGTATACACACAGAGATCTATATATAAATATCTGTAGACATATAGCATAAAGATGGCCAGAGAGGAATAATTTGGTATGGAAAGTTATAGGGATGGTGAATAAGGAAGAAGGTGGGGGGGGGGGTCAATTGCAAGTAGAGGAGAGGGCTATGTTGCTACCTTATAGTCAACAAAGCTATAAACTTCAATTAACAGAACCATTATTATCAAGCATCTAGAAAACTCTTCTATAAGTTTTGGAGATCTGTATAGTGTATAATTAAACAAGCAAAGTCAACCCTAACTTCTTCAGACTGAAATATATGAAGAGATAATTCAAGGCAGAAGATAATTCTCACATCCTTTCCAATTGGCTTTGTAATATACTATATTATTATTTTTTTGCAGCACATTTACTTTCCTAATTATGTTTTGCTTAGATTCGTATTAAAATGAGTTTGCTTTCACTAAGCACACACCAGCTGGGCAGTGGGAGGAAGTGGCCTAGGAGCTTCCTAGGCAGTAGGGAAACACTGGTCTAAGATCCAAAATTAGTCATGCATAATTCACAATGCAGATAATCTACCCCAGTATAATCAAAAGTTGATTGGAAGCCTCCCAGGATTATTTCTTCCTTTCCCCCACTCTTAGATAACTAATGTTTTCTTTTCATTTTTGTTTCCTTGTTAATATAAGCTCTTCCTTTTATACTTAAATAAACTCTAATTGCATCCACATGAATATTCTCTCCACTAATCCAGATTGCAATCCCTTTATGACTTGGTAGTTCCTATTAATATAATGTGTAGAATGTGCTGGGAAACATCAACATGGCCATTTTCTGGGGAGAGAGTGTGCCAGTGTAACTAGTCCATTCTTTCTGTATATTTATAAGACTATTCCTGGCTTAAGAATTGAAAACCTAGTTTTCTGATGGAAGTGGATATCTTCAACATAGAGAAGAGCTAATTCAATTCCAATTGATCAATGATGGACAGAATCAGCTATACCCAGAAAAGGAATACTGGGAAATGAGTGTAAACTGTTAGCATTTTTTGTTTTTCTCCCCAGGTTATTTTTACCTTCCAAATCCAATTCTTCCTTTGCAACAACAACAACAACAACAACAACAACAAAATTCGGTTCTGCACATATATATTGTACCTAGGATATACTATAAGATATTTAATATGTATATGGGAATGCCTGCCATCTAGGGGAGGAGGTGGAGGGAAGTAGGGGAAAATTCGGAACAGAAGGGAGTACAAGGGATAATGTTGTAAAAATGTTATAATTATAAAATTAATAAAAAAGAAAAAGAAAAAAACCTTCTAGTTCTACTTTTTGCCTCAGTTCCCTTCTCTAAAAAATAGTGGGGGAGTAAGGAGGAGGGATGATCTGAACCGAGGAAAACAAAACATTCCACTCCTTCCCCAAGGCATTGTAAAGATTAGTAAGATAATATTGATAAAGACTCTGAAATCCTTGAACAAATTTGAACAAAAAGTACCACGTTAACAGCAAAGCATTATATTTTTCTTTGTATATTTCCTTTGTTGTGTGTCATCTCATCTAGGATGCCAAGATAATTGTTATTATTATTATTATTTAACATTCATTGAATAGCGACAGTGTGCTTGGTGTTACATAAAACATAAAGGAGGATAAACTTCCTGCCCAGTGGACCTGCAATCTATGTAATTGAGGGGAGAGTTTTGGGGTAGTTAACTACAGAAGCAACAGAGAGATTAAAAGAACATAAATTACTATTTTTCTCTTCAGTTGCTTCAAAATAAAAATTGTGGTGACTGCTTTCTTACTTTTCCCCCTCCCTTAACATTCCTTTTCCTAATAAGAAAAGTTTGTTATGTAGATATGTGTTTCTGTCTTTCAAGATATATGAATTTTGCACCATGCACATTCTTTAGGATGTTTAACATTTTAAATGGTACCCCATTGGCAGAAGCTGCTTAACTTTCTGTTTGTGCTAACTCCACTATCATCTGGCTTGGTAGGCTTGGATAAGTCATTCTTCTATCCCTGTGTACTAAATTTTCTGGAAATTTACCACTTTTCACACTTCCACAGTACTTCCTTTTCATCCTTTGAAAGTCCACTTAAATGCCACTTATTAATGTTAGTGATGTCTTGTTTAGTTGAATGGAATGAGGCATACAGCTCAACCCATTACTAATTAAACCTCATCTATGAGGCACACGTGAAATCTTTCCCTACTCCAGATTTATACAGCAAATCTTTATTAACAGAAAAAGCTACTCAAAGTATCTATGTTTATTGGCCTAAGAGTAATGATGTGAAAGCTCTCTAGATCACAACCAATAATAATAGTAGATAAGTCTTAAGTATTAAATTCAAAATTCAGCTTGGCTACTTTTCACCTATATAGACTTGGTTGTCTGCTTAACTTTTTGCATCTCATTTTCCTCATCTTCAAAATTAGAAAGATGACAAGATGATTTTTGTGGTCCTTTCCAATTCTAAATCTATGATTATAGGGTGCTGTCTTAAAGCACAAAGAGAGTAACTTTATATTCTCCAAATCTACTGTGAGAGGAAAAATGTGAAGTCAAGTCTTCCTGAATCTACTCAGTGTATTATGCTTCCTATATCTATTAGATTTTATTCTCCATTAAGAGAAAAACTAGCTTTCATGAGCTAACATATAAATATTCTAAAATTATAAATTGGACATTTTTTACTTTTCTTCTCAAAAATCTGACTCTAGATAACTTAATCTCTATGGGTCTCATTTTTATTATATATATATATATATATATATATATATATATATATATATATATATGTGTGTGTGTGTGTGTGTGTATGTGTGTATAGATATATTTCCTTATATATAACATGAAGGGATTGTATTCACTAGTTTCTAAGGCTCCTCCCAAATCTAAATTTATGATATCTCCTCCCCTGACTTCCATGAAGCTATAATACCTAATTTACTTCCTACCTTTTAATTCTTTTATCTGCTCCATTTTTTTTTTATCCTAGGCCCTAAACAAAAAGTATTATGTTATTTCTTATGCTTAGTCCTTTATCTTTTTTTTTTGGCTTCCATTGTATTCTTTCCATCAATTATATAATTATATTAACCATTCTCATCATTTTGGCTATTATTTACATGTGGATCATTTGTCATGCATTTCACCCATACTCTAGAATTGATAAACACTTTGAACAGGTTTTACTGTGTGTTAATCTCATCTGGGCTTTTAATGCTAACAAAGCAAAACTTCCTTGATTGAATTTATCCTTCCCCTACCAGTCACTATTCCGAGAGTTTTCATTTTTTGCTAATTCCTTGATATTCCATATCTAAAAATATCTCTCTGTTATATGCATCCTTTTAAAAAAAATGACTATTCCCATTAACCATATGAATTCCTCCATCTATGCATCTTGTATACTCCAAGATCTTGTCTCCCCCCCGCAAGCATTTTATCTTGTGCCCACCTACTCATTTTTTCTCATTATTTTTCAGGTCTTCCCTCATCCCAAACAAACAAATTAATAAATAAATAATTTGACATATCATTTCCTCAAACTAATGTCTTCAGTCTCTCACTTCTGGAGAAAAATATTTTTTTCCATGTCATCATGTGTCTAATTCTTTCAGTCTGGCTTCTGGCCCCACAAGCAAATTGAAACTATTCCCTCCAAGGTTATAGATAATCTCTTAAACTGCTTAATCAAGTGACCTTTTCTCAGTATTCATCTCCCTTGATCTCAATGAAGATTTTCATATTGTAAATATTCCCTTATCCTGGATCTCTTTCCTCTATGAGTTTCCATGACACTATTCTCGGCTGATTCTCCTTTTTCTGTCTGATCCTGCTGTCTCCTTAATATCCTGCTTCTTGGCATAAGTATTTCCCAAAGCTCTGTTCTGGGCTATTGTCTTTTCTGCTTCTATATTTTCTTTCAATTTCTTTCAGTCCCATGAATTCAATTATTATTTCCATTAAGATGACTTATTGATCTCTATATTTACTCCTCTAACTGCCCTCTAAAACTTCACTCACATTCATTATAATCTACTGAATAAAAATCTTTCTCCATGCTTTCTAATCACCGAATTCAATGTGTACCAAAAAAAAAAAAATTCTCTCTCCCTTACCTCTAAATCTGTTTTTAAAACTTTAAAACTCCTTTTTAAAGAAGGTGTCATCACATTCCTCTTAAACTTGACCCAAGACACCCACACACACAAAAAAATCAGCCTCAGCTTTACCTTTACTTCAGAAACCACTGCCAAGACATGCTTATTATACTATCACAACATTTATCACATATATCTCCTATTTCCATGACGTGGCTACCACTCTAGTTCAGTCTCTCATCATCCCTTGACTGGATAGCTATAATAGCCTTTTAATTGATCTCTTCACTTATAATCTCTCCCTTCTCTGCTAACAAGAGCCTTATTGAGTACTGAGTGTGATAAAAATAGATTATTTCCTGTTTTATTAAATCTATGTCATATTAACTTTGTGAATAGCTTGACTATATTATTGATTTATACTTAGGTGGTGACCTACCATTGCCACTATCAAATTTTCACTCATAATGCTTCCTAATATATTACTCTTCATATTTTAAAATCTCAATATGGACATTATTCACTTCCTACTTATATTCCAATATACTGATCCTCAATGATTTCATCATATTTCTTCCTATTTTGGGGGGACTCAAATAAAAAAAAAACATAATAATTCTAAATCATATAATTGTATTCTATTATCAGAAATTCCCCTATGACATATATTTTGGGTTTCTGGTATATTTTGGGGGCTTATGACTTTTCTGGTTATTTTTTCTGCCTATAAGATTTGGGAAAGTTAGTACTTAGAACTACCCCCAATGGTAGCTCCCTGCTCAAGTACTTGATAACACAAGTTCCAAAACATAGCATAGTTTTACTTTTCAATTTAAAAATTAGTAGATACATTAAAGATCATTATATAAGGCCTTAAAACATCAAGGAATTCTTTCCTGAATACATATTGGGCTTCATCCTTCCAGAGACTTGTAGTCTTTATGATTTATAGTAAGGTTGTGGATAGCAAGAGATATAGAGAACTGCTTTCCCAGACCAATGCTCTTCTCTATTTCCCCATCAGTAATGCAAATAAAAGATAATTGAACAAACTATAACATGTTTTTGATAAAAGGATTTTTTACATCTTTAGATACAATTTTTTGTTGTTTTTAAAATAAAAATGAAGTCATAAAGGAGCCAAGAGATCTATAGAACCTAAATTTCCTTAAAAATCAAAACCAGGTTGTTGAAACTATGTAAGGCAAGACAGAACCACTTTTAGAGTTGTATGAGAATATCTTGATGTTTCATAGAAAATAGCTTCTATTTTCCCAATTCTAATTTTTAAGGAATTTTTTTTCAGTTAGCTTTTATACATTCTTTTCCATTTGGCCAATTCTATTTTCTAGGGAATGCTTTTCTTTTTCCAAGCTGTTGACTCTTTTTATTTTCATGAGTCTCTTACATCATTCTCATTTCTTTTCCCAATTTTTCTTCTACCTTTTTATCTGAGTACTTCAAACAACAAGTGCTACTCTTCAACAAGCCCCTCTTAGTACTTACCTCTTTTATACCTCCTACTTTGACCTTTCTGTCAATTTGTGTATTAGCAGCACATAGGAAATATTAAGCAAAGTGATCAAAGTCATAGAGGTAATAAGTGGTAAAGTGGGATTTGAAATCAGGTCTTTTAGACTGCAAAAATGAGAAAGATCACTTTTTTCTTCCTCTCCTTCTCTCTTCTAAGTGTTTATGTCTTATCTGTAAATTAAAGCACTTGAACTAGATTACATTTAAGACACATTCCAGCTTTAATGCTCTATGGCATCAGATAGAGTTGTTAGTTAGCTTATACTATGAAAAAAACTTTAAGTCAACTATAAGTCAACATCAGGAACAGTTAGTCAAAGCAAATGTGTGGTGATTTTCAAACATGATGACTTCTCAGAAAAAATCTTTGGAGTCAAAACAGAGAGATTAGTTTAGTTTTTAATTTCTAAAAGTCAATTCTCATGATATCAACTCAGATGTTTAGAGTAATTCCAAACTAAGTCAATCTGATCTGAAGATAGCAAATTAGCTTAGATAAATGATGTTCTCATGTTGGTTAAAATGGAAAACAACAGTTTTAGTGCTGCTTGGTATGCATCATAGTCAATAATTTAGAATAAGCATATAAAACCTAACCATAGTAGCTTTGTTAGTAATTATGTTTGAAATTATTAAAATCGAACTGTCTAGCACTAGGTTTATTTTCATGAAGTAATATGGGGAAGTGAGGGGGAACCTCATTTCTCCCTAGACCTCATAGTTCTTCTGTGAGCTTATTAGAAGGAATCATTGAACTGACACAAGGGAATATAGATTGGTGATAATGTTTTACTAGAATTAATATGAATTTCTAAATACAAGTTAGATAATTGACTGAGATAAAATACACACACACACACACACACACACACACACACACACACACACTTTGAATTGTACCAGGAAAAAATCAGTCCAAAATGAAAAAGTATTTTTCAACCTAGGGATCTTGATAGCTGTCTGCCTGCACTGACTTAAAATCCCATGTCATGGAACAAAAGAGTTTGATATCCCTTGCTAAGCAGACTCTTACTAGGTGCTGTATATTGGCAGATGGTAGCAAAAAAGCACATTAGATGAGGCTAAATGGGCTGAATAACTGAATAACTGAAGATCAGAAAATAATAGTAAAGAGCTCAGTAGCCACAAAAGTAGAAAAGATTATATAACAATTGGTGGAGAGTGAAGATACTATATCCAATAAAGTATCACATGATATAAAGATATAAGATGTGATTTCATTAGTATAAGGAGTGCCTAGTGAGAAAACTCTTTCTGCCAATGCAACTGTTATGAACCTTAGAATTTTAAGAGTTGTCTGGGACATTTATAGATTAATTAATTTGCCCAGTGTCATTGAGAACTTTATTAGAAGTACTACTTGAACCTAGGCTTTCCTGACTAAGAGTCACCCTTCTACATTATATCACACTATTTTATTATTGTTATTGTTGCTAATGATTATTACTCAAAGATAATTGACAAATGTAATCAATATGGATACCCATTGCTTGAGGAATGGTTGAACATGTTGTGATATAAGATTGTAATGGAATACTACTATGCTATAAGAAATGATGAACCCAGTAAATTTTAGAAAAACATGAATATACTTGCAAGAAATAATGAAGAGCAAAATGAGCAGTATCAAGAGAACATTGTAATAGTAATAGTAATATTGTTTCAAGAAAAATTTTAAGCAAATAAGTAATTTTGATTATTATAAATATCCAAATTAACTACAGAGGATATATGAAGGAAGATACTAACTGCATCTAGAGAAAGAACTGATCAATAGACTTATATGCAGAATGATTCTCTGTGTGTGTGTGTGTGTGTGTGTATTTACACACACACACACACACACATATAGTTATGTCTAATGGTAGGCATTTCTAGGATTGGGGGAAGAAAGAAAAAAATTATATGATAATTTTATTATATATTTAAAAGAAATAACAAGTTGAATATAATGCATTTGAAATTTCATGGGCAATCATATTTTTATTATGCTATACTATGGAAATACTTTATTTTTATTCCATACAGTTAAAATGAAATAAACAAATTTTTAAATACACACATTGAGATAGTTCAGTGGCTAAGTGAATAGCATATCGGTCCTAGAGTCAGGAGGAACTGAGTTTTAATTCAGATTCAAACACTGGCTGTGTGAGCAAGTCATTTAAACCCAATTGAATCCCCTCTCTTCCAGAAAAGAAAAAGGAAATGTACTTCTACACACACACACACACACACACACACACACACACACATACACTTTTTTTTTTAATAAAGTGCTGTTACATGACATAGCTTGAACCATCAAATAATCAGATTATAAAGAAAAATCAAGCTATATAAATTCCTTTGGAACAGTAGCACTGTGATGGAAATATACACTATATAGAATGATACTAATCTTATATTAATTTGTTTTGGGAACATACCACATTAACTGATTTATTTTGCTTTCTTCTTCCTTTGAAGATCTTATTTCAACTATCATATAGCTAATGTTATCTCCCTATTGATCCTTTCAACTTTCAAGTCTCAACATTTGTCTTTCTGTTGTTTCTTTGTCACTAGTAGCTATTATGGCTGTCATAGCATGGTTCTACTCTGATAGCTATAGGAAGTGACCATGCATAAAAGGATGTATTGTCTAAAGAGTCAGGGTTCCGGATGGTTGGCCCAAATTGTAAACTATCCTGCTTCCTTCAATGTGCTTATTAAGTCTGTGCAATTCCTCATGTGTCTTTGAAATCCTCTCTCAAAGCAAAACTCACCTAATGATCAGCTCTATGTTGTTTTGCCAAAAAATATATAAAATAATTGCTTTAGTAAAAGAAATGCATAAGACTAAAATGTTTCAAGCCATTGAATAATTTTATGAAATGAAGTTAAATATTTATTATCGTCAAAATTGTTAAATATAAAAATTATTAAAATATACAGTTAAATATAACCCTTTTAGGTTTGTAAACAATATTTGATTCTAACAAACCAGGATCATAAAATCACAGATTTGAACTTGAAATAACCTTAAAATCCTTCTAATATGACTATCTCAATTTTCATTTTCTATATGAAGAAATTAGATAAATTTATAGAGAATAAGTGCATTGGACAAAGGCACATAAATAATAAGTGGCAGGAATGTAATCAACCCTCAGAGTTCTCTGACTCCAAACCCAAGTCTTTTTCTATCATTCTATTCTGTCTTGTGAGGAGATATGTGCCATTTTTAAATTTCTATTTTACAGATGAAAAAAAAAATAAGACTTTTTTGAAGAAGTAAAGATAAGTATTTATGACTACAAGACCCCCACTCTCTTTGCTATCTTATATCTCGATATCAATGTACAAGCTATATAGATCAAGAGCTAGTAGATATGCCAGAAGCCATCTAGTCCAACTCTTTTATTTCAGATGCATAATTTAAATCTCAGAAAGAACTGAATGATGTTCTCAAAGCCACCTGGATGGTTAATAAAAGTCTAGATTTGAATCTATAGTCTCAGCAATCTTTGCATTCTGCTACTCTACCTCTTATATCCATTACTACTTATAAAGCTAGGTGATGCCATGTATAGAGTGTTAGGCCTGAAATCACGAAGTCATGAGTCTAAATCCTTCCCCTTATTAGTTGTATGACCCAGGACAAGTCACTTAACTCTACTTTTATTTCCTTATCTGTAGAATTAACTGAAGAAGGGAATGGCAAATCATTATAGTATCTTTATCAAGAGAACTCCAAATATCACGAAGCATCAGACATGACTGAAATGACCAAACAATAAAAATAATGAAAACTGGGTACAACTGGATGGCTTTGAGTTAAAATATGGCCTGAGACACTTAACATTTATACTTTGTGACCCTGGACAAGTCACTTAGCAACAATTATCTCACTTATTTCCTCTCCAAAAATAAAAATAGTAATGAAAACCATTCAGGAATTTAAATTTGAGTTGTTTCCCTTATGTTTCCTTCTAGGGAATAAAATATCTAAATTCATAAACAGTATAACAACAATCAAAAAATAGTAGTTTGAAACTAGATATTAATATTTAGATTGGTTAGTCATTTAATCTAAAAAAAAGACATACTTTGAAATTTGGGACATATACTTGTATATTTACAGAGATTTAATTACTGTAAATTTCTCTTTGAAAAAAAGAAGCCCAGTATTTCAATATTCTTCAAGTAATGCTGTAAAGATATAAAGCATAATATTCCATAGTCTCTAAATAATTAAGTCCAGCAGTCAAACAAAGAACAATGGAATGTTGTATAGTGGACAAGAGTAGGCTGTAGCATGTTGCCAAAGAAGACTAGCACCAGAGAGGCAGATTTTATCAGATAGACTATTATAAGAAAATGAGGTAGTCAGGCTGTATAATAGAATAGAGCAATCCACTGATCACTAAATAAAAAATCCCTAGAACTTTGGGTGGAACCTCAGGATAACAATTGAAAGGATATGAAGCAGAGACAAAAAGAAGAGAAAATATTTATGAGTCACAATTCACACAGTTTAAAGACATAGTTATATATCAAGCAAATCACAGATTCAACAAAATAATCTTTCATTCAGGTATTACAGGAATACCTTAGTAAGTGCATCACCTATAAAAGAGTACAGAGTTCGGGGCCTAAATTCAGAAGACTTTAATCAAAATCCAGCATAAGATATTTCTGGTATTTCTAACAGAAACATATTATAAAATTATAGGTGGACATAAAAAAATAGCTACTGATGATTAAGGTGGGTGAACTACTGGCTTCATGTCAAAGTAACCATGTCTTATGTATTTTGACTACTTTGGGATTTGGGGGGGAATCTCAGGTTGAGGTAAGAAGGCTAACAGTCCCTGACAGTGTTAAGTGGGATTTGCTTGTCATACCTGGAGGCTTTGTGCTATTTTTTCTTTTGGGTGCA